>NC_058412.1:82870906-83238602 GCF_002201575.2 Neomonachus schauinslandi | reverse complement strand
GATAGAGTGAGCACATGTCCTTGGTGTGTGTGTGTGTGTGTGTGTGATAGAGTGAGCACATGTCCTTGAGCACGCCTCACTGTGCAGTGAGCATGCCTGCCCAGGGCAGCAATGACATGCATTTACTTACCTACTTGACCCATTAGCATTTCCTTGGAAGATGGAATTACCACAGCGAGCTCCATTCGACAGGCACAGGAGGGCAGTCTGGAAACTTGCTCCAGGACCGGCTTGGATCTGCACAGATGAGCCACATAGTGGATGTCATGTCAGCGTGCTGAGAGTGGAGTTTCCTAGATGTTCAGGACTGTACATATTCTGTCACTTACTGTTCAGCAAGTGACCATCCTTGTTCTCAGATGATCTTCATAGTACAAAGGGTGTAGCTTCTTGGGTAGTCAAAACCTGCTACCAATAAATGTTTCTTTCTTTCATTTCTGACCCTTCGAGAAGAAATTCTGGCTAGGTGGATGAGGAGGTTTCAGAGTTTAGGTCACCTTTCCTGTCTTTGTGTCATGCTCTGGTCTTTGTCAGTGTCCCACCCTGCACTGTTTTTCTGTATCCCCATGTTTTTTTTTGTTGTTTTTTTGTTTTTTTAGATTATTTTAGAGGTGGGTAGGGGCCGAGGGAGAGAATCTCGAGCAGACTCCCCGCTGAGCACGGAGCTGGACACAGGGCTCGATCTCACGACTCTGAGGTCATGACCTGAGCCAAAATCAAGAGCTGGATGCCTAACCGACTGAACCACCCAGGCGCCCCTCTGTGTCCCCACGTTTTGGGCAATGATTTTCCCCAAACATAAATGGGCAGTGCTCAGAATAAAGATAAGGTGGTGTCTTTGAAAAAAGTAATAGCTACATTGCTCTTCTTCTTTCAGGTTGGAGTTCAAGTTTTCACCAAGAGACCTTTGGATGAACAGCAGAACAGTTTCAACCCAGACAGTGTAATCACTTGCCTTAAGAAATACCCTAAAGCCCTTGTCAAGTACCTGGAACATCTAGTCATAGACAGGAGCTTGCAGGTGAGCGCTTCGGAACTTAGACTAACGTGTGAGGGCTGCCACATGACAGCCATGACTTTGGAGATAGAATCAGACTAGAAAGCTTGTTGGCAGATGGTTCTAATGTAATGTTTTTTTTTTTTTTTTTATTTGAGACAGAGAGAATGAGAGACAGAGAGCATGAGAGGGAGGAGGGTCAGAGGGAGAAGCAGACTCCCCGCTGAGCAGGGAGCCCGATGTGGGACTCGATCCCGGGACTCCAGGATCATGACCTGAGCCGAAGGCAGTCGCTCAACCAACTGAGCCACCCAGGCGCCCCTAATGTAATGTTTTAAATGGAGATGTTTTAAATGTTCTAATGTAGTGTTTTAGATGCCCTGCCGCCTGGATGCTCAGCCTGTACTTGTGGATGGTCTAGGGCCCTGGAGGTTTCTGAAGGAGATCGCAGGTTAATTATCCTTAAGGGAAATGAGAGAACTGCACCTTTTTGGAAAATACCTAAATCCTGGGGCCCTCACTTCTCAAAGGAGAAGCGACCTTTTTATATTTTTTCTCACGGATTTGAAGTCTACCTTCTCTGTGTTGCGGTTTCTGAGATGTTGTCGATCCAGTGTGCGTGTTCTGTTAACTGCCCCCAAGACCCTGCCCTGGCTCGCCTCGGCGGCGGCGCAGCTCATTCTCGGGAGCACCCGTGGGCTGGGGGAGCCCAGTTTCCCGCCTGCAAATGTTGTCTGTCCGCTTGGATTCCTGTCTCCCACAGAAGGAAGAGTACCACACGCAGCTGGCCCTCCTCTACCTGGACGAGGTGCTGAGGCAGAAGTCCGGCACCAGCAGCAAGGCTGCGGAAGCCTCGGAGATACAGCTAAAGCTCCAGCACCTGCTCCAGAAGTCCGATTTGTACCGCGTCCACCTGCTGATAGGTGAAGAGCAGCTCACTAGTCTCTCCTTGACCCGCTGCCCCCAGCAGGGACGGGGAGGAGCAGATGAAGGCTCTGGCGGTGCTCCTTGTCTTGAGTCCACGGCGGGGGGGTTGGATTCCTTGAGCCTCTTTTGGCACAAAATCAGCCAGCCTGGAGGGTGGGGTGAAGCTTCTCAGGCCTCCACCCTCTAGAAACTAACACAGGGCCTTTAGCCGATGACACAGATGCCCAGGGGGTTTGAAGTCTCTGTGTCTGTTGAGCATGCCTTCATTTAAACTGCCTTATTCGGCTTCGGTGTACTTGAATCCCAGTTCCTTCTGATGGCACCAGTGTTTGGGCGAGGCTAGCACTGTCCCCAGCTCAGGGCTGTCATGGAGCCCTGAGCCCTGAGCCATAGGAAGGGGGGCAGGTATCTTGGACGGGAGCCTGGTTTTCATTTCCTTGGGGTGCAGAGTCCATGGTTTTTGTGTTGTGTAAAGCGCCACAAAGCAGCACCATGCTCCCACCTGGTAGAATTAGCTAGTTTCTTGGTGTATTTGACATCATAGAGTTTTCAGATTTGTTCTTACTGGGATTAATAATTATTTCTTTTTAACGGCATTGACACTGTTTTTTGACCATTAACTATAGTCAGTTCTCATCATTCACCATAGTTATGTTCTGTAAAGTCTCCACGAACACTGAATTACTGAACCCTGAACATTGCTCCCAGAGAAATAGAGGGTCAGGTTCCTGCAAACCGCTGATCACAACATTTTCATCAACCGATCAGTACATAACCTTGTTTTATGAGTGCTTCTTTTTAAAGACACCTTATTTAATAGGTATTATTGTTGATTGGTTAACATTGAACTCAGAGCCAGCAGAACTCTAGCTCAGGCCTGAACGAAGCTCAGCTGACACACACAAAGTTTTCTCCATAAGGCACATCACAGCACAGCCCGCCTGTGCTTGGAAACACTAGGCCGCACCTCAGCACTGTGTTTGGGGCCCATTTTAAATGGCAATGTCACCAACAAAAAAAGCACAAAAACGCAAAAGTCGTGGCACTAAGTAAACCACGGAGAGGACTGTTTGCAGAAGGAGGGCTGCGCATGGATCGCCTTACGGGGCCTCGGCTGGGAACGTGCATGGCAGGTGGCTCAAATTTTATGCCACCTTGCCCGTGTCCACAAATAATCATAAACGCACCGTAACTGCTGATTTGGGGGTGACACAGGAATTTGGGCAAGCAGGCAAATTCATGAATATAGAATCTGAATAATGAGCATTGGCTGTGTATACGCCAGGCCCAGGTCAGCATGCTTAGTGTGCATTACGATGCTTTCCACGACGACCTTGTGAAATAAGTCCTATTTTTAAAAATTATTTTTATTATTATTTTCTGGCCCATGTTTGCACCAGGGCTAACGTCCAGCCCCCTGGTCACTCCCAGCCGCCGTCCATGCTTAGTGGTTGATGCCCACGCTGTACTGGCTGTTAAATGTGTTCACTGTCACCCCCGACTTACGCCATACTTTACGCTTTACAAATCCCTTCATACAGATCGCATGCTAGTCATGGGTTTGTTGATCAGGTTCTTGCTCAGCTTATGTCGTTGAGCATATGTAGAATATCAGACACTGCAGCGAGGATATACAGGTGGATGTGACTTGGTTCTTGTCCTCAGTTTAATGAGAATGTGGGTAGGGGCTGATGGGAGCTCCATGCGGGGTGGAGGGGAGGGAGCAGGGAGAAGGTGCTGTCTGAGCGGTCACTAAGGATAAGTCTGGGCTTGCAGGTCAGCCTGGGGAGCTTGCAGGCAATGGGGTGTCTGCCAAGGCACTGTGGAAGAACACTGGAAACTCAGGGACTAGCTCTTTCCCCTCGTTAGGTGACTTGGGGGTGGTCAGCCGGGCACATTGTGATAATAGTTCTTGTGCAGCCTGTCCCCTCGGGGTGGCTGAGAATCTCCTATAAATGGGATGAGCGATGTGAAAAGTGTAGGTCACTGCAGTGACCTTCCCTTTACCATCTTTGCACCTCGCCCGTGCCTTAAACCTGGTGGCCACTTAGTAATTACTTGGTGACCGCTCCTCATGAGGATGACAAGCATGCATGCCGCAGCTTCTGTGTTTAGTGCCCTGGCTGACATACGCGGTGGAACCGGCCCTTCGCGGCAGGCCTGAGTGTGGTCAGGCTCCAAAGGCAGAAAGCCTGTAATCTGAGGATTAATGTTGGCCCCTGAAATAGGACTTGTCCTCTGAATATCTTTCACGGTAGGAAAAGACCTCACGTTATCTTCCTGTGTTCCAGAGGGAGTGAAAAGCAAAGGGCCTCTACCAGTGAGACCCAGCCCACTAAGGACAGGGCCTTGGTCAGATCTTTCTGTGGTGGTGTCATTTTCCTTATAGCCGAAAAACTTAAATTGCAGGAGAAACAAAAGAAGAGCTTTAAAGTAATGTAGATCAGGATTTTTAACAACACGAACCCACACTCCCTCACATGAAATATAGTTTAAATTGGAATAAAGGGGTTCACTGCACTTTTTTGCCAGGGAGGGTTAGCTGAATTTAAATCAATAAAGTGCCTTTCTGCTGTAGTTGAAAGGTCCCGTACTGGGAAAATAGGAACAGTGCTGGATTAATTGGAAGCCTGCAGCCGTGATACTCATGTTTCACCATGCTGGTTGAGATGACAGGTCATTTGTTATATTCATTCGCTAAGCATTATTAAAAATGTGTATTCTGCAGTTGGGTTCTACCTAAAAGTAGGGACTGGCTTCCCCTTTGGGAAGGCCCAGCTCTGCAGCACGGGGGTCCAAGCAAGCCTTGCCCTTTCTTAAGTGGAGAGCACAGGGGAGGTGGGGGGCAAGCTGGGGCTGGCTCTAACCGCCGGCTGCTGCCGCACAGATAGAATCCGGGGCGCCGGGCTCCCCATGGAGAGCGCCATCCTGCACGGGAAGCTGGAGGAGCACGAGGAGGCCCTGCGCATCCTGGTGCACGAGCTGCGGGACTTCGCGGCAGCCGAGGACTACTGCCTGTGGCGCTCGGAGGGCAGGGACCCGCCGTACCGGCAGCGGCTCTTCCACACGCTGCTGGCCATGTACCTCCAGCCCGGCCCCACCGCGCCCGAGCTGGCCATGGCCGCCACGGACCTCCTGAACCACCACGCGGCCGACTTCGACGCCGCCCGCGTCCTGCCGCTGCTGCCGGGCACCTGGTCGGTGCAGCTGCTGCACCCGTTCCTGGCCGGGGCCGTCAGGAACAGCGTGCACACCCGCAGGACCGCTCAGGTGGCTCTGGGCCTGGCCAGGTCCGAAAACCTGATCTACAAGTACGACAAGGTGAGAGCCGGGCCCTTCTTGACCCCCCCTCCACCCGCCCTCGGGGGCCGTTTTATTTCAGGTAGTTACCTGGGGAAAATTACTCCTTGTCAGTTTTTTTTTCTCTGCACCTTCAACACCTCAAATACCCGATTCCGCTCACCTAGAAACCGAGGTACGCGGCAGCAGAGGCGCGAGCGGGGCTGGCGGGCGCTGTTCTTCTCCACTGTTAGACGGCGATGCTCGGGAGAGGCCAGCACGGCCTGAGCGCGGGTGATGGTCCAGGCAGCGTCCTACGCCGGGCAGCACCGGGTCAGCTCGTCACCTCAGCTGTCTCCTGCAGTGTCTACCCTGTGTCACAGAAGGGCACTGAGGCCCGGGGAAGTCACGCAGCATGTGAAGAGCCCAGACGTGGATTCCAGGCCAGCTCAGAACCCCATACTCTCGGTCCCCGGCGAGTGAGCCAGGGCTGCGGGAACCAGTGCCACAGACGGCGTGGCCACCTTTCACCAGCACTGGTGTCCTCACGTGGCAGAGAGGGGGCAGGCGCTGGCCTCTCTTCCTCTTCTCCTTTTTTTTTTATCAGTCCCAGGTGTGCAACACGATGATTTGGTATTTGTGCGTGTGGTGACGTGATCTTCACAGTATGTCTGGCTCACCTCTGTCACCGCACGTAGTTACAGGTGTTTTTCCTGTGATGAGAACTTTCGAGATCTACGCTCTTAGCCACTTTCAAATATACAATACGGTGGTATTAACTGTAGACACCGTCCGTGCTCTGCGGCACATCCCCAGGACTTAACTTATTCTATAATCGAAAGGTGGTACCTTCCGACCCCCTGCACCTATTTTGCCCATCCCCGCGCCCCCCCCGTCTCTGGCAGCCACCAGTCTGTTCTGTTTCTATGAGTTGGGCTTTTTTTTTTAGATTCCACGTATTAGTGAGATCACACAGTATTTGTCTTTCTGTTTCACTTATTTCACTTTGCATAGTAACCTTCTAGGTCCATCTATGTTGTCACAGATGGCAAGATTTTCCTCCTTTTTATGGCTGAATAGCATTCCATCATATAAATACACTGCATTTTCTTTATCCATCGAGGGACACGTAAGCTGTTTTTATGTCTTAGCTGTTTTGAATCATGCTGCAGTGAACATGGGGGTTAGTGTTTCGAGTTAGTGTTTTCATTTCCTTCAGATAAATACCCAGAAGTGGAATTGCCTGGTCGTGTGGCAATTCTGTTGTTGCTTTTTTGAGGAACCTCCATCCTGTTCTACACAGTGGCTGCACCAGTTTGCATTCCCACCAAGAGTGCACCAGGGTCCCTTTTCTCCACATCCTGGCCTCTTCTCTTCCTCTCCTTGTAATGGCCCCAGTCCCATCCCGGGAGCCCCACCCTCTTGGCCCCATCCAACCTCAGTCACCTCCCAAAGGCCCCAAATACCATCCCACTGAAAATCAGAGCTTCAACATAGGAATTTGGGAGGGGGTGGGGGATATAAACATCCAGTCCACAATAGTCCCCAGTGTATATCCCCTTCTGGAGACTTCTGTCTTTGAGGCCTACACTCCATGCAGCCAGCCCAGGGATCTTTCCAGAGCAGGAACCTGACATGGCCCTCCTACATGGAAGCCTTCATGATGCTCCAGGGGAGGAGTTGAGGCCTGGAAGGTCCCATCTCTCCTCCTCCGGCCTGGCCCTCTCCATCTCGCCCTGCTTCCCGGGACATGTGGAACCTCCCTGATGTGACTTGTTGTTTCATACATACAGCCTTTGTACCTGTGGTTCCCTCTGACATACTAACCTTTCCTTTTGGGCCCGGTGACTGCCTACTCAAAACGCAGCCTTAGTATTGTTTCCTTTGGGAAACCTTCATATCTTTTCAAGCAGGTGAGTCCCCTCCTTTGCCCACCCACACATTCCGTGCACACATCCATCATCATCTCCCATCATTATTCGACTCTGGGTTCTTTGAGGGCAGGGAACTTCATCTGTTTATCTTGGTATCCCTAGAGCTAAGCCCGGCATCTCGAAGGTGTTGAAGAAATGTTTGTTGAAGGACTGAGGAAAACTGAGGAGTACAGGGTGACTTCACCAAGTTGTTGGTTGATCCTGCCGGTAGGCCGGCTTACCTGGGCTGACAAGTGAACTGTGCAAAAAGGCTTCTTAACTTGCAGAACTGTAGTTCTGTTTATCCGGTTTTGTTAGTGATGTTTAAACAAATGAAATTATGTTTCCCACACCAGCCAGGACGGTGCCACTAATCGACCATATGGCTTCGATGGAGTCCCTTATTTGTGCCTTACCTTTCTTGTTTGCAAATGAGAGGAATTGGATCATCCGCAAGGGCCTTACTCCGCTCTGACATGACGTCACTTTCCGACGGGCCTTGCTCAAACGCAGAGCTCAGAGAACGTTTGGGAGAGGGTCTGGGTAGAAATGCCTTGGCCAAGCAAACAGCTTTCACTTTTTGTGAAATAAGAAAGCAGTTTTGTAGCATTTAAAAACAATTTTCTTATTACTATTATTTTTTCCTTCTCCAGGATGTTTTTGTTTATTTTTGCCTCTAATATTCTGTTTTGAGAGGTCGATGTGAAAGCATTCCTCCACGAGTAATAATAATCCATGGGGTAACGCGTGTCCGCTCCGGTATAACTCTAGGTGACAGGGTCCTCAGTGTTTCTTTCTTTCTTTCTTTTTCTTTTTTGCAGATGAAGTTGAAAGGAAGCTCAGTTCAGCTCTCGGACAAAAAGCTCTGCCAGATGTGCCAAAATCCCTTTTGTGAGCCTGTGTTTGTTAGATATCCAAATGGTGGGCTCGTCCACACCCATTGTGCCGCCAGCAGACACACGAACCCCAGCCCCCCCGGCCCCGGCGCGCGGACTTGAAGAGGCCCAGCCGAGGGCGCAACGGGGACCCTGAGTTCTTTACCAAGCCTGCTGGGTGCAGAGGGCAGAAAGCCGCTGCACTGGTGTCGGCCAGGGGGTGACATCTGGGCGCTGGGGAGACCTCAGTCAATGTGAAACTGCTGACCACCCCACCCTGAATGTACGCTGAAAATCCCGGAGACAGACACACGTCAGGGTTCGCCCGTCCCGGGGCACAGTAATCCCAAACAAATGTCTACTTTCAGAGGAAAATGAGCCTTCCGCGTGCCGTCCAGACAAGCTGGACCCCCCACCCCGGCGCCCCGGTCTTCAGACGCGCATTTGCACTGGAAACATTTGCTTCAGCGCGGCAGAGTCGGAACTCTCGCTGGGCAGGGTGAGGGGCACGGCCTTGGGGGGCCGGGGGCTGCTTCCGGGATTACCTCGTGGGCTCTGCCTTTGCCCTTAGAAACGGCTGACCTTGGGGGGGGTCTTTCTGTTCTTGCCTACTTCCCACCTGGCTCGCAACCCCTCACAGCTTCTGCCCTGTGTCCCCGAGCGCCCCCTCTTGGGGAAGTCGAGGACCCACTGGAAAGTGCTAAAGCCCCAGGTGAGAAGCTGCTGGCCCCGCGTGCAAGACGGCAGACAGCAGGCCTGTGGCACGTGAGGGCCCCCGTGTCGCCGGTCGGGCCTGGCCCAGCCCGCCCCGCCACCTGCTGATTTGAAACTCCACGATTGACACGACTGACTAGAAATTATTATTTGAAGTTCTGTCATCTCTGCCGTTTCCTCTGCTTTAGAATTTCATCTGTCATATCCATTAGGGACATTTTTTTTTTCCTGTTAAAATGTACCTCCTGCTGACCCCTCGGGAAATGAAAAGGGAGACGTTATGAGCACAAGCCACGCGGAAGTTCACGAGAGGCCGGTTTAGCCTCGCCCCAGTCACACGTCAGGGTTCTGGCAGCGGGTGACAGCTGCCCTGGCCTGTGACGAGGCGCCATCTTGCCTGCCGGGCGCTTCTGCACACCCCGACGAGGAAGTCCAGTCAGGCTGCCTTACCTCCCAGCACTTTACACGCCTGCTCTGAGGTTTCCTGAACACACAGGAGGGGTCCCTCTTGTTCACCACAGACTGGGGATTCGCCGTGTTTCTGCCGAACATCGCGGAGAAGCCGAAGCCGTCCTTACTTCACTGCCCTCTTTTGAATTTCCTCACTGGGATTAATGATTCCATTAGGAACTGTACCCCCTGCCGTCACGCTGGGAAAGCAAGCACTAGCTTGTATGTGTCGCAGGAGAGGACCCTGGAATACCGCCTCTCTCCGTCAGCCCGAGCCTTACAGGGCGGGGGCTGAAGATCTCACGGTCCGCTCCCGAGACAGTGCTCTCCTGTACTGATTGATAATGGCCAGTCTTCTTCTTCCTCCTGTGATTCTAAGTGGCCCAAGAAAGCAAAGGCACTCCTGCATTCCCCCAGCCGTGTCTCCATCTGAAGAATCAGTGATGAAGAAACGCGCCTTGTAACTCAGCCGCATACTGTGTCAGTGGGGATGAAGTCGAAGCGGGGTCGTGAGTTGACCCTGTGGATGACTGGTGCGGAATGGTCCTGTTACCGTGCACGGTACCATCACAAGTCGCGAGCTTGCCTTTCTCCCTCAGAGAATAAGTCCCTAGCGCGTGCAGGACCCCGCTGCTGAAAGCACTGTTCCACCGGCCACATTGTGTGGTCTGGAGAGCGCCTTGGGATTGCTCATTCCTAACTTGGGGACACTAGTCTCCGCTCTCTCTGAACATTGGTCAGTTTCTTGAAACGTTTGTCATCCTTTCGAATGACGGGGATTAAAGTCGAGTCGTCTCCTGTGTTCAGAACCGTACCTTGCTCTCCTCTTTCTCTGACTCCCATGGGCCCTTTTCGCAAGTCAGATTTTTAAAATAAATACATGGTTCTTTCTAAAGGCCTGCTGTTTTGTGACTGTGGCATTGACTAGGACAATTAGAACATTGCTCAGCCCTTTCCTCCCCTCATTAAGTTCTGTGTAACCATTCTAGTTAAAACAGCATGAACTGAACCCAGTTGGCATTAATATTCTATGGGCGATACTGTTGGGTTTTAGGAACTGTTTCTCTGCTGTTGCCTGTCAGGTATTAACGTGGCAGCGTCCCGGAGGGTGTGCAGCACTGGGCCTGAGCTCAGAGCCGAAGAGCTCATGCCCACGAGCTTGGTAAATGTGCTAGCTGAGGTCCGGAGTCCAGAGCGGTTCGGGTGGCCGTGGGGTCGCACCACCAAACCAATGCCCGTCACACAACGAGGGTAGCCCTTGCTTTTTGCTTGCTCCCCTGTGGAAACCTTTGTCCTTGCAACTTTATCCTTCACCCCTGGTCGGGTTCCAAATACACAAGATGTACAAATGTAAACTTGTTGATTTTATTAAAATTCTTTTAATTCTTTGTTCTTTTCTGTAATTTTTCTTATCTATAACACTCATCTTGGCGAGGTGACGGCTTCCACCTGCACAGTACCTAGTCGTAGGAGTTCTGGAACTTACCCGGACCTCATGGCTCCTCTCAGCACCTGCAGCCGACGTGCATCGGCCGCCCCTTAAATTCTTTGTTCTTACTTTACTGAATTTTAAACGCTCCACTTCTGAATGTATCTCCTGCATGTTCTCAAGGTACTCCTTGACACCTGTTACCTTCACATCAGCCGTACCCTAAGGACTTTAGCAGAGGAGATGTCTGGTCACTTCTTGCATACCTCACCTTTTAGCCAAATGCCCTTTAAGCAGGACTGTGGCCCTTGGATTTCTAACTCTGAACATAGTCAAGGACTAGAACTTTGTTTCACCTTTTAAATTTTACTTCATCCCTTAGAATCTTGTTCATAGGAGGTCTTTGAGAAACGCTGTTGAATGAATTTCACAGCATGTGCCCATGTTCCTTTTTTCATTCTGGGCGCTGTGCCAGCCCTCAGGAGAGCCCCTGACAGCTCTCACCCTATTCTGCATGCCAGTCTGGCTGATGGATTCCAAATGCGCGTGGGTGATAGTAGAGGTGAGGTGTCAGGCGGCATCCATATCTCAAGGTGCAGGAACGGACGCACAGGTTGGTGGGGTGATTTTCTTGGGAGGACAAGACCAAGAGCTCTGGTCCCCACCGGCTGAGTTCCCCTCCTGGTGCTTCGCCAGCCACTAAAACCAGCAACCATCCCAGGGTGGACTGGAGTATTCACACAGCGGTGTTGCCGTTTTCAGAAAGTCACAAAGCAACGAGTTTAATATCCTTTTCTTATTCTGTATTATATTCCTGTGGCTCGTTAGCACATTAAAGATTAAAAGGGGGGTGCTCAGTCGGTTAAGCATCCAACTCGATTTTGGCTCAGGTCATGATCTCAAGGTCGTGAGACCTACCTCCACGTTGGGCTCCACCTGGATGGGGATCCTGCTTGGGATTCTCTCTGTCCTTCTCCCTCTGCCCCTCCCCACCCTGCTCACATGCTCTCTCTGAATGAATGAATGGGTGCTTAGGCTTATAAACCTGACTAGAAAGGGAAAAGTGATAGAGTCACACTGCCTACCAGAATATTACAAGGCCAAGTCGCTGAGAGAGAAAAAGAGTGTAAATTGATGTCCTGAATGTGACTGTTGGTAGAAGCGAAGACTGGGGCCTGACTCCATGAAATGGGCTGTGACTCATGTTAGATTAATTAGATACCGACTAACACCCCATTTGCTCCTAGCAGATCTGTCAGCCTTAGCGTCTGAAATGAAAATGTACAAGAATCTAGACCATATGGACCAGGGGCCCTTTCACCTCAAGAACACTAAATGGCTGGAGCACCATCTAAAAGCTTGTTAATACCTTGTTCAGTGATAAGCACTGGAATTAATGAAGCCTGCTTTCTTTAGCTGGCAGCCAGGAAAGGGAAACAAATAGCTATAATTCAGCCTGCAGTCCAGAGCTGTAAATTAGTTAAATGAGACATGTAGCAAGCGGGCTCAGAAGCACCACATGCAACTCAACAGGCCAGGAGAGAGAAGGAACGTGTCCCCACTAGACGCGGGGAGCCTAGGTCTCGTCGGGCTGACACACTCAGCGGGGGGCCTGGGCCAGTCCCATCCCCTAGACCTTGGGTGGTGTCCTCTGTAGGCTGGAGCTGGAGCTTCCTGGTATCTGAGGACCCTTCAGGAAATCAGTGCAGAGGAGTGGAGTGGGTGTGGTCCAGCCTTTGAGACCAAATGCTGCCCCAGAGGATCATGGGTCTCAGGCTGTGCCCAAGCTCTCTCCCACAGTCCTTCACTGTTAGGGTCATCTTCCTCTAGCAAATGTTTTCCATTTGTCTCACTTGACCAGTTTTTCGTTGGTGTCCCCAGTTGAGCTGGGGAGGCAGAGACCCAGCCTCATCTCATTTGCTTTGTGAGCTTTGTTGATACACAGCACATGGCACCATTGGTACCCATCTGACCCATCCTAGCCTCTACCTCTTTTATCCACACATGTCAGTGATTTACCTGAGCACCTAGTGTGCACCATAAAATTAGCATAGTGGGGCTACCCCCACCCCCTCCCACCTCTGCTGTCAGCACCGTATCAACCCCCACAGCCATTCTAAAGTGTTTTTCAATACATTGCTGATTGACCGTCAACTGTTGACTTCAGCTTACGAATAAACCAAAACGCTAAACTTTTGCTTTCTTTAGAATTAGCATTTCCCCAGTTGTTGTACATGTCTAAAGGTATTTGAATTTTTTGTGCTTTTACTTAATTTACAAGACTCTGTTCCCTTTATTTATTTAATTTATTTTTAAAGCTTTATTTTTTTAAAAGATTTTCTATATTTATTTGAGAGAGAGAATGAGAGAGAGAGAGCATGAGAAGGGGGAGGGTCAGAGGGAGAAGCAGACTCCCTGCTGAGCAGGGAGTCCGATGCGGGACTTGATCCCGGGACTCCAGGATCATGACCTGAGCTGAAGGCAGTCGCTTAACCAACTGAGCCACCCAGGCGCCCTGTTCCCTTTTTTTATATGAGGGATAGTCAGACTCCGTTTTCTGTCAAAAAAAAAAAAGTTACCATAGTACTAACATGGCTGTATGTAAATATATTTTCTGTGTGTTAGTCTGCTTGCCATTTCCATGGATTTTTTTATTATAAAATATACTAACATAAAATTGGCCATTTTAACTGATTATTTTTCTTTGTAAGTTCAGTGGCACTAAGTACCTTCATAGTTCCCTCACCACTATCTCCAGAACTCTTTCCTCTTCCCAAACTGCGACTCTGTGCCCATTAAACACTACCTCCCCACCCTTTCCCCCAGCCCCTCAGAACCCCCATTCTACTTTCTGGCTCTATGAACTGGACTACTAGGGACCTTCTCTAAGTCACAGTATTTGTCGTTTTGCGACTGGTTTATTGTACTCAGCATCATGTCCTCAAAATTCACCCATGTAGCATATGTTGGTATCTCCTTCCTTTTTAAGGCTGAGTAATACTCACTTTCATAGCTTTTATATAGCATATTTAGTTACACAAAGTGTGCGTACATAGACCATCTGCTGATACGTATTTTATATAAAATTAGAATTGCTACTTTATATATTCTTATCAACATGTGAGATATAACCCTATACCAACCATCGAAAAGTCATCATTTATTGTCCTAATCTCTCCCACTGGGTTAAAACAGGCCCACAAACAGAGCTTACAGATGGCCTTATTGGGGCCCTTTGAAAATGGGTTCAAAATCAGCACAGACCCTGTCAACAAGGAAAGACACAAAGCTTTCCCCATCATGAGGTGTCATCTGCAGGAGTCCACAGAAAGCTCATAGAAGCTAGTCTCGCTTATAGGAGACTAGCTTATATGAGAAAGTGGCCCACGCGGGCAGCTTCCCTACAGGTCGGAGCCTACGCCAGAGTCATCGAGTGGGGGTGTGGGGGTTTCCCTAGCAGGCCTCTGAATGAAGGTGTGCACGTTATCCACGGTTTTTCCAAGCCCTCTTTACACAAGCCTCTGGAACGTCAGGGAGGAAGGAGGTATGCCTGCCCCCAGGCCCCTGGTCATGCCCCTTCTTAGGCCCTTGCCCCAGATAGTATGCTCCCAGGAGGTCCCGGGAGTGTGGAGCCTGATGACGCCAAGCGCTGGGTAGGAAGGGGGCATTCTCCTCGCTCCCCTGGGGGAGCAAGAAAGTGACAGCGGGCGGTGTGGCCAGCGTGTGTATTAAGTGTTGGGGTCTGGGGTGGTGCGGGCTGGTATTGTCTACTTCTTCCGCACACGGGCAGCAGCGAAACTACCACAGCAAATGGCAACCAGTCTGTTTCCTTCAGTCAAACTCCTTCTGCCTCCATGAGGAGTCTTGGGGCTGGGGAATTCCGGCAGGTTTGTGCACCTGCACTGCAGACCTATGTTCTGGGCAATGCACAGCAAAGGTTATGTCGCTACAGGGGGAGGGACATCGAGACTGCTCCGGGGACGGCAGTCCGTGCAGCTGAATGGTGGCAACGTGCAGGTGCTAAGCCAGGTTCCGATTTGTGCACCTACTGATAAAATTTCCAGATACTCGTGTTTATGGCAATATGAGAAGATGAGCTGCTTCCTCACAGCTGACAGGGAAGGTCAGCTATTCCCAACCCGCCAGGGCTGGGCCTGGATGCACATCCAGTGGACGGGAGGACGAACGGCTCTGTGCACGGGAGCTGTCCAGCACCGTCGTCCGTGCGGAGCGCCCACGGCCCCTCCTGGGGCAGCTACTGCCGCGGTGACTCGCTCCACGGTACTATCATGTTCAAGCAACTGCAGAAATAGAACCAACCTGGCCGTAGAGGAAGGCAGCAGAGGAGCTAAAGGACTCACGTTACCAGGAACTGTATTTAATGCCAATTTAGTGCGGTTTTCCTGTTTCAGTTCATGCTTTCATGTAGTCATATAGTCAATCATCCATAGGTTAGAAGACTGCTATGGTGCCAGGTATTGTGCTAAGTTCTGTGGATAAAATGGTGGAAAAGGGGCACCTGGGTGGCTCGGTCGATTGAGCGTCCGACTGTTGGTTTCGGCTCAGGTCACGATCTCAGCGTCCTGGGATCAAGCCCTGCGTATGGGCTCAGTGCTCAGCAGGGAATCTGCTTGTCTCCCCCTCTCTCTGTCCCTTCCCCCGCTCACATGCGTGTGCTCCCTCTCTTTCTCAAATAAATAAATCTTTAAACAAAAAACAGTGAAAAAGACACATCTGGTCTCGGCCCTGCTAGAGCTCACCCTAGAGATAGTGACAGCACGGTGGGACAAATGCCAAGAGTACACCCACGGCACAGACGAGGAGCCCTCGGGTGGAAAGGAGGTGCTCCTGGCAGAGGGACCAGCAGAGTCCAGCCCGGAGGTGGGTAGGATGGTAGAGACTCAGTTTGACTACAGCCTGGAGAGCAGGCAAGGGGTGGTGACAGATGAGGCTGGGGGCTGAGGCTTCAGCCTGCTTCTCAGCAGAAGACAGAACACAAGTGTTTGTGCTGTGGAATGACCCGCTGTCCCCACACGCCAGGGCAACCACGGCCAACAGCTGCATCTAGGATTTTGCCTCTTCATCTTTACATAGTTTTGAATGATATGGGAAAGGACCCCCCCACCCCCGCCAGAAAGACACAATACAAACTGTGTTAGCCCGTTTATTTGGAGAATCCTTTGCTTTAAAATGTAGTGTATTAATAGACAAGTTGAGGTACAGGAAAGCTAGCAGACCAGGAGATGATTGCTTTTGAAAAGATAGTTTTTATACTCAGGTCCCAAGAGGAGGTACACAGGGACCCGCACAAGGAATCCTGGGGCGGGGGGAGTCGGGATTCGCAGGGAGAGGGTGGGTAGTGTGGGCAAGAGTCTTTCTTGTGGTTTCCCTGGGAAGGAATGGGTGAGGCAGGGGAAACGGGCTTAGGGGTGGGTAGTTTGAATGATTTCAGCAGGTTGTGGTGTGAGTCGAGGCTGTCCCTGGTTGTCTGGTCCCAGGTCCCCCTCCCCAGCAGGGGAGGTGGACAGTGGCCGGGAGTGTGGGAGCCTCAGACGAGGTGGTGGGGTGCGGGCCCTGGATCGGGTCTAGTATTTATGCGGTGCGCTGGTAGGCGAGCTGTATACTCTCTCCAGGAGTTAGCTAGCCCTGGGAGTGGCATTCTCTTCACGGGTGGCAAGGCCACAATGTCAAAGCATCGGAAGACAGAAAATAAGAGAAGTGGTTAATACATCCTTCGGATGAGGCCACCAGCGCCACCACAATTACAGTCTACTGTGCTTCCCAGGTCAGAGAATTGAACTTAAATACTTAACACGCTTTGAACAGCAGGGTAGAAAAGGTTGCCTCAGAGTCGCAGAAGCGTGAGACACGGAAAATAGAATGGTCTGGAAACGCTTCCGAGGCCCAGCCCGCCAGCCGGACTTCTGCTATGTTCCAAGGGCTGGCTGACTCCAGTTGGCCTGCAGTTGCCACAAATAATCCTCTCAGCCCAAATTGGTTTCTGGAGAGGTGTAATATCTTTAACGGTTATTTCTGTGACTCATTCTATATGTAATCAGTGAATATATATTAAATGGCCTTAGCTTTTGCAAAACTGCGCAACTATTGTATAATGCCTCCTTGGCCACAATGGCTGCCTGTTTTCTCCCCCAGCTACCTCGATGCCCCAACTCATGATCCCGCTGAGGCCCAAAGGAGGCTCTGCCCGACTTGTTGGCAGAGAGCCCAGCCCATTGGTGGTTCACAGGAAGTGCTTCATGACCTGCCCATACACTTTCTCAAGTTGTTGGTATTTTTTTTTAAAAAGATTTCTATTTATTTATTTGAGAGAAAGAGGAAGGGAGAGACTGAGCACGAGCAGAAGGGGGAGGGGCAGAGGAAGAGGGACAAGCAGACTCTCCACTGAGTGGGGAGCCCTATGTGGGGCTCGATCCCAGGACCCTGGGATCATAACCTGAGCCAAAGACAGATGCTTAACCAACTGAGCCACCCAGGTACCCCTCAAGTTGTTGGTAATTCTTTATTTTTTATTTTTTGTTTTTAAAGATTTTATTTATTTGACAAAGAGAGACACAGCGAGAGCAGGAACACAAGCAGGGGGAGCGGGAGAGGAAGAAGCAGGCTTCCCGCGGAGCGGGGAGCCCGATGTGGGGCTCGATCCCAGGACCCTGGGATCATGACCTGAGCCGAAGGCAGACGCTTAACGACTGAGCCACCTAGGCGCCCCAAGTTGTTGGTAATTCTTAAGTATAACTGGTGAGAGAATAAATTTCCACAGGCTTTCTTAGAAAAAATTATATATAAAATTTCTTGGCAGAGAAAATGCCAAGGATGTTCATTACAGCATTTTTAAAAAATGATGAAAAATGTAAAAAAAAATACACAAAAAGCCAGAGAGTACTTCAATTACCTAGCTTGTGGTGCATCCACACAATGGAAGACTTTCAGCCACCAGAAAACGCTTTGAAAAAAAAACAAACAAACAAAATTAAAAACAAAACAAAACAAAAAATAGGCTATGAAGTTGTGGTGTGGTGTAGCATGATCCGAACTTTGCAAAAGAAAGTATCCATTTTTTTTATATTTCTTACATATAAATACAATTGTGGCTTTTTATTATGAAAGTTTAGAAAATGTTTAATTTTCTTTGTGTTGGGGTTAAAAAAATCCAATTATTGTTTTCATTTCTTTTTTTTTTTAAAGATTTTATTTATTTATTCATGAGAGAGAGAGAGAGAGAGAGGCAGAGGGAGAAGCAGACTTCCCGCAGAGCAGGGAACCCGATGCGGGACTCGATCCCGGGACTCCGGGATCATGACCTGAGCCGAAGGCAGACGCTTAACCATCTGAGCCACCCAGGCGCCCCATTATTGTTTTCATTTCTATAAGCAGCAAATTATAATTGAAAAATCTATAATTGAAAAAATGAGTAGATAGGATCTTTACAAATTTTTTTTTTTTTTTTTTTTGAGAGAAAGAGTGAGCAAGAGTGGAGGGAGAGAGGGAGGGGGAGAGGGAGAATCTTAAGCAGGTCCCATGTCCAGCGCAGAGCCTGATTTGGGGCTCAATCTCACAACCTTGAGATCATGACCCAAGCTGAAATCAAGAGTCAGATGCTTAACTGACTGAGCCACCCAGGCGCCCTGCTCTTTACAACTTTTCTTAAGATTAGAGAACATTCATTCATAAGGATGGAGAATATACCATTCTTTTACAGAATCTAAATCTAAACTTCAGGGGCGCCTGGGTGGCTCAGTCGGTTGAGTGTCTGCCTTCAGCTCAGGCCATGATCCTGGATCCCTGGGATGGAGCCCAAGCGTCCAGGCTCCCCACTCAGCAAGGAGCCTACTTCTCCCTCTGCCTCTGCTTCTCCCTCTGCCTCTCCGCTCTGCTTGTTCTCTCTCTCAAATAAATAAATAAAATCTTTTTAAAAAATAAGTGCTTCCAAAAGTGAGCTTGGCTAATTTTCCCCTCAACTGCAATGATTGGCAAAGGGATAGCAGTGGCTAGAGGGTGGAACGCACAGATCCAGTATGAGGGATCTGTTCTACCTACCCGGGCCTTGGGGAGCACCTCAGAAGGCTGAACTGGCTTATCAGTGTCCTCAGATTTGTGATCACAAAAAAAGGTAAAGTTCTGGTTACACAGGTAAGTTCTTTCTGTTCCTATCAGACTAATTAGAAAAAAAAAAATCTGTCAGTGCCGCAGCCCCTCCTGGTTGGCTCTCTGAGCCAGGCAATCTCAGGCATCCCTCTTGTTCCTAGAACACCTTGTCCCCTGCTTCTCAAGGATGAAAGACAAGAGAGCAGAGGGTAGGCTGGGACTGGCTGTGAAAGTAAGCTTGGACGCCTGTCCGAAATAACGCGGATGCACATGCACACGCACACACACACACACACACACACACACACACACATGCTTTTGCATTCAAACCTCTTTATTCTTGCAGAATCCAGATGTCAACCTCCCAGCTGGGGGCCCCAGGCCCTCCCTTTTCATGAATAGTTAAATTGCCTCAGCCTGGCCGAGCCCCCTCCCACACTCCCTGGTGGTCTACCTTGCCATGGGCAACCAGTCTCCACCGTACCATAGACAAGACTTTGAAATTATACTCTTGCCTTGAACCTAATTAAATTCTTGGGCAGAGTTGGTCTCAATCACTGTTGACTGTTTGTTGTTTTAAATAGTAATTTTTCTTTTTATCCAGGCCAAATTCATTTCTTTGTGACTGCAAATTTTCCCTTCTGCATCTAAAAGATTAAATGTGGCAGCTTTATCTCCTTAGCCCAGGCATAAATGTGAGCAGTTTTTCTCTGTGGATGTAGGTCCCTGTATGTTGAGGGCTAGAGGTGGAGAGGCATCCCTCTTGGGTTGATGGGATAGAGGTGTGTTTATTCTACAGTGAGCAAAGCCTCACTTATGAAATGTGTGCTTAGGATTTCAGAATTGGTATGTCTGCTAGGATCCCTTGTTTTTCAAAATCATGTGGTATTTTGGCAGCAACTGCTGGGAATCCACCAAATCTTTCTCTCCTCTTCCATGCTAAGAAAGCTGTAGCTGGGCCCAGGGTCCCCCAACTAGGGACTCCATTTCCCAGCCCCCTTTGCAGCTGACTGTGAGGTCATGTGACTTGGCTGTCGGCTGCTGAAGACCAGGGGAGTGTGGGTGTGCCTTTCACCACCGTTCCTTTCCTCAGGAGCCAAACACAGCCCTGGCTGCAGCCAAAATTCACCACAAAGATGAAGACAGTGCCCTGGAAAGTTAATGGGAAACTGAATGAAAGCAACCTGAGTTGAGCAACCCCGTGAGCAGAGAGCCCACCTAGCTGACGTGGACCTCAATAAGAAGGAAACAAGCTTACTGTTTTAAAGATTTTATTGATTGATTGAGAAAGAAGGAGAGTGAGAGTGGTAGGAGCAGAGGGAGAGGGAGAGAGAGAACCTCAAGCAGAGCCCAACGTGTGGCTTGATCCAATGACCTTGAGATCACGACCTTAGCCCAAATCAAGAGTTGGATGCTTAATTGACTGAGCCACCCAGGCACCCCCAAGAAGTTTGCTCTTTGACATCAAACCCATGCTCCCGGCTTCCATGGATGCTGCATTCTTGTCCGCTGAACCCTAAAATCTTAGGATATGGCCTGGACAGCCAGTCTCTGAAACATATTTCTACCCTTGCCCATAAAGGACAGACCTTAGCCATAAAGCAAGTTGGCAGTACAACTGTGACCATTATTGCCACCATATAATCAGCCTCTACCATGGACCAGGCCTGCACTAGATCCTTTAAACACACTACTTCCTTTATTTTTTGCGGGCCCCCCACCCCTTGGCTGGAGGAGTTCTGCCATTTATGAGGTGAGGACGCTGAGGTGCACAAATGCTCCGTGGCTTGCCCAGGATCACACAGAGAACAAGGCGGCCCTGGGGCTTGGCCTGTCCCCTTCCAGAACACATGTCCTTCCCCTCCACTGCCCATGTGCTTCCAACCTGACCCCCAACTTCAGAGGTTCAGGGCCTCACTGCTTTTGGACACAGCCCATATCCCCCCCATCACTGTCTGCTGAGGTAAGCAGAGCAATGTAGGAAATACTTAACATGGTGGGTTTTTTTTTTAATTAGAGAGGGAGAGCGCACGAGCCAGGGGAGGGACAGAGGAAGAGGGAGAAGCAGACTCCCCGCTGAGCAGGAAACCTGACTCGGGGCTCAATCCCAGGCTATGAGACCATGACCTGAGCCCAAAGTAGACGCTTAATTCACTGAGCCATCCAGGCGCCCCCACAGTGGGGTTTTTAGTCCAAAGCAACATGTGCTGTAATTCACGTTGGGGAAATAGCAAAGTAGGAATTGATCTAGAATTTTGTTGCTCGGCTTGGTTGTCAGAATGTCCTAGAGAAACTTTGCTTTCATCTCACCCCAGCAACAGGGATCAAGATTCAAGACAAAAAGGTAGTGGATTTTTAGGGGTAGTCAGAATTAGGATGACACTTCTGAGGCTTATTTGTGTCTCATTTTCTGAAGCAAGGCTCTCCCAAGGAGCTTCTGGAACAGTTATTACCATCGTTGCTGCCCAGGCCCCACAGAAAAAAATTCAGGTGCCCCAGGGCTAAAGAGAAGTTGTAAACCAAAAGCCAACAAGCACCACTTTCCCTGCAGACCTCAGGGAAGGAGATAAGAACTTAGTAGTCATGCATTGTCTTAGGAAAGCAAAGTTCATTATAGGTTTGGTGAGGCTGGAGAGAATTCTGAAGGTGACGGATCGGAAGTCAGAGGTGAAGCCTAACTGGCTGGAGTGACTTAGTGGGGCCATGATTGTTTTTAAAAGTGGGCGACCGCGGGTACCTGGGTGGCTCAATTGCTTAAGCGACTGCCTTCAGCTCAGGTCATGAATTTGGAGTCCCTGGATCGAGTCCCGCATCGGGCTCCCTGCTCGGCAGGGAGCCTGCTTCTGCCTCTGACCCTCCCCCCTCTCATGTGCTCTCTGTCTCTGTCATTCTCTCTGTCTCAAATAAATAAATAAAATCTTAAAAAAAAAGTAGGGGACCCGGTTGTGACCCCCATTGTTCAAATAGTCTCCCCACTGTCATCATTAATTTCCTGTGGTCATTCCAGCTTGGTTAGTAACGTCAAGGTTCTAGTTTTCCTGAAGTCGTTTTGTCCTAGGAGGTGTTAGACACCAGATTCTCGGCTTACTCTTCATGGGCTTGGTGCTAATTTTGGTAAGAACATAGTCTTATACACTGAAAGAGCAATAATACTTTATTTAAAATATATACAAAATTATTACTTTAAAACATATATATTACTGTCCAACATACATCATGTAACACTGATTAATAGAAATTTGGATACTTTCATTCATTCAGTTTGTGATTTCTCTTTTGCTCCTGAAGAACATTCTCTTAAACGTCCACCAGAGGGGAGGGCCCAGGGGCCTGTTACCCTGGGGGGTGTAGCTGTGCTTTTGGACACCACTGAAGCCGTGCAACTCGTCTTGTGGGAACTGAAGGCAAAACCTGGCCCTGTCTGGTGCACTAGGGACACAGAGCTGATGGGACCCACCTCGATCGAGCACATGCCAACTGCCAGTCTTCGGTCTCTCTCTCTCGTCTGCGTATCGATGGATGGGGGAGTTGGTGAGAAAGTGGCAATTATTTCCTCGACAGACCTTCCTCTGGGCTTAGGTTAATGTAAATCATGTTCTCTTTCTTTGCCTCTGTCACCAGTATCATAGGAAGAGAGCATTAGAGCGGGGAGTTGGCCTCTTAACACAATCTTGGAAAGGAAATGAGAAAAGAGACAAAAAGAGAGCTTCTGTGCTGTTAGACCAAATTCAAATTATGATTATCTGAGATAAATTGGACACCTGCTTTTCGTCACATGCCTTATTCATCACTATTCCCCACAGTGCCTTGCACCTACTAGGCACTTAATAAATGCTCATTGCATGGATAAATAAACAAACGCAGGGGATTGGGTGACTCTGAGTAGGAAACATACATACTTAGAATCTGAGCGTCTGCGAAATGGCAAGGGACTCTAGAGATCATCTAGACCTCCTTCCTCACTTGGCAAATGGGGAAACCAAGACTGGGAGAAGTGTGGTGAAACAGGACTAGCTGTCGACAGAGTTAGACTTGCAATCAGATTTTCTGAATCTCTCCTTGAATTTCCCACTCTCTTCAGATCTGAAACTGTAACAAGAGCTCAGTGGCTTCGGTGGCATGCCTGAACTTGAAAATCATCCCCTCCATCAGAAGCTCCTGGTGGTAATGGGTGGCCCTGGGCACAGTGGCCAAGTGGACGGCACAAGCAGAAAGGTCACCTGCAGGCAGCTTTAGTCCTGGGGTCCTGGTCCCAGCTGGGGTCAGAGGCCCCAGGTTCGGGCAGGTGGCCCAGACAGCAGCAGTCAGACTGTGGATCTGAATGAGGTAGGAGGAAGGCAGAGCTCAATGGGGAACCGTTCAGTGGGTCAGGTGTTTATGAGGCCCCCCGCCCCTCCCCCAGCCCCAGTGCTGAAGTCCATGCCGCAGCTCACCAAGACTGTAGCCTCAGGGCGTTGAGAGGAAACATAAACCAAGCCCACTGGCCACTTCTGAAACTGAAAGCAAGTCACTATGGATACTTGCTGAAAAGATGAATTACAGGAAGAGTGGGTTTCTTCCGTGCACGGGATGAATGGCATGAAACAAAGGGAGGCACGGGGAACAGTGGTGGGAAAGAGAGAAGGGGCAGGGGGACTGTCACGGCCGACAGGGAGGGCTTCAGGGCCCGGGGACAGGGCTGGGCCAGGTAGGAGCAGTTGGGTACGTGCAGGGCCACTTGGGTGGGCTTCTCATTTCAGCTGAGCTACCCCTGATCATTCTCTGGGCTTCGAGCCACTGACACCTCCCATGTGTCCCACTGGGCAACTGAAAAGCACAGGGGCTCACTCTGCTTCCTGGTGCGATTTGGTTTCTAGAAAGGATGATTTGGCATGATCAGAAATGCACACCCGACCAACATAAAGAGCCTTGCGTATTTCCCATGCTCCACAAAAATAAATCCCTGAAGAATGCTGGCGTCGAATGAAATGAGTGGTAACCCATGAGATGATCCCTACTGGGTTTCCCATCTCAGAGCAGGCACCACAGGGTTGCTCGGAAGCAGATGCACAGGGGAGCTCTTTAGACAGAGCCTTCCTCCAGCCCCAAACTCAAGTGCTTGCTCCCTGCCCCCCTCCCTAACTTTCTGCCCCCATATGCCCACCCCATTCCCGCTTTGTCTCAACGACCTTCCAGTTTCCATCAGACCCCAATACGGCTCTTCTCCAGCGAGGAACAAAAATAATTCATCTTGCAAACCTGGGAGCTGCCACCTATCCGGTAACAAATGGTACCTTTGTGCTTACAGGGAGGGCCGCCAAAAATGCTGACTACAAACCGCCAAGGTGCCAGGACGCGGAGCAGAAGGACGCGTGAGCTCTGCCCTGGAACCAGTCCCCGTCCTCCCCCTGCCTGTGTCCTAAACGGCGGACTGGTTTTCATTGCACACGTAGACCGTGCTCGGCTGGATTCTCCTCCGGATCCGCTCAGGCACTTTGGGGAGGATTTGGACGGTCTGGGGCAGCAACTCAATGCAGGCCTCGCGGAATTTTTTGATTCTCCAGCAGTAGACGATGGGGTTGAAGACGGACTTGAGGTAGCTGAGCCACAGGACGCAGGAGCTGGTGGTGTAGAAAGAGGAGCTGCAGTAGAAGCCCCGGCTGAACACCGACAGAAGGCTGTAGACGGAGTGCGGCAGCCAGCAGAGCGAGAAGCCCACGAAGAGGATCAGGATGGTGGTGCAGGCCTTGGTCTTGAAGCTCAAGTCCAGGCTGACCTGCTGTTGCCGCTGCAGCCGCCGCAGGCCGGCCCTGGTGAGCTGTCTGAGGTCCAGGCTGTCGGACTGGTTGTGCACGCGGATGGCGTTCTTGTGGACCGTGTGCAGGATGCACAGGTAGGAGCACAGCATGACGCTGAAGGGCATGAAGAACACGGCCACCACCAGCGCCACCACATAGGCGCGCTCCGCCGGGAACTCCGTGTAGCCCAGCACGCACTGGGGGGCCCGCGCCGGCACCTCCACGAACGTCCGGCCTGTCAGCGAGGGCGCCGACGCGCAGAACGACAGCGCCCAGGAGACGGCGATGATCCTCTTGGCCCGCCGCGGGTTCAGCCTGTCCTGCCGTTGGACGATGATGAGGAAGCGGTCCACGCTGATGATGAGCAGGATGGCCACGCCCTCCAGGACAAAAAACCAGTACAGGGTGGCCGAGAGGCGGCAGAAGTAATCCCCAAAGTGCCAGTGGACTGTGATCAGGGTGACGGCGGTGAAGGGCATGCAGCATAAGGACAGCATGATGTCGGAGAAGGCCAGCGTGGCCAGCAACAGGTTGATGGCGGAGCGCATGGCTGGCCGCTGATACACGATGATGCAGACCACGGCATTGCCAAGGAATCCCACCACGATCATCAGCATCATGATTATCGCCAAGGATATCCTGAGGGGGGTGGGTGGTGTGGTGACCCCAGAGTCCGACACATTGCTCCCGTTCAGCAGCAAGTACTGGTAGGTCTCAGTGCTGGAACTGTTGCAGGCCATCATGGAAAAAAACTAGGAGCCAGGACAGAAAGGACTGGAAGGACTCCCCTCAGCGCTTTGGTGGCTGCCATGTTCTGTCTGGGATCTCCAGCGCATTGGAATGGTAGTGAGAAACGTCTTTCTTTGGGAACAGTAGCCAGGATTTGCAATTCATCAATCACAGCCTCATCATCTGCATGACAACTGGATGCTCTCTGTAGCCTAGAGCAGAGAGGAGCAGGGGAGAGAAGGGAGTGAGACTTTCCAAGCACGTTTTGCATACAGCAGTATTTAGATTTTACAGGTATTATAATCATTGCAGTGGAGAGAAAGAATGACTCATTGATTTACCATTCCGGACAAGGCTGGGCAGTCACAAATACTGTGAGCCTTGTCAGGTAGCCCAGGGAAATCTAATCAGACCTACTTTGTGTGGGATGAGGAAGTGAATACTCTGTAGTCAATATTTATGTCATGAACATGCATTTAATAAATTTTATTGTAAGGAACCTGACCAAATGAAGCTTTGGACAAGCCAACTTCCTTTAGAATGCCAGCTTCATGAGGGCAGGGATTTGTGTGTGTGTCCTGTTCTCTGCTGTATCCGCAGCACTTAGAATGGTGCCAGGCGCAGAGAAGATGCCCAGTGTTGAGGTGAAGTTAATGAATACATGGTAGTTGATGTTGTTGCCACAATATTTGTTTAACTTCATTTTTTTCAAGATTTTAGGTATTTATTTGACAGACAGAGCACAAGCAGGGGGAACGACAGGCAGAGGGAAAGGGAGAAGCAGGCTTCCCACTGAGCAGGGAGCCTGGTGTGGGCCTGGATCGCAGGACCCTGGGATCATGACCTGAGCCGAAGGCAGATGCTTAACCAACTGAGCCACCCAGGTGCCCCTTAACTTTATTTTGAGGTAAGTGTAGATTCACATGCAGTTGTAAGAAAAAAAATTCAGCGAGATCTCTTAAGCCCTTTGCCCGCTTTTCTCTAATAGTAACGTCTTCAGTTACGGTAGTGTTGCCATAGGATTACTTTTGGAAATGCCGATGGAAAGGAGGAAACTCTCCCTAAAGGCAAGTTCTTTTAAAAGATAATGTTAATTTTTATTTCGTGTCTCATAGGTATGGTAAGAACGGTGCCCAGTAGCTCATGTGTGGAGTCAGATTGCCTGGGCTGGGTAAAGTCTGCACCCACCACTTATCTGTCACGGAGCACCCTCTGGCAGGCTGCTTAGCCTCTGCTGATAGGACCTCCTCCCCTGTAGCCTAGGAGTAATAATTAGGCCTACGACAGAGGAGCTGCACAGATTAAATGCGAGAATCCCCACAGGGTGATTTAACCACACCCAGATCATAGACAGTATTCAATAAATGTTAACTGTTATCCTTGGAGCCCCAACGGAAACCAATCACAATGTTACAATAGCTATTGCTTCCTTTGTATGTTATACACATGGGCGCATTTGCATCTGTTCTAGACCAGCCCGCAGGTAAAGCGGCTCTGGGTACCCAGGGTGAGGATGTTCGTCGTACATTTCCAGTTACCTGCCCCCTCCCCATTTTCAATACAGGCATACCTTGTTTAGCGACACTTCTCTTTATTGTGCTTTGCAGATGATTGCGTTTTGTTTGTTTACAAATTGAAGGCTTGTGGTTATCCTGTGTCCAACAAGTCTATCAGCACCCTTTTCCCAACAGCGTTTGCTCACTTTGTGTCTCTGTGTCACATTTTGGTAATACTTCCAATAGGTCAAACTTCTTCATTATTATTATATTTGAATTGCTGCGATCTCATGTTAAAACATTAATGAATGAGGAGTTGCTTCTTATGGATGAGTAAAGAAAGTGGTTTCTTGAGATGGAATCTCCTCCCGGTGAAGATGCCGTGAAGATTGTTGAAATGACAATAAAGCATTCAGACTATTACATGAACTTAGTTGATAAAGCAGCGGCAGGTTTGAGGATGGACTCCAATTTTGAAAGAGGTTCTACTGTAGGTAAACTGCTACCAAACAGCATCGCCTGCTACAGAGAAATCGCTCGTGAAAGGAAGAGTTGATCCGTGTGGCAAACTTCATCTTTGTCTCATTTTAAGAAATTGCTACAGGGACCAGCATGGCGGTGGTGGGGGACAAGGAGAGGAAAAAAAAAAAAAAGAAAGAAAGAAAGAAATTACCCTGGCCCCCAGCCTTCAGCAACTACCACCCTGATCAGTCAGCAGCCATCGACATGGGGGCAAGACCCTCCCCCAGCAAAAAGATTACGAATTGCTGAAAACTCAGATGATGGCTAGCATTTTTTAGCAATAAAGTATTTTAAAATTAAGGTATGTACATTGTTTTTTTTTAAAAGATATAATGCTGTTGCACACTTAATAGACTATAGTTTAGTGTAAGGACAACTTTTATATGCACCGGGAAACCAAAAAAGTCATTGACTCACTCTATTGCGACATTCGCTTTATTGCAGTGGTCTGGAACGGAACCTGCAATATCTCCGAGGTGTGCTTGTACAGCTGATTAGACGGGCAGCCTTCACAAGGGCAGCTAATGCGTAGCCTGGCCAATGATGGCAGAGCCAAAATGCTCTCCCTTAGTGCAGCTGGAAATCTCAACTAGGAAATACTGCGCCACTATGTAACAAAAGGGTATATAGAGAGAAGTCTCAAGGCCACAAACGTATGGTGGATACTCTGCTTTTGCTTCTCCAGATCTTCTGGCTACTTTCTCCGGAGACTGGGCCCCCTTCGCCTCTGGTGGGAGGGGAGGGTGGGGAGGGCTTTCTTGCTCTGGCTCCCTCCCACCTGGTTGTGGTTGGCAGTGGTTTATTCCTCTCCAAAGCTCTCAACACCTCCAGGCAGCCTCCCCTACAGCCCAGCCCTCTCTGCAGATTCCCTACTGCTCCCTGACTCAACCTGAAGGCTTAGGGGTGACGGGGCTTCCGAGGCTGCTAGCCCAGGGTGCCTCTCCAGCCCTCCTGGGTTTCCCTTAACCTGACCTCTCCTTTGACGAGAATCAGGGGCTGATTTCCTTCCTATCTACACCCTGACTGATACAAGGGGTCCTGGCAGACCAGAGCTATGAGGAAGCAGAAACTCAGAGTAAGTAGCTATGAGGAGGTAGAGAAAAGTGACATGTGTGTAGTATAAGGAACAGAAACACAGGGAAAACTACCTCAGTTCCTGACAGGTTTCCAATTAAAGTTGCATTTCCAAATGTATATCAATATTTACGCCTTTGTTTTTAATTGCATTCTTAGCTTTTCGCTTTCATGTAGCTGTTGGCCATTTGTATGGCTTCTTTGGGAAAATGTGTAATCAAGTCCTTTGCCTATTTTTTTTCCATCGGATTTTTTTTTTTTTTTTTTTTTGCTCTTGGGTTGTATTTCTTTATATATTTATATGTATATTTTCTTATATATTTTGGCTATTAACCCCTTACAGATACATGGTTTGCAAATATTTTCTCCCGTTCTGTAGGCTGCCTTCTCATTTTGCTGATGGTTTCTTTTGCTGTGCAGAAGCTATTTAGTTTGACATCATCCCACTTGTTTATTTTTGCTTTTTGTTGCTTGTTGATGTCATATCCAAAAAATCATTGCCAAGACCAATGTCAAGGAGCCATTTTCCTATGTTGTCTTCTAGTAGTTTTGGGTCTTACCTTTAAGCCTTTAATCGATTCAGGTTAATTTTTTGTGAGTGGTGTGAGATAGGGGTCCAATTTCATTCTTCTGTTTGTGAATACCTGGTTTTCCCAGCACCATTTATTGGAGACTGTCTTTTCCCCACTGAGTATCCCTTGTCAAATATTAGCTGACCATGCAAGTATGGGCTTATTTCTGGGCTCTCAATTCTGTTCCATTGATGTATATGTCTGTTTTTATGTTAGTACCATACCATTTGGATTATGATAGCTTTGTAATAAAGTTTGAAATCAGGAATGGTGATGCCTTTAGCTTGACCTTCTTTCTCAGGATTGCTTTAGCTATTCAAAATCTTTATTAGTTGTTTTTTTTTTTTTTTGCTGCTGTCATGTTTCCTTGATTTTTTATGATCCCTGTGGTCATGGATTGGTGTCTGCCCATCTGAGGAAGTAGGCACTTCTTCTAGTCTTTACAGACTGGCTTCAGCAGGCAAGCTGGTCTAGAGATTCTAGGTGGGTCATCTGGTGGTGTCTGGGGCAATAGGTGGGTAGGCCTGATGCTTGAGTACAATGGGCCAGGCTTGGGGTTTGAGCCTGCAGTTATAGGCCTGAGACCGGGTCTGTGTGGGTAGGCCTGGATCCTGGGTCCACAGGGGCCAACCAGGCTCTAAGGACCACTGAGGTGGGCCCCAAGTCTGGGTTCAGAGGGCTCGGTCCAGAGGCTGGGGACATGGGGATGGCCTATAAACTGGGGCTTCAGGGGCAGACATGGAGATGGGTCTGCAGGGACCAGTCCAGTGTTGGAGTAAGCCAGGAATCTAAGTCTGTGAGAGCTGTTTTAGAGTGTGAGTCTATGGGGGCTGATTGGTGCTGGGATGGGCCAGGGGCCTGGGTCAGTCCATAATAGTTGGCCTGGACCTGGGGCTGATTGAGAGCTAGAGGCCACAGGAGCTACTGGGTCAGCAGGAGCCAGCTGACACTGGGGTGAGCAGGGAGCCTGGGTTCACAGGAAGCCACTGGGAGCTTGGTACCCTGGGAGCCACCTAGGGCCACAGGAATTGGCATGGTGCTGGGGGTCCCTGGTGGAGTCAGGTGGTCACTTTTCTTCTCCCACAGAGACAGTGTCTCTCTCTGTGCTGGGCTGCCAGGTTTGGGGTGGGGGGTGATGGAAGGAATGTGAATCTGTCTTTCCTTGCCTCCTTTGTTATTTCCAGGATAGAGGATTTATTTAGCTTGACAAATGTTTCCTTAAGATGGAATACACTTTTAAATTGTTAAACAATATATCATTCCTTATGTACTTCATTTTAAAATCACCAAATAGTGGGGCGCCTGGGTGGCTCAGTCAGTTAAGCGTCTGCCTTTGGCTCAGGTCATGATCTCACAGTCCTGGTATCGAGCCCCGCATCGGGCTCCCTGCTCAGGGAGAGCCTGCTTCTCTCTCTCCCTCTGCAGCTCCCCCTGCTTGTGCTCTCTATCTGTCTCTCTCAGTGTCAAATAAATAAATAAATAATCTTTTAAAAAAATCACAGAATAGTAATATAAAATAAACACGCAGAAGTCTGTTGTATTTCTATACACTAACAATGAAGCAACAGAAAGAGAAATCAAGGAATCAATCCCATTTACAACTGCACCAAAAACCATAAGGTACCTAGAAATAAACCTAACCAAAGAGGCAAAAGATCTGTACTCTAAAAACCATAGAACACTTATGAAAGAAATTGAGGAAGACAGGAAGAAATGGAAAAACATTCCATGCTCATAAGATTAGAAGAACAAATATTGTTAAAATGTCTATGCTACACAAAACAGTCTACACATTCAATGCAATCAACCCCTATCAAAATACCATCAACATTTTTCACAGAGCTGGAACAAACAATCCTAAAATTTGTATGGAACTAGAAAAGACCCCAAATAGCCAAAGTAATGTTGAAAGAGAAAACAAAGTTAGAGGCATCTCAATTCCAGACTTCAAGCTGTATTACAAAGGTGTAATCATCAAGACAGGATGGTACTGGCACAAAAACAGACACATAGATCAACGGAACAGAATAGAGAGCCCAGAAATGGACCCTCAACTCTATGGTCAACTAATCAACAAAACAGGAGGGAACATCCAATGGAAATAAGACAGTCTCTTCAACAAATGGTGTTGGGAAAATTGGACAGCCACATGCAGAAAAATGAAATTAGACCATTTTCTTACACCACACACAAAAATAGACTCAAAATGGATGAAATACCTAAATGTGAAACAGGAATCCATCAAAATCCTAGAGGAGAACACAGGCAGCAACCTCTTTGACCTCAGTCGCAGCAACTTCTTGCTAGACACATCTCCAAAGGCAAGGGAAACAAAGGCAAAAATGAACTATTGGGACTCCATCAAGATAAAAAGCTTTTGCACAGCAAAGGAAATAGTTGACAAAACCAAAAGACAACCGACAGAATGGGAGAAGATACTTGCAAATGTCTTATCAGATAAAGGGCTAGTATCAAACTCAACAAACCCAAAACCAAAAAATCCAATCAAGAAATGGGCAGAAGACATGAATAGGCATTTCTCCAAAGAAGACATACAAATGGCCAAAAGACACATGAAAAAGTGCTCAACATCACTCCGTATCAGGGAAAAACAAATCAAAACCACAATGAGATACCCCCTCACACCTGTGAGATTGGCTAAAATTAACAAGTCAGGAAACAACAGATGTTGGCGAGGATGTGGAGAAAGGGGAACCCTCCTACACTGTTGGTGGGAATGCAAGCTGGTCCAGCCACTCTGGAAAACAGTATGGAGGTTCCTCAAAAAGTTAAAAAGAGAACTATCCAATGGGGCCCAGCAATTGCACTACTAGGTATTTATCCAAAGGATACAAACATAGTGATCCGAAGGGGCACATGCACCCCAATGTTTATAGCAGCAATGTCCACAATAGCCAAATGATGGAAAGAGCCCAGATGTCCATTGACAGATGAATGGATAAAGAAGATGTGGTCTATCTATCTATACAATGGAATATTACTCAACCATCAAAAAGAATGAAATATTGCCATTTGCAACGACATGGATGGAACCAGAGGGGGCTATTATGCTAAACAAAATAAGTCAGTCAGAGAAAGACAAATACCATATGATTTCACTCATATGTGGAATTTAAGAAACAAAACAGATGAACATAGGGGAAGGGCAGGAAAAATACAATAAAACAAAAACAGAGAGGGAAGCAAACCATAAGAGACTCTTAACTGTAGAGAACAAACTGAGGGTTGCTGGAGGGGTGATGGGTGGGGGGATGGGGTGATCTGGGTGATGGGCAGTAAGGAGGGCACTTGAAGTAATGAGAACTGGGTGTTATATGCAACTGATGAATCACTAAATTCTACCCCTGAAACTAATAATACACCATATGTTAACTAAATTGAATTTAACTAAATTAAAAAAAATAATAAAATTGCCCAAGAGTATGATAAAATTTTAAAATGTAGGAATCTAATGAACCAACAATTTGACGAAATGTTCTTTTTACAGGCCCAGGTTTGTTTGTTTTTTTTAATTTTGGGAAATAAATGTATAATAATTTCAATAAAAGGAGTGTTGTAGTTATAAATGCAAGGTGAAGAGTGGCCAGAGAACCAGCAGGGAGGGGAGGCCATACCTGCATCGCTGTTGCCATGGCAAAGGTTCACGTGGCAGAACTTCCCTGGGGTGGTGCAGGCAAGGCCTGAAGATGAACCCTAGGGATACACCTGGCCCACTCCAGACTCTTCCATGGCTAAAGGCACCAAAGTGCAAGCAGTAAAAGGAAACTTGAATTTTTTTCATCCTTCTACTTTCCACCAGAGACAAAACATGGGAGTCAGGTAAGAATTAGACTTGACAAAAGCATCCAGAGACCCTGCAGGGACACACTTTGACCTCCTGCTTTTCTTCTTCCGAAGCCCTCATCCTGCTTTCCACTTATCAACCCACTTCTTCCTCTGTGCTTGCAAGAAGTGGCTTTTTTTCCTAAGCTCCTTGTGGTCGATATTACAGATAAAGGGATCCCCTGCTTTTTGAAAGTTTGCCGTACACTACTCCGCTTTTCCGTAAAACCAGCATCAGTCCTGGTTTTCACTAACTGAAAGAAATCCAAAGAGGATTTTTGCTTTTACCAAAAAGAAGGGCAAGAAGCGACAACAGCGTTCCACGTTGGTTTTGCCAGGAGCCCCTCTACAGGTAGTACGCACCTGAGCTCCTTCCCGGGGGATCTACACTCAGCATCTCAGCATCACGCCGCTGCGCTCTGACCATGTCTGGGAGCACCTGGGCTTTATCTCCATTTAGGCTGTGCGCCCGATAGCAGGATGTGTCTGCTGGTATTTTTTAATTTAACCAACAGAGGTTATCTTTTAGGTCTGGGAGTCCTGAAAAATTTCCCCATGTAAATTAACGGTAATTGCTTCTTTGCTGGACGCCATTTCAGCTTATGAAAGGTTTCATAGGAACGCTCTACTGTCAGGTAGTCTGGGGACCCCTGTATCTCAAATTGAAGGGATATGGTGAAATAAAATTTCGGGAGACTGAACACCAGGCCAGCTAGCCCAAAGTTTCCGCAGTTGGTGGTATCTTGGTGATGCTACCTCAGTTTAGATACAACCAGTCCTCAATGCGATAGGCCTAGAACTTGATTTGGCCAAGCACGCCCAGAACGGGTTCATCTCTCAATGGTGGGTCCAGTTGTCCAAACTCCTGGAGGGTGAGCTGTATACCCGAAGCCTGGTGTGTTATTCTATCTCTCAGGCAGACCACAAATGTTTGCGTTAGCGTGATACAGTATTTTTGTGCCTCAGTTTTCTGATCTGTGAAATGGGGATAATTACCTATCTCTTCCCAGAGTTTTAAAATACATGTACAATGCCTGGTACAAAGAGGGACGTTACTAAATAATTAATAAACTAATAATTAATCAATCAATTCCACATCTCTCATTATTTCAAGTTCATGGGTTTCTGTCTCTTGGGTCAAAGAGTAGGAACTGTGACATGCTGATATGAAGCCCTCACAGATTAAGCTCCTCCTGGAGCACAGGATAAGGGACACTGAGTAGAAAATACACCCTTTCGTGTCCGAGTACCTGTAGATCCTAGCTGGTAGCGAGTCCTTCACCTGCACCCTTGTGATGCTGTAAGATTGGATTGTCCCTACCATGATAGTGACAGAGAGTGATTTCATGCTTCACCAAATGAATGGATAGCATGGAGAATTTTCTTTTTTTAAAATGTGTTGTGTCTTGTGGTTGAATCAGATTAAAATTGTTTGGGCTTCCGGGCAAAAACTTGTCTTAGACATTTTAATTTAGCATTTTGGTCACAGTCCTGTTGTTAATATCCAAATCAATAACACTTTTATTACCAGGCACTTTGGCAAGTTAAAGATCAAAGTAAAAGGTAACAAGTGAACAAGGAATGTTTCACTACTGATCCTTCAGTTTGAAACAGCACTCATCATCTCTCTGGTGGTTTTCACTCTGAGAAATGGGAGCCATGGGGTGAATTAGAAGCCGAGGAAGAAGCCAGCTGGGAACAGAACCGTTTCAAAGTACTTATTATACATGTTCCTATCCAAACCATCTCACTCTGGAACAGGGAGGTCGCACAGGTGCTAGAAGATAAATAAGCTAAGGAAAGGACAACCAGCCTGTGTGCTCTGGGATGAGCAGAAGCATGCTGACGATGTCCTCAATGAGCTGAATTCGTGCAAAGGATAGACAGTGTTTTGACCTTGAGCAAAGAGGAAACACTGAATTTACTGCAACATTTCCTAAAGCTCCTTCAACCATCCCACCCTCGCTGTCCTGCCACCTCGCCTCCACACAGTACTCCTTCCCAAGCTCCCAGCCATGCCCACCGTCCTGCCATCCTCACAGCCGGGGGAGGGAGGCTGGGAAATGAAAGGGATGCTCTGATCCAGTCATGAGAGCTCCAGGTCATAAAAGGAAAAACGTGGAGAAACCTGGAAACCAGGTTTCTGGTACTGAGACCCCAGAAAGGGGACCAGTCTTGGTTAGGACCTTGGTGAGAGTGAGGGTGGTTTCAGGTCTATGACGCTCACAAGCATGGGGGAAAAGGAAAGCAACCCCCCACACCAAACCATCCAAGAGGAGGTGCAGAAAACGTTGAGATGAGATCACACCCCGTTCTCCTTTCCAGTAGGTGAAGAATGGATGTTTAAGAACGGAGCTTTGAGGGTGAGGGAAGGAATCTTTTCCTCTGCTCTTCCTATAGGACAGCTCAGTAGGAGACCCCCCCAGCTGGTGCCCAATTCCTTGTCCCTACACACCTCCTCTTCGGGCTTTTGTTCCCAATCCAGTGAGGAGATTCTGTCAGTTTTCTTGGAGAGAGGAGGCCAGGCTATGAGGTTCAGGAGTACCCTGATGGGCAAGGAAAGGAACACAAACCAAGGGGAGGGTCCTAGAGGACAGGAGGGCTGCAGGGGGAGTAAAGGTTCCAGAAGGTGTCTCTCCAAGCCTTTCCAAGTATTTGCCCCAATCTAATAATAATGGACTTAAAGCGGAGCTGAGTCCGATAGGCTGTTTCCTTTCTGTTTTGCAAACATCTAGTTTCAAACAGCAAATCTTGTCTTTAGCTGGGGATCTGTCTGGCTTTAAATTGATGGGCAGGACGGAGTCCCAAATGTCTTTCTTCTTTCCTCATCCTCGAGGTCAGATTTGAAAAGATCAATCAGGCTATAAGCTTGAAACCTGGAGAGCCATAAAGCCTGGAGAAAAGAGGGGAAAGCAGTGTGTGGGCAGAATGTGAAAGATTGAGCAGGGCATGGTGGGAGTCAGGGGAAGCTGCCACGTGTACAAGGAGGACTTCCTGGCAGCTGGGGTGATCGAGCACCAGCGTGGGTTTTCAATGGAGGGCTCATATCTCCTTCCCTGATGCCTCTAAAACAGAATGGCCAAAGTGTCATCAGTGGAAAGCATTAAGTGAGTCCAGTCCAACCCAGAAAGCTCATGTCACTGCCGTTAGGGTGTCAGGAAAACGAGTGAATCCTCCCACACGACAGTGGGTTCTCTGGTCTCGCATGCACTATCAACAAATGCCACACTCCGAACTCCAGAGGTGAGCTCCTTCTCGACACCTGCCTGTCCTTCAAGCAGAGGCCTTCCCTCTCCCCGTGTGGCTCTGTACCTGTACGTAATGGACCGTCCCCGGCTGTCAGCTTCGCAGGGTGTGCGATCCTGTGCACCTGCTGCCCCTGAGACTTGACTGTGTGGTTGAGGCCCTGTGTGTGTTCCTGCTACTCCTCAGACACCAAAGGTTCATTGTGCCACGTGCCAGGGAGTGAGCTATTTGAAACTATTTTACACAAACAGTAAAGAAGTCAGGTACTCACTGTATGCACAGGTACATCTACATTTTAATTCACAGATTTAGAAATATACACACATTAACATATATGTACATATATGTACATATGCATGTAATATACATTATAGCATCTATATAGATCGCCAATAGAACTTACTGGTTTTGCTGGTTCTAATCAAGCCGAATGGTGGGAAATTTGGTGAGCCCTTTCTCCGAAGTGGTTAATACTGCTTCAAGTAACCAATTGGTGTTTGTAGTACTGGATTTTAAATTCCTACTCCAGAAGAACATATCGGTTCACAAATGCCAAATCTAAGAGATGAAGTCAGTTTCGGCAGATGGGAAAGTTTGCTGTTGAAACAGCTTGCCTCTGTCATTACCTGCAACCCTGTCACCTGTCTTTTTGATACAAACTCTCAAACAGATGGTGTATTTCAATTTCAATAACTTTATTGGCAATGAAAAAATTGACGGCAAGAGCCGCCAAAAGTAATATGTCAAGTAGCTGTGTTTAGAAACAGGTGTTACCCCCTCGTATCTGAATTTCTAAGAAAAGTGAGCTGAAAGAGACCAGATTTTTTATTTCTCAACTCAGGCAGGACTCTTGGGGGTGGGGGGTAGTTTTCAAATAGAACAGAATTGGGAAGCTTTTTAAGGGAGCAAATCTTTATTGATTATTTTCCTTAGTAGTGCCTAAAATTTACTGTGTGCTTATTACCTGCCAGGCTAAGCCCTTTTCAGAGCACAGGGGTTCTCTGGTCTTGCACGCACTAGCAACATCACCAAGGAATTTGTTTCAAATTCAGGTTATCCCGGCCAGCCAAAACCTACTGAATCAGACCTTCGGGAGGCTCCACAATCTATTACAACAAAAGGTCCGGGGAGTTAGATGTTCTCAGTTGTGGGATCCACAACCATAGCTTATCCCATTGAACCTGGCCATTGACCCAGTTTTACAGATGAGGAAACCAGTGGGCTGTTCTTTACCTAGAAAGTAGATTCACCTGCATTAGAACCCACGTGTTTTAGTTTAATCTCTGGCTATGCCACTTCCATAATGGTGTAAGTGGTAGTTCACTTAAGACTTTTATATTTGCAATGAGCCAGTCAATAAGCAAGAGCAAGGGTGTCTTTCAGCAGGAGGAGAGAGAAGAAACACAGGGAGCGGATGGAGGGACCCTTTGTAAGACTGGCAAGAGCTGGAGTGTAGCAGAGCCACGGGCAGCCACGAACACCAGCCTGCCCTTGGACCTGAATTACACTATGTGCCCCAGATGGATGGGCTCTCACAGATGCTTTTGGGGCCAGTGTGGATGGGACCTACTTGCCCACCAACTGAAAAATCTGCTGGCTGTAGAGGAGGTGGGATTTAATGCTAGATCCACGGGAGACACAGTGTAGCACAGGGATTCGGCCACTAACGAGTCTCTGTTCAATCCTTGCTTCTTCCCCGGGACACATACAAAAAATATTTGTGTGGCATACTGGTATGACAGTCGGAGGGCTGAGGAGAGGGTTAATTCCTTGGACACGCCAGTAGCCCATTCACTGCTCCAGGACCATGCACCCTCGTTGGGAAACTAAGCTTAAGTAGCCAAAATTTAGGGCTCCGCACATACAGGGTCTAAATGCAGACTGAATTTTTGCTCTGACCAAAGAAACAATAATAATATCTAGTATTTGGGTAAGATTTTGAAATATACAGAATGTTCCCCAGAAACGTGTTCTTCTCTCTTTCTCATAGCCATCTGTTGATATAGTCTTATTTCCACTTACAGATGAGGAAACAACACGGTTCGATGATTTGCTTAAGATGGGAGAAGTGGAAGAGGACATCTTCTCTTCTACTCATAGGCTCTTATCCCCTTTCCTTTGTCCTGGTGTCCTGCCCCCAGGTCAGGGACTCCTACTACCGAACTCAGGATTATGTTGTGTGCACAAATTCCTTTCTACAGATTCAGATTATGGTTCAGGTCAACTCATTAACTGGCTATCCTTGATCTAGTTATGAGAAAGAACCATTGGTATTTTAGGTATTTCTGAAAAGTCCCAAATAACGCCCCCAACACTCACAGAGTGTCTGTTTTTATGTCTGCATGTGTTACCACCGTCCTTTAGAGGAAGCCACAGGACATCATTTACTTAGGGTCCTTAGTTTCCAAGTGCATCTTTGAGAATTTTATTTGTGCATTTAACTCTTAAGAGCCAACTTTTTTCTTCCTTTCGGAAGTAGTTTAGAGGTGTTGCATCTAAGATAGGGTTTTTAAAGTCTCTGAACCATGCCTGAAGATTTTGCTAGAGGCACAAAACATATGGCGCTTACTTAAAAATGGATATAGCTTGATATTTTAATGAAATCGGAGACACTTAGTGCTTCTTCAAGATGCTAGAATTAAGACCTGCCGATGCCAAGTTTCTCCAGGTAGAAAATGTGATGTCCCAAGTAGCCTCACCTGGGGGGCTCCCAGGACAGTTGTGGCTTCCTCATCTCAGAGAAGACCCCAAAGCCAGCCCCTCCAACTTCTCAGGTTGCAGCCTGGCTGCTTTGCAAAAACTCTTTCCTTCCTAAACATCACGTCTACAGGCACCCTTCCCCCACTTTTATTTGACGTTCTCAAAAACCAATTTTAAACTTCCCTCTGTATCCTTCTCAATTTTTCTAACATTTCATGCCTCTATTTTGGGAAAAAAAAAAAGACCTAAATCTGGTTAAAAATATGCCTTTTCATTTGTAATAAAGACAGACACAGCTTATGTATTTGCTTTAAATTATTTTTGATGATATTTTAATGTTTTCAACAGCTTTATTGAGATAGAATTTACATATCATAAAATTTGCTCACTGTAAGTTTATAATGCAGTGACTTTTAGTCCATTTATAATATTGCACAACTATCCCCACCATCCACCTCATTGTTAATGAGCTAAGAGGGTCTATTTAAAAGTAAAACGACCGTAGAAGAGTTTGATTTGGTCCATTATACGGAAAACATAAAATCTAAGGGAGATGTATGCTTACTTTCACTTTTTGGAGTTGTATGTTAAAATGAAAGTCTTAAACCTTTAGAGAAGTATTCATTGAATTCTTGGGTTTAAAAAAGTATTAAAACATCTAGGGGCGCATTTCTACCACCCCAAAAAAGATCCCTCATGTCTGTAGTCATCTGAATTGTTTAATAGTGATTTCAGTTTATTTTCCAAAAATGAGTTCCCAAAACCCACCCAAGAATTTGACAATTCTAATGGAGGGCTGGTCACTCTAGAAGCTCCTGCCCTTACATTCTTGCCTGGGCCCACAACATATGGAAGAAAGTGGCATTGAAGATGCTACCTTCCTAATCAAGAGGAAAAATCATTGAAATCACTTTAGTCCTTTGGCCCTGACCCATGCTGACATTCATGGGCCTGACTTACAAGTAGCAGCTGGGTAGGGAGCAGGTCAAGCTTAACTGATTCACCCAGGCCTCCTCCAAAATACTAACCAATTCACATGAGGTCAAGATGAGGGAATGAAGTAGAGGAGGCAATGGGGCCTGGATAACTCCCAGGGCAACTTCAGAAGATCTAAACTATGGTCCCGGCTCTGCTTCTAAGCTCTGTCACCTGGAGGACAATTCCCAACTTTTCAGCCTCTGATTCTTCTTTTGGACCTACCCCCCAGTGCCGTTGTGAACATTAAATATTTATAAAAGCACCTTGCAAATCACAAGGCACTAGGCAAGGGGGCCTCTATCGGAGCAGATGGCAAATACAGTCCCATCAGGAACATGCTAGATCTGAGGGACAGTCCCAGCCAATCGTGGGTATGTGGGTCCCTGGGGGTGCTATCCTGAGGTTCTCCTGAAGGTTTTGCTTCTAAGTAAATTCCATTTTATTTATTTATTTATTTATTTATTTATTTATTTATTTATTTTTAAAAGATTTTATTTATTTATTTGACAGAGACAGAGATAGCGAGAGCAGGAACACAAGCAGCGGGAGTGGGAGAGGGAGAGCAGGCTTCCTGCCAAGGAGGGAGCCCGATGTGGGACTCAATCCCAGGACCCTGGGATCGTGACCTGAGCCGAAGGCAGATGCTTAACGACTGAGCCACCCAGGCGCCCAGTAAATTCCATTTTAAATGTTTGGCATTTATGCTTTGCAAAACGTTTCATGACCCCGTTACTAGAGCCATTGAACTCCCATGAGGTCACAGAGGGTGTGCACAGGGTAGCTAGAGCTCGGCACCTGGGTCTTGCCTTTGAAGTTCCTCCAAGTTGGACCTGTGTGCTACTTCTCCGGCAGAGGGTGAGAACCCCCGCCTGGCAGAAAGGGCGACTCCAGAATTTCAACCCTTTCTCTTAGCAGAGCTCGAGCTCACTGACATTTAAGGTGCACACTGTGACATGAGCCAATTTGTCCGTGACCTTGCTCATTGTTAATGAGCTGAGAGAGCCTATTTAAAAGTAAAACGACCGTAGAAGAGTTTGATTTCATCCATTATACGGAAAACATAAAATCTAAGGGGGATGTATGTTCACTTTCACTTTTTGGAGTTGTATGTTAAAATGAAAGTCTTAAATCTTTAGAGAAGTATTCATTGAATTCTTGGGTTTAAAAAAATATTAAAACATCTAGGGGCGCCTGAGTGGCTCAGTCAGTTAAGCATCTACCTTCGGCTCAGGTCATGATCCCAGGGTCCTGGGATTGAGCCTGGCTTTGGGCTCCCTGCTCAGTGGGGAGTCTGCTTCTCTCCCTCTGCCCCTCCTGCCCTTGCCGCCTCCCCTCCCCGACCCTGGCTCATGCTCTCTCTCTAGTTTGCTCTCTCTCTCTCTCAAGTAAGTAAAATCTTTAAAAAAAAAATTAAAACATTTAAAAAGGGATTTGTCAACTTGTAAGTTTTGTAAACCGTACATACCTTTCCCATGGACAATTTCAAATGAGCCAGCCTGCATATGGTTCTCCCGCTGTTAGACAAGCTTAGGCCACCTATACAGTGGCTGTGAATACAAAGGCGATGTTTCATGGCTTCCTGGGTTGAATGCATGTAACAGCAAATGCCAGATTGGATATGTTCCTGCTTGAGTGACGTGTTGGATAGAAATGCATAGTTTCCTGAGAAGCAAAGCCTAGGTTCCAAGATGTTGGGGAGTAACATGGGGGGATGTGGTCTAATTGGAAACCTCAGAGTGGGTCGGACTCAGCGTTTGGGCTTCCTGCAAAGTCATTTGTCAGTAGCTCAAAATATTTATATTTTATGAGCCTCAACAACATTATCTGTGAAATGGGTATAATAATGCCCATCTCTTCAGCTTGTAAGAACTAAATGAGAAAAAGCATGGAAAACATACACATTTTGTCTTTCATTGACTCTAAGGGCCACTGATTTTAAGATGCTTCGTTATTTTACATCCACTAAGGAGGTAAAAACACTGCCAAGTAAAACCCAACTTAACAGCAGTCCTGCGCCAAGTGGGAATGGCCACCAGTGCCTCTCCTTGATATCTGTTTCTTTCCTCTATTCTGAGGTATTTGGCAACTGCGTCATTTTGGTGTATAATGGCTTTTTTTTTTTTTTGGCATATGTCTTCATAGCAAAACAACACAGCTTCATATGTATATTACAAATATTTAAAATTTTCTGTATATTGTGATGTTTTCACATCTTTTTTTCTTAGTGTCTGATTTTTCCCCCCAAATTTTTATTTAAATTCTAGTTTGTTCTTTTTTTAAAAATTTTATTATGTTATGTTAGTCACCATACAATACATCATTGGTTTTTGATGTGGTGATCCACGACCCATTGTTTTTGTATAACACCCAGTGCTCCATGCAATACGTGCCCTCCTTAATACCCATCACCAGGCTAACCCATCCCCCCTCCCCCCATCCCCTCTAAAACCCTGTTTGTTTCTCAGGTCCATAGTCTCTCATGGTTCATCTCTCCCTCCAATTCCCCTCACTTCTTTTTTCCCTTCCTTCTCCTAATGTCCTCCATGTTATTCCTTATGTTCCACAAATAAGTGAAACCATATGATAATTGACTTTGTCTGCTTGACTTATTTCACTTAGCATAATCTCCTCCAGTCCCATCCATGTTGATGTAAAAGTTGAGTATTCATCCTTTCTGATGGCTGAGTAATATTCCATTGTATATATGGACCACATCTTCTTTATCCATTCATCAGCTGAAGGGCATCTCGGCTCTTTCCACAGTTTTGCTATTGCAGACATTGCTGCTATGAACATTGGGGTGCATATGCCCCTTCTTTTCACTACATGCTCATGGATCAGAAGAATAAACATTGTTAAAATGTCTATGTACCCAGAGCAATCTATACCTTCAATGCCATCCTGATCAAAATTCCAATGACATTTTTCAAAGTGCTGGAACAAACAGTCCTTAATCGAAGAAAAGACCCTGAATTGCCAAGGAAATGTTGAAAAAGAAAAACAAAGCTGGGGGCATCATGTTGCCCGATTTCAAGCTATACTGCAAAGCAGTGATCACCAAGACAGCATGGTAGTGGCACAAAAACAGACCTACAGACCAATGGAACAGAATAGAGAACCCAGATATGGACCCTCAACTCTATGGTCAACTAATCTTTGACAAAGCAGGAAAAAACATGCAGTGGAAAAAAGACAGTCTCTTCAATAAATGGTGCTGGGAAAATTGGACACATGCAGAAGAATGAAACTCGACCATTCTCTAACACCCTACACAAAAATAAACTCAAAGTGGATGAAAGACCTTAATGTGAGACAGGAATCCATCAAAATCCTAGAGGAGAACATAGGCAGTAACCCCTTTGACATCGGCCACAGCAACTTCTTTCAAGATACATCTCCAAAAGCTAGTGAAACAAAAGCAAAAATGAACTTTTGGGACTTCATCAAGATAAAAAGCTTCTGCACAGCAAAGGAAACAGTCAACCAAACAAAGAGGCAACCCACAGAATGGGAGAAGATATTTGCAAATGACACTACAGATAAAGGGCTGGTATCCAAGATCTATAAAGAACTTCTCAAACTCAACACCCAAAAAACAAATAATCAAGTCAAAAAGTGGGCAGAAGATATGAAAAGACACTTCTCTGAAGAAGACATACAAATGGCAAACAGACACATGAAAAAATGTTCATCATCATTAGCCATCAGGGAAATCCAGATCAAAACCACATTGAGATACCACCTTACACCAGTTAGAATGGCAAAAATGGAGAGAGAAAGAAATAACAAATGTTGGAGAGGTTGTGGAGAAAGGGGAACCCTCTTACACTGTTGGTGGGAATGCAAGTTGGTACAGCCACTTTGGAAAACAGTGTGGAGGTTCCTCAAAAATTTAAAAATAGAGCTACCCTATGACCCAGCAATTGTACTACTGGGTATTTACCCCAAAGACATAAATTCTAGTTAGTTCTTAAAAGGCCTTCCTGGCTGGGGAGATCTGCCTCTCGGGGCCACCCATTTTTTAGAGACTGCAGACAGCTAGGCAGGAGTGTGCCTTTGATATGCAAACTAACCAGTCCAGAGCCTTCTATCTGGCCCCTAGAGCCCAGGAGGCAAGATGCTTCTGCCTTAATCGTCCCAGGGCCAGGTGCCAGACAACTAGAGACCACCCCTAGAGCCCAAAGTCCACAAAAATCATTCAAACTAGCCAGTCCTATGGTGTCCACCCTGCCCTGCCTTGGCCTTCCCGAGAAACCCAGTAAAGGCCATGGTCTTCCCCTGGCTCCTGTCTTCTGCCTCCTGACCACCTGCTGTCTTTTCCACATCACCCCGCAGGTGGGCCTCCTCTCTCTAGGACCCGTAAGTATAATAACCCATTTTCCGGAGCCTCTCCTCTGTCTCCTTTAGTGGCTACACCTGACTGAACTTCTCATAAAGAATACAGAGCATTCTGTATGTAGGTTTCTTCCTTTCGTAGGTCCCGTTAAAGCATTTGGTTTCTGTGTGGCGAGAAAATGTATTTCAAGTAGTTCCCGGGAATTCAAGTAATTACTTGAAAAAAAAAGCTGGCATGGGCTACATGTTGAAAGGGCAGATCCTGGGGCCCAACCTCAGACCCACTAGAGTAATCCCGGGAATTCAAGTAATTCCCATGATGACCAATCTTCGCTTTACTCGTGTGAAATGTACACCCCACTGAGCTGTTTTTGTGTGTAACTTAAGTGCCTAGAACGTTCTACTGTGGCACGGAATGAGGATGTCATCTTTTCGAAACAGTTTAAACCGGGTAGTAGCAGTGTTGCTCATTACTGAGCTATACACTGAAGTGACATGACCCACTGTGACCAGCTCCCCCCACCACACACACGTAATGGCACGTAGATGACGACCACCCGGCCAACAGCCATGGTTGTGAGATGCACTCCAGTTTTCGAGATGTTAGAATGTGAAGAAAAAAAAGCAAAACAAAACAAAACAAAAATAGTGTGTCTTAGTACTGACAGATTCTTTGTTTGACCAAAATTTAGTCAGGTTCCTGAACCTTCTCCAACACCCGTCTGGGTACTTCTTGTCAGATCCAGTTTTAGCAAGAACCTGGTGAAGTCAGTTGAACCAGAAAGCCCCAGCCTCGATATCTGGTGACCCTCAGTGTCTGACCAGGTTCCTCACCCTCCACCCTTCCCCACGTGATGATGTCTGATCGTCCCAACCTGCCTTCAGCAAGATTCCCATTAGGTGGGCTTAGCCAGAATCCCCCCTTAACCCTGATGTTTCCTCTCAGTAATTTTCCACCCACTGACCCCCACCCGGCTCCCTGGCTCTAAGCCCCCACTTGCCCTTGCTGTGTGAGAGGTTAAGCACCATCTCTCGAAAACTGCCCCTGCACTGGGCCCTCTGCCTATCTCGATGGTCCTGAATAAAATCTGTCTTACCATCTAGAACAAGCACCATTCAATATACCGTTGACCCTTGAACGATACAGGTTTGAACTGTGAGGGTCTGTGCAGAATTTTTTTGATAAGTACAGGACAATACTGTAAATGTGTTTTCTCTTCCTTATGATTTTCTTAATAACATTTTCCTTCCTCTAGCTTATTTATTGTAAGAATACAGTATATAATATATATAACACACAAAATATGTTAATCAGCTGTTTATATTATCAGTAAGGTTTCTGGTCAACAGTAGGTTATTAGTAGTCAAGTTTTTTGCCAGAGTCAAAGTTATATGCACATTTTTGACTGCATGGAGGGAAGGGGGTCAGCTCCCCTAACTGCTTGGTCGTTCAAGGGTCAAATGTACGTCAGTTTCGTCAGTACACATGAGCTATGTTAGTAAGTGTTCTGTACATGTTAGAAAGAGACAAACTCGCACACTATGCTATTTTCTCTTTCTGTCATTTCACACACACACACACACACACACACACACACACACACACACAAAAGAACTTAGATGTAAAATCCTGCCTTTGGTCAAATTTCTAAAACCGTGGGCAAGAAATTAATTTATTCATTTATTTAAGAAATGCTTAGCGGTTGCCATGGGCAGGCATGAGGCATTCAATGGTGTCTCTGTCTTTTAGGAATTTATAGTCTAGTCTGTTTTTCTCCAGATGCGGTCTGCGGATGAGCTGCACAAAGCTGGCGTGGGCTACATGTTGAAACGGCAGATCCTGGGGCCGAACCTCAGACCCACTAGAGCAAAATCTCTGGTTGGGGACCAGGACTCTGCTCCCAGGGGACTTTTAGTGCCCCCATCTTTGAGAGTGGCAGTGGATCGTAACAGATAATAATAAAGAAGCAGACGATGGGCTTGGCTCTGCTGCACATTGCACCATCTGCCTCCCCTCCCCCGCTCCGGGGCCAAGGGAACCTATGATCTACGATACAGTCACGTACCTGTGGCAGACTCCCGAGGAAATGAGAAGCTTGGAAAGATCATAACTCACAAGGTTATGCTGGGGCAGCCATCACCTGCTCCTCCTGCACTGAGACAGGCGTGCCGAATTCCACCGTGCACACTATCACTTGTTAAACACAAAAGTTTAGCTAGAAAATGCTCACATTAGGCTGACATTGGGTGTTCGCTAATGGTGGGAAGACCGCATCCACCGGGGAGTTCCTCTATCATTCAGACACACCACAGCTAGAGGTGGGATGCCCTGTGGTCCAGCTCATCCAATGGTCATCTGAAGTCACCCAGAAGCAGCCCCAGTTACAATGTCTGCTACCCCAGGGGTTAACATCGGCAGGCTGCTTTGGAAAGCCTCTGAAAGGGTTGCGCGGTGGTTGGCGCCGGGGTGGGCTTTGGAGTTGGTTCTTACAAAGCCCAGTGACTGCAGGAAAGCCCTTAGCCTCCCCAACCTCATTTCCTGCTGTATAAAATATGGACAATTATATTCATTACCCGGAGTGTTAAAAGGAATCGATTAAATAAAGCAGCCTATAAAATGCTTCAAAGAGTGAATGACGCTGAGACTGCTATTATGATAATGATAGGATTTCCTCCTTCTCTTCCTGCCCATTGTCCTCCTCCTGCTCCTCCTCATCCCAGGCTCTGAGGTCCGTACAGACTTGGTGCTCTCAACCCAGCAGGCAGTGGGGCTGCTTCGCTTGGAGCATCTACTGACTCTGATCCGAGGTTCTGTTGATGCCAGGCCCTTTGGCTTTGGGGTACTTATTAGTTTCTGTGGCCGCTGTAGCAAATTGCCCCAAGCTCGGGCTTAAAACAACAGAAATTTACCCTCTCGTGGTTCTGGAGGCCAGAAGTCCGCAATGAAGCTGTCGGCCATGCTCTCCTCTGAACGCTCTAGGGAAGAATCCTTCCCTGGTTCTGCAGTTTCCGGTGGCTCCTGGAGCTTCTTGGTGTCCCTTGGCTGCAGCTGCATCCCTCCAGGCTCTCCCAGGCTTGAGGATACGTCTTTAAAGGTGTGGTCACTCTGTTAGGGGCTCAAACTTCTGTGTTTGCCATAGGAACTAATCAGCATTTATTTATTTATTTGTTTTTAATGAAGTTTTTAGCAAAACATTTGATGTCCTGTAAGACTTTGGTTCAATTAGGAAGAAAGCAGAAAGCATGAGGGGCAGCATGGAACAAAGGGTGTGCTATGTATCTTTTATTTAGTGAGGTATGCTTGACAAATATTGTATTCATTTCAGGTGTACAACATAATGATTCGATATTTATATATGTTGTTAAATGATCACCATAAATCTAGGTAATATCCATCATCACACATAGTTACAATTTTTTTTCTTATAATGAGAATTTGTAGGATCTACTCTCAGCAACTTTCAAATATGGGTGTCCCCTGTTATCCAAAAGCAGAGTGTTCCTATGAAACCTTTCCTAAGCTAAAATAATGTAAAGCTAAGAAGTAATTATCATTGTTTTATATGGAAAAAAAAACGTTGAGCATTCCTAGGCCCCAAAATAGCCTCTTTTAGGATTTTCTGACACCTTAGGGACACATCTTGCTAATGAAGGCAGAAAATAAATCGAGATAAAACACAGATGCTCACAGACACAGTTGAAATCTCTGGCCGCTTGATGCTGAGATACTGAGTGTAGTTCTGGAGAAGGAGGCAGGAGGCGCCGCTCTCCTTGAGAGGGGTAAACGCTGTCCCTATAGTGGCCGCCAAACAAAAGCCGTCCACTCTCACCACCTTTATGCAACACGGTACTGGAAGTCCTAGCCACAGCAATCAGACAAGAAAAAGAAATAAAAGGCATCCAAATCGGTAAGGAAGAGGTACAACTGTCATTATTTGCAGATGACATGAATCTCTATATAGAAAACCGTAAAGACTCCACCAAAAAAAAACTACTAGAACTGATAAGTGAATTCAGTGAAGTCACAAGATACAAAATCAATTTACAAAAATCTGTTGCATTTCCAGACACTACTAATGAAGCAGCAGAAAGGGAAATTAGGAAGACAATCCCACTGACGACTGCACCAAAAATAGTAAGACTCCTAGGAATACACCTGACTGAAGACATAAAAGACCTGTCCTCTGAAAGCTATAAAACACTGATGAAAGAAACTAAAGATGAGACAAGGAAAGGGAAAGACATCCCATGCTCATGGGTTGGAAGAACAAATATTGTTAAAATGTCTATACTACCCAAAGCAATCTAGAGATTTAATGAATGCTATTTTTGTTTTTCGCCTTTATTTTGTAAAATGGAAAATCCTCTTCAGATTTCTTTCAGTTAATGAAAATGGACTAATGCAGATCTTTCGTAAAAGTGAAGTGACGAACCACAAACTTGAACAGCAGGGGATTTTCTGTGTATGATACGGTATTATTAACTATGGTCACTACACTGTACATCTCCAGGACTTATTTTGGGTAGTTTTATAAAAGTGTATTCTGGGGTGGGCCCCAACCTCTGGGATCAGCACTTAGGGTGGGCTCAGGGAGGGGCTATACTTCCAGCCCCAACCCAAGTGCTTTGGTGAGATCTCCTGGCCCACATTATTCCCACAGTTCCTATAGCAAATCTGCAGTCTGTGCTGCACTTAGAGCTGACACCCCACTTCTGGGAAGGAACAGCCTGAGAGTTATGGGACGAGAAGCAAAATGGGAGCAGGGAGGTTCCAGGAACCAGGAGGGGGTGAAGTTCAGTACTGGCTGTGCCTTGGTGCCTGTTCCCCTCCCCAGGAAAACATGATTGGCCGGAGGTGCGGCCTGGACATTGGGATTTTTAAACCGCCCACCTCCCCGGGTGATGTCCTGGGAGCAGCCAGGAATGAGAACCCCTGTGACAGCAGGTGTCAAATAGGGTGAAAGTTTGGGACAAAACCACGGATTTGTCTTTAGGAAGCAACACAGCCCTGGGAGAAAGGGGACTCAGTTCAATGTGGAGAAGGGGGAAACATATTAACTAGATTTTCTTATTTTCTATATTCTGATGCTCTGGCACCTCAGGCCTTGCCCACTGACCCTGGGGAAACTGCCCCTCTCAAGGTTGGCCAATTCCTAGAGATAGAAAACAACTCATCCATGAGCATGCTTTTTCAAAATACAAATCACCAATTCAGAACCCATACCCCCACCACCTCCTTTATGGGGATCCCACACTCTGGGCTACTGCCCACTTGCTCTGATTACCCCAGCCATGGACTGGACAACCAGGGGCAGCCCTTGTGTCCCAGAGCCCGATCCTAAGCCTGCTCACCCTCCCTGTCCCATTTCTCCCCATGGAAACCACAATAAAAGCTCTTGCCCACTTCCGCCCCCGCCCCCTCTCCCTCTCCCTCCTAGCTGACCCTGGTGCTTCCCCAGGAGGCCTCCCTTGGTGCAGTGTGCCCCCTCCTCTTGGGAACTGAGAGCAATAAACTATCTTTTCAATGGCGGTCATCTCTTGATCTGTTGGCCTCAGCACACCTGATAATAAAACAACCCTACATTTTAAAACAGGGAGATGCAAGCTAAGTTCTCAGCACTGCCTTTTCCCCAGAAACAAAATGAAGGGAGCATGACACCTGTCTCCTGTGGTTGTTGCAGGACCACTAAGAAGGTGCCATGAAGGAGCTTTGGAAATTAGAACCAGAAAACATAAGGTGCACCCATGCCTTGACCATCAAAATTAACATTGTAATGGGAAAGGTATGATATTAAGCACTTCATTTCCATTAAAAAATACGGTAAAATACACAACACATAAATGTTACCATCTTACACATTTTTAAGTGTATAGTTCAGTAATGTGACCTACAAAACTGCCCACCTCCCCATTCTCCTCTCCCCTCAGCCTTTGACAGCCACCATTCTACTTTGTGTTTCTCTGAATCTGACTGCTCTAGGTACTCCATATAAACACATTATTTCCTTTCAATGCATATTTATGTTCTGGTAGGACTGGGTTGGGTGGAGGAAAAGAAGCCTGAGAAGAGGAGAGAGGGGCTCAGGATTTAAATCTGAATGAGCCTGCTGGTGCTATTGGCCACAGTTTTCCCCAGAGCCTGGACTGGGCCAGGGATTAGCACAGCAGACTGTCTCATTTAACCCTTACTGCAACCCCCCCCCCCCCGGTAGGAGTTATTTCTACTTAGAGAGATTGAATAACTTCCCTGTCCGGGGTGGCAGGGCTAATAAGTGGCTGAGTGGGTCCTTGAAAGCCCCTCCAGTGAACATCCTTTCATCCCTGGGCTGGGGGACACCTAGGATGTCACGACCCCTTTCTTCCCAGCTCACTGGCACTGTGCAGTGTAGCCACTCAGGAAATGCCTGCCCGCCTGGATCTCCAAGAGACAATCCCTGGTGTGAACATCTGCTGAAGACCATCCTACTGTGGCCCCCTTGGAGCAAAGGGCTGAATCTGGAGAAATGCCTGCTAAAGCTCATCCACGTTCTTGTTCTTGGATCCAGGGAGTCACCCTTCAAAGAAACCTCATCAGAGCAGTGGTAATCTTTGCTCCGAAACTGACTACCATCCATTGTGTTCAATATCATACATGGTCCCTCTGAGCATCTGGGGCGATTTGCTCATACTTGTTTAATTTACAAAACAAATCTAACCTGTTGTCACCTTAAAAGACTTGGCTTAGAAATTCCCCCTCTAGGAATTGATTCTAGGGAAACAGTTATTGATGTTTGCAAAGGTTTAGCCACAAGGATGTTTATGGCAATGGTACTCATAAAAGGCAGACGTGGGTTCTAAGTTCAGTGACAGTAAGGCTGTCAGAGGGGCGGGACCTGGAGTCTCGGCGCTTGGGTTAAATATTAACTCTGCCATTTGCAAACCGTGATGAAGCTGGGTGAGTCCCGTGCCCTTGTTTTCTCATCTGAAAATGGGCATAATGAGATTCCCAGTCTCCCAGTGCTCTTGGCAGGACACCGCAGTGCCTAGAATACGGTGAGTGCAAGTCAGACCAGCTTTCATTACTTCTGCTCTGCCATGTAACGTCCTAAAACAGAATTGCATCAGGCATCAAAAATCATGCTGGAGACATATTCAAGGGTGTGGAAAGGGAAAGATGTTCATGAAATATCAAGTGGGAAATGAAGGTTAAAGGATAGTTTGAAGGATCTGATCCTTCACTTATAAATGTGTGCGTTAAAAACAAAGACCATTCGCAATGGTTCTCTCTGGCCATCTCCCTGCTTCTAGCCCCCACTTCCACAGCCCTGCCTTGGCACAGCGGCCAGGGGCTCCTGGTAAAATGGAAGTCAGATCAAGTCACTTTTGTGCTTCAATTGCTCCACTGACTTCAAATTCACTCAGAAATGAGAGTGAAAGCCAAGCTTGTTACTTAATCTAGAAAGACCATCTTCCAGCCTCAGCTTCCTTCTATGTCATCATCTCCCTCTTCTCCCTCCTCTCTTACTCTGCTCCTCCACACTGATTTCCTTGCTGTGTGCCCAACAAATGGGGTAAGCTCCTGCCTCAGGGCCTTTGCACTTGCCTTTCCCTCTATCTGAAAAACTCCTGCCCCCACTCTCCTCACGTGTCCTTCCCTCATTTTCTTCAAAAGTCACTTTGGCAGTGAGTCCTTTCCTGTCCATCGTATCTACAATGTTAACAACCATCCGACTGACAGTTCATATCCTGGCTCCCTTCTAAGCACTTATCACAAGAAGACAGGGAACCTGTTGGTGTGGGTCACTCTTGTATCTCCAGCACCTACCCCCATTTCTACAACTTAGTAGCTGCTCAGTAAATGTTCATTGAATGGGTGAATAATTTTCCTTTTCTTCCATTGCTAATCGATATGTGTGAAGCTTTCTGCAGGTGACACACCTTATTTTTTCTAATAAGAACATTCACACCTTATTTTTTCTAATAAGAACGGTCAATTTGAAATGAGTAGCATTGTACCTGTATGTGTCAATTTCTGTTTATCCCATTTCTGTTTTGAACCCCAGAGATATAGATGTGATGGGCAGGGATGGCAGACAAGGACAGTGAGGTAGAGGGAGGGACAGGGAGACAGACCGAACCTGCGATTTCAGGCCACTTCCTAGACGGCAGCCAAGTCCTTTGCTAAATCAAGGGGCTGAAACTGAATACCGCTCCTTATCAAGAAAGCCAACTCATTGATTTAAACCTAGGGCCAAAATATTTCAATACCAGCTGCTCCAAACTTCTAATAATTTTCAACATATTTTTATCGTTCAGGTTTCTAATAACATCAAACACATGCCTTCTCCAGCATGAGGAATACATTTAGTTCAAAAGCAGCCAAGATGGAAAACATTTGAAGTTACGTGGCCCAGCCACAGGGGTGAGCCAGCCCCCAGGTTAGTAATTCCATGTGGGCTGTCCCCTTGTTCAGCCAGGAGAAGAGGTTCATTTGCTATAATTGAGGCTCAGTTCAGATTTCTTGAGATAATGTTTAACAATCAGCTCGAACACACAAACCTGGTCTGTGTTAACCTCATCTGAGTAGTATTAGCCAAAGGTAAGCAGTGTATGGGAGATGATGACTTGATTCTTACTTGGAGACAAGGATTATTCTAGAAAAGAAACAGGGAATGTCCTAGGGTCTGTCTTTGCTTTCCTCATATATCTTCCCTAACAGATCACCTCTCTTCCAAGATTTCAAACACCTTCAAGATCCTGCTCAGTCTCAATTCCACAAACCCAATCCAGCACCATTCCTTGAGCAATAAAGTCCGGGGAAAATCACGGATATCTCACACCCAACATACCCAAACCAGAACTCAGTACCCTCACCCCCAAATGGGACTCTCTCCCATTGCTTTGTATCTCAACAACCAGCACCATTGTCCCTCCAGTTACCAAAACAGAATCCTGGAGTCCTCCTTGACTTCCTGTCTCCACTTCATGCCGCCAACCAATGATCTATTCTCCATCTTAAGAATCTCAAAAATCAACCCATTTCTCTCTGTTTATACTGCCACTGCTTGCATTTGGGGTGCCTCCATCTCTCAGCCAGGTCATAGCAACCAACCAGCCCTAGGGTGCCCCTCCTCACTCCCACCATAGCCCATCCTCGGCTGTAGCCAGAGCATCGTTCCACAAAGGAAACTAGGCCAGCTTGCTCTTGGCTTAAAGCTCGTCAGTGGTTTCCTACTAACCTTGGGATAAAGTCCCAATAATTGTTTACAAGGGCGTGTAGAGACTCATTCAAAGATTGTAAAATCAATTTTGGGGGTCATAACGAGCACTGAAAAAAACAGAATAGAAATAGAATACTTTGTTCATGGTAAGGGTAAGTGCTTTGTGACCATTGATTCATACACACGTGTGTCCTGAGTTATGACTTCAGATGTATTTCTTGCTGTGTATTGCAGTGAAGAAAAGTTTGAAAAACACTAGTAGACAAGACCTTTTGTAACCAACTCTCCAGAATTCCCTCTACCTTCTCCCTCTGCTTGCAACATTCTCTAGGTACACATAGTAGTCTACCCGAAGTTCTTTGCTTGCCCTGCATCCCCTTACCTACTGCAACTTGGCTTTGCATGGTTAGTTATTACTCTTTGGATCTCAGCTTAAATGTCCCTTATTCATGGAAGGCTTCCTTGATCCCTAGGCAGGGGGATACGTCACCTGCCTATGTCCCTCCAAACCCCATCCTTCCCCATTGTAGCACATTACACCTAGTTCAATCAATCCTGTTGTGTCTGCTTTCCTGCTATTGACTCCATTAAAGTAAGTAGTACATCTATCTTTTCATTTCCGTGTCCCCAGCACACAGCAGGGTGCTCAACATATAGCCGGTACTCAATGACTACATGTAGCATAAACAGACAAGGGAGCCCATTCATTAATTTAAGGGTTATCTATCAAAGGTCGCTTGAGCCCCTCTGATGTCCAAGACCCCATGGACATGTAGAAACAAGCATGGCAGCATTATTGCCTTGAATTCAAAGATAATATATCCATGATATCTACAACAGACTGCATCTCCCCTAGAGAATGGCTCACAAACAAGTTCATGAGTAAAGCATCCTACAGGGTGCTTCTAGAGGAGGAAGGAAGATTCTTTTGTGTCCCCCCCAAAAAAGCAAACCTCCTCCAGTTCATGTTTCCAGCATGAAAATAGTTTATTTTATATGAAATTTTTCTATGGAAATTACATTCATATTCCATAAGAAATTACATATGAAATAAATATGAACCGCATGGTTTACTCTGAACTTTAATATTTTGGGGGCAATGACAAGGTGTCCTTAGGCCTAAGCCAGACATGGGGGCTTTACCAAGCTTCTAATGCATCTACCCAAGGAAAAAAATACACTATAAATATCAGTTATTCACACCTCATTGATTCATTAATTCACATTCATTACTTATTAATTCTTTTTTAATCGTATTTTTAAAAAGATTTTTATGTATTTATTTGAGAGAGAGCGAGAGCATGAGAGGGGGAAGGGTCAGAGGGAGAAGCAGACTCCCTACTGAGTAGGGAGGCCGATTCGGGACTCGATCCCAGAACTCCAAGATCATGACCTGAGCCGAAGGCAGTCGCTTAACCAACTGAGCCACCCAGGTGCCCCCCCCTCATTAATTCTTTCTGAAGTCAAATGGTGTTGAGCAGAAGAGGAAGAGACTACAGAATTCTAGCCCCCATGACTAGGAGTCTGAGAGCAGAGGCAGAGGAGGAAGCTGGGCTGGAAGGACAGTCTCTGACTTCTGCCTCCATATGGTGGAGACGGAGGGCTTTGGGGTCAGCCAACCCCAGTCCTGAGCCTCACACTGCCCTGCTGCCTGGGTCACCCTGATCAAGACACTTAATTTGCCCAGATCACATTTACCGGTAAAGAGGGGCAATAAGGTCTGTGCCCGAACTTGCTGGGAGAATGAAGACAGACAGGACTTTGAGGCTAACTGTAGTATAGATTCTCAATATGGGTGCCCATAGCAAGCAGAGTGGCTGGGTAAGTACCCTTAATGGTGATGAGGCACAGCAAGTGGGCCCTCTAAAACAGCCAGCTCCCCAGAAAGCTTCACCAAGTGGGGCGCTGGGTAAGGGTGGGGAACTATCACAAAGCTGGGGCTAAGTTGTGGCTCAGAGCATCCGCCGTTACCATGAAAAGTCACACTGCCCAGGATTAAGGAACTAAAAGAGAACTTTTAAAAAACATTAAGCCATGGGCGCCTGGGTGGCTCAGATGGTTAAGCAACTGCCTTCGGCTCAGGTCATGATCCCAGGGTCCTGGGATTGAGTCCCACATCGGGCTCCCGGCTCAGCGGGAAACCTGCTTCTCCCTCTGACCCTCTCCCCTCTCATGCTGTTTCTCTCTCGCTCGCTCTCTAAAAAATAAATAAAATCTTTAAAAATAAATAAATAAAAAAATAAAAATAAAAACATTAAGCCATATGACATACTTTTTCATTTGTTTCTTTTTCTTTTTCCTTTATGTATGTTGTGAGCGTCTGTGTCTGGTAATCATCCCCCCCCAGCAATAAAAGTTTTCTTCAGTGGCCACGTCAGTTTGAGGAAATAATTACGGAGTGAATAACTCGTGCTTTATTATTCCCTGTCAGCCCTCCAGTCAAGCTGCTTATCTGATGTAAATGCGCCGCAGAAGCATCCCAGGATGGTGTGTTCTCCATTTCCTGCCATGCTGGAAGCAGGGAAGGAAATGAGAGGGGAAGGCCGGGCCAGCTGGACCCAGGGAAATTGAATACCCATCACCTTTGTTCAAAATAATTTTAGCCGATACTTTTGAGAAAGCTAATATAAACCATGCGAGGGAGGCTTTGCCTCTCTTCATACATCTAATAAAAAACATGCACAAAATTGTCATCGGGCTTTGAAAGAAAGGTGGTTTGTTTTCCTCAGAAAAGTCTGGAGGTCTGATTTTTAGGGAGTTTCTATAAGAAATTTGTGAAAGTGAGAAAAGTGAGGGGCCCACTTGGCCTTTCTAGTTTGGAGTGAGGATTGGTGAAAGGTGGGCCAGTCGTACTGCGGGGAGTAGAATGGGGGGGTAGGTCTTCCCTCCAGCTCACCAAAGTGGGTGTGACTGTAAATTTTATGTGTCAGCTTGACTAGGCCACGCTGCCTAGATATTGATTGAACATTATTCTAAATGTCTCTTGACAGTGTTTTTCAGATGAGATTGACATTTAATACAGTAGGCTTTGAGTAAAGCAGATTAGGTTCCATAATGTGGGTGGGCCTCATCTAATCAGTTGAAGGCCATAAGAGAAAAAGACTGACCTTCCTGAAGAAGAAGGCATTCTGCCTCCAGGCTGCCTTCAGATTTAAGCTGCAACATCAGCTCTTCCCTGGATCTCCAGCCTGCCATCATGCCCTGCAGAATTCACACTTACCAGCCCCCACAATTGTGTTAGCAAATTCTTTAAAATAAATTCCACCTCCCCCTTCCCCCCCATGCATCCTATCGGTACTGCTTCTCTGGAGAACCCTGATTAATATGGGGAATGAACACCTGCCCAACCCAGATATGAAGAAGGTGGTCAAAGTGAGGAAGGAGCCAACGAGGGGGGCCCGGTAATTATAGATCTCCCAGAATATTTGTTGATGGGGGCAGGTGGAGTTAGGCTAACTTCTGAGTAGTGAAAGTCAAAAGAGATGCTTGTGCCCCCACCACGCTGAAGGCAAGCTGGTTCTGAAAGTTTCGGGGTCTCACATCTATCCCTTCACCCATTCATTCACATAAGAAAATCTGGCTACAAGGCACTCTCTAGGTACTGGGGACTCAGCAGTGAACAAAGCAGATCCTGTCTTCCTCAAGCTTGCAGTCTAGGGGAAAGGAGACAATAAATAGATAATTAAGGATAAGAAGAGAAATAAAGTGGAAGGATGGAGTTTGATGGACTGCTTACCTGAGGGTCTTCGATGTAGCGGACCCTGTGCTAGGACAATGAGAGAAATACCCGCCCTGTGTTCAGGGAGGTTACCGTCTCCTGCCAGAGGCCAACTACGTAACAGGTGGTTAAAGCACCAGCTCTGTACCTGCGCCAGGCAGCATCCTGTGAGGCCACCATGAGCCCTCAGACACTTAGGAATTGTTCCTGGAGGAAGTGGCCTCCAAGCTTCCCCACAGCTGGAACCGTCCTCAGGCCTTCTCTTTAAGGCACATTAGTGCACCTCTGAAGCCCGCCCAGGTGGGCTCTGAGGGGCTCCATCTTGGCTCCAACGTTCTTTGGGCCCTGCTTCCTGCAGTCTTTACCTATTGAGTTAATGCAGACCAGAAGGCTGCCTCCTTCCTGGGTGTAGATTCGCAGAAGTCTGCATTGCTTGTTTCTAGTCGAGGTAAGAAACATGTTTGTCCTGTACAGAAAAGCCCAGGTCCATTCAGGGGATGGGGAAGAGGGAGAGCCTAAACTTGGGATTCCGGCAAGGAGGGAAAATTGGGCTGGGTTTCCACCTGCAGAAACCAACTAGTTAAATTACTGTGGTCTTGGGTGCCTGGGTGGCTCAGTGGGTTAAGCGACTGCCTTCGGCTCAGGTCATGATCCTGGAGTCCCGGGATCGAGTCCCACATCGGGCTCCCTGCTCGGCAGGGAGTCTGCTTCTCCCTCTGACCCTCCTCCCTCTCATGCTCTCTGTCTCTCATTCTCTCTCTCTCAAATAAATAAATAAAAAATCTTAAAAAAAAAAAATTACTGTGGTCTCTGTGGTCTCCGCAGAAATCACCAGAGGGAAGAGCCTGGGGCTGGCTCTCCAGCAGTGGGCCTCTGGAGCTAAACAGAAAGTGTTCTCTCTCGCCGATGACTTAATGGAAATAAGGGCTGCCCACACTGAGTGGAAAGCGACGGCCCTTCTCTGCCGTTATTAACTGTTCCTGAAAGGTGAGGCTTCATCCAGCATTAGTAACATTTGTAATTTGTGTGTCTTCTTCAGAGTCCTTTCATTTCGCTCAAGTGCCCGATGGAAAGGCCCTCTTAATTGCTAGAGTTACAGTGGTAATAAGGCGCCTCTGCGTCTCACGCGAACTGACTGTGGGGGAAGCCCAGCCGGAAACAAGCTAAGCAGTAGTCGCACCTGCAAATAGAATTAATGATTGCACCCCAGCAAGAGCAGAGCCTGCGAGTGAGCCATGAGGTGGCATTGGGAATATTTTATCTTCTGGACTAGACATTATTTGAGAGGAGGGGTCAAGTCTTTCTACTTCTATATTCCCGCTACTGGAGTTAGTAGAGAGGTTTATATGTGAGTAAGCACAATCAGTATTTATTAGATTGTAATGCACGATAGTGAGCTCTTAATTTTCTACATCGATGGCAGGAACATTTGTGGATAGCATGAGTAGGAGTAATAACAATAACATAAACAATAACTACACCCTAAAGACCTAAATGTAAGACCCCAAACCACAAAAGTCCTGAAAGAAAACATGGGGGGAAATGTTGATGACATTGGTTTGGGTAATGATTTCTTGGATTTGATACCATCCACACAGGCAACCAAACCCAAAATAGACAAATAGGACTACATCAAACTTCAAAATCTCTTCACAGCAAAGGCTACAATCAACAGAGTGACAAGGCAACGAATGGAACGGGAGAGAATATTTGCAAATCATTTATCTGACAAGGTTTTAATATCCAGAATATATGAAGAACTCCCACAACTCAACACAACAACAAAAATGACCAGATTTAAAAATGAGCAAAGGATTTGAATAGACATTTCTCCAAAGAAATATGTAAGCGGCCAACAAGCTTACGAAAAAATGCGTAACATCACTAATCACCAGGAAAATGAGAATCAAAACTATAATGAGATATCGCCTTATGCTCATTAGGATGGCCATTATCAAAAACCAAAACCCAAACCAAATAAAACAGAAAATAACAAGCGTTGATGAGAATGTGGAAAAATCGGGACCCTGTGCACTATTGGGAAATGGGGTGCTTGCAATGGGAATCAGGATGGAGGCTCATCAAAAAATTAAAAATAGAGTTACCATGTGACCTAGCAATCCTATATCTGGATATGTATCCAAAAGACTTGAAAGTAATGTTTCAAAGAGATATTTGCACACCCATGTTCACTGCAGCATTATTCACAACAGTCAAGAGATAAAAACAACCCAAATGTCCATCGATGAAGAATGGATAAACAAAATGTGGTATATATGGACTATTATTTAGCCTTAAAAGATGAGGAAATCCTGTCATATGCTACAACATGGATGAACCTTGAGGACATCATGCTAACTGAAGTAAGCCAGTTCACAATAAGACAAATACTGTGTGATCCCACCTATATGAAGTACCTAAAACAATCAAACGCAAAGAAACAAAGCAGAACAGTAGTTGCCAGAGGGTGGGGAGGAAAGGGAAATGGAAAGTTGTTTGATGGGTGTGGAATTTCAGTTTTGCAAGACGAAAGAGTTCTGGAAACCTACTGCACAAAATGTGAATGTACTTAACACTGTTGAAATGCCAAAAAAAAAAAAAATGGGTAGAATGGCAAAGTTCAAGTTATGTGATGTTAGCACAATTAAAAATGGAAATATTTTACAATTAAAAAAATACTACCATTTGTTGATCGCTATGTAGCAGGTGACCGGTTAAGCTCCTTACATATATTATTTCACATTAATCACTGCAATGCACCCAGCTGAGGTTGGGACTATTAGTTAACTCGTTTTGCAGAGGAAGTAGCTAAAGCTGAGAGGGTGAGCAAAGTGCCCAATGTCACATGCTTAGAAAGACTGAGTAACATGCTCTAAATGATCCCACTGATAAATGGCTGGGCTGGGTGAGACCTCACCCCAAGCCCATTCCTGTAAATACCAGGACATACTGTGTGGCAGTCGGAGAAGCCGGGCTCTGGCACAGCTGCGAGGCGTGCTAGGTGCTGGGGCAACAGACAGGCTTCTTTGTTTGCCAAGGAGGGATGAGTGATGGTTCTTGTGCACCGTGAGGAGTACACATTAAAAACAATTTTTTGAGGTATAATTGACTTACAACATCATATTAATTTCAGGTGTACACATAGTGCTTTAACATCTGCAGGGAGTATACCTTTCAAAGTCAATACATAAGGTCTGGAGAAGACTGGTGAACACGCCCCATTCCCCTGATCCACTCAGCCTCCCTCTCTCCTAGAATCCATTTCCTCTGTGAATCCCGTCACTTCCTGTGACCTCACTTCCTGCTTCCTGCTACCTGTCAGCGGAAGTAAGGGGAACAGAACCTCCCCAGGCCACCACTCAACCCCACACTGCTGACTCTTCTCTGTGCACAGACTATCCTCCCATGACCAGGGCTGACCTGTCCTTGGTCTTGAGGCCAACCCTGCCCTATAGAGTACTACGCCCAGCAATTCTCTTTTCTGTCTCTTGCAATGTCCAGTTTCCTTCACTATTGAATCATTCCCACTTAAGCAAAACTGCTTTTTTTTTTTTTTGAGGATACCCAGTGATCTCTACAGAAAGGTGTTCCTAGCGTGTTTCATGACCAAATGAATAGTTTTAGCAATCCTCCTCTATACCACGCAATTATATTTAGTGATAATCACGGTTTTCTTGATTCACCCTCTAGTTTTAAAGCAATTAACAATTTAAAAAAAAGAAATTTCCGTTGTAAAGCTATTCAAATTCAATATATTTCATGACTGAAATCTGCACTTATCAAACCAAAATGTTACACATCGCAGTTTGTGCACTATTATACTGTTCTAAATTTTAAACACAAAAACTTCAGTTGGGCTCACAAAAATGACAGAACTGAAGTAACTCAAGTTCTGTTTAGATAAGTATACAATTCTAAGTCAATGCAGATTTGTTTTGACAATCTCTCTGCCACTCTCTGAGCTCAGGGAGAACCCAGAGCCACTGCAGAAAAATTGCTCCTTAAAAGCAACAAAATGCTCCCAAATTCAGGCACTTGATTTTGCTCGTTTTCATCATGGAAAATGACCAGGAATGTGCCCGATTGCTTGGCTGATGACCTCCTACAAGGCTTAGGCCTAGGATGGCAAATTTGTGGCACGGACTCTTTCCACCCTGCCCTTCCGAGATCTGGGCAGACGTCATCATTCAGCCATGGCCCTGGGTGTGGTCTCTGAGATGTCCACACTCACCAGCAGCTACTGTTAATTACCAGAGTTGGCATGCAAAATGACATTTATTTGCCATCCTTCATTTAAAAATAGTTCAATGTACATATGTTGATCCCATGTTGAATTCTGAAGGATCAAGAGACTTAGATGGGTTGAGGTAAAGGGAGATGGCAGCTCTAGGGCCCCTAAAGGGCCCCTCCAGAGATAGCTCACAGCACTGGGTTCCCCAGAGGCCCTCAGGGCAGCTCGAGACCCCTCATTCATCCCAACTCAGCAGAAGAGTACTCTCCCTGGGAGTTCGGAATCTCCACTGCTTTTAATTAATTGACTAATTAATTAATTACTTTTTAAATTAAGAATCATCCAGCCTAAAATGTCAACAAAATCTCCACTTCCAATTGTCATCTCTCCTTGGCTCTTTCAAAGGCTTCCCTTACTCAACATGCCTGAACCAAAGCCATGTTCTTCCCTTCTAAACAAGGGCCTTTGCCTCCCGGTCTTGGCACATGGCCCCACCATCCACCCACTGCATGAGCCAGAGGACCTTGGGGGCAGTCTGGATACCATATTCCCTTCTAATTCATCACCAATGCCTGTTGATTTTATCCCCCAGTCTCTGTTTTGCTGCCCATTTCTCTCTAGATCACAATCATGAAGTGAATCATAATCTGAATTAGCATATTAAAGACCTGAGGAGTTCTGTACAGAAGAAAACCTCTAACTTGGTTAACTGAGGCTTTCCAAATCATGTTTGACCCTGGAGCCCTTGATATCTGCACCCCATCTCCCAAGACTGTGCCATGGAATGTTCCTTGGGAGACATTCCCTGACTTCTCATAGGGCCATGTTGAGGCCCTATAGCATTTCCACTCTGTCCTGATCAGTAGCGAGGCCACCTGCCAAAGCTGTATCACTGGGCCTCAGCATACTTCCTTGGCTCCCTTTTCCTTCCCCTCCCTCATAGAAGGAATGAGGTCATTGAATCCATTGCGCATGGAGCATACTCTGGGACCACTTACCATGATGACTGCGAGCAACATCAAGTGTTTGGGAGCTTCTTGTTGTTTTTAACCAAAAACATTTCAGCAGTGGCACCAGGAGGTTCTCTTTAGGTGCACAGAGAGCAGGCCTGGGCACTCTTCTAGACAGTAGGAGCAGCACCAAAATGTGGCCAAAAAGAGACACCGTGTTCTTCCAGGCTTCGGAACATACCTGTCAGACCATTTACTCAGATGCTTCTGCCTATGTTTTCTTTCTCTTCCTGCCTACATTGTTTTTTCTTGTAGGGGCACATTTAATAAGGCCCACGCCAATCCCCAGGCCAGGGAGGTGTCCCTGCCATCACCACATTCTTCCCTACGCTGTGTGAAATTTTTGATGCTCCAATCTCTAAAAATCAGTCACTCGTTTGGTGATTGTTAACTAGCATGTTCATTTAGGTTTCTATTTACACACAAGTTTATTTATTCAACCAGTGGTTATTGTGTTAGACACTATTTTAGATGCTGGGGATTCAGTGGTGAATAAAACCATCAAAATCCCTGCATTCAAGTGGCAGGGAGATAGACTATAAACAGACAAATAACAAAAACTATGAAAACCAAGTCTGATGGTGGTAAGTGCTATGAAGAAAAATAAAGCAGGGCTGCAAGCTGATAGAAGGGCCTGGATATTTTGAATCGGGCCATTGTGGAGGGAGGCTGTGTAAGTTGGTTGCTTGGGGTTGGGCATGGTGAGGGTCTCATGAGGCCCCCGTAGGCTGACGGACTGCAGGTGCCATGGAAACGGACCATGGTCTTAGGGTTGGCCTTTTAACAGTTAGCTGGCATTGGTAATGGCTCTTCTATCTCTTTTGTAAATAGGCATATGAACAAACGTGGGTCAGGACTCTCCCATGTGTGCAGAAAAAAGAATCACGTGCCTTAAAAAAACTCCTGTGTTAGCAGATAAACTTAAATCGTTGCCTGTGCCTAAAAACGTGCACGTTTTCTTGAAATAAGCATTTCAAGAAATGTTTACTCCAACTTTAAGTTTAAATATAGGAAGTGCTTCTTGGAGACTGGCTTTTTCTAACTTTGGCTACAAGATGGCTCTGAGAGGGACACAGGAATGGTGAAGTGAATGACTCCTTAGCACACCTACTTCCAAGTAGGATTTGAGACTGCAGCGCAGATGTCCCTGTACCAGCAGGGACAGGAGACAGTCTCCTTCCTGTCACCTGAGCTGTCTTTCCAACCGAGTACTGCTTCCCTATGCAGGCACTCACCACATCATAGATAAAATGTTGAGCTCCAGGAAAATATGGCACCTGGGGCAGTTTATGGAGACCTCAGTGGCTTCTGTGTATGGAAATAGTGGGGTGGTTAGGTGCGAAGGATGGTTTGGTAAAATTTTTTAAATGCTAATGGATTGGAATCCTAACTGTTCCCTACAGGTTCTACCTCCTTTGGGTAGATTTCTCTGGCCATCGCAGCCCTCAACACCAGCTTCCTTCTCTAGAGTCCCAGACCCTCTCTCTCTGGCTTCATTGGTGTTACTCCCATAATGCCGTGTGGTTCACATTTCCCCACTCAGCGGTGCTTGGCCGAGTGGGTGGAGAACAGAGCCTCTCCAGCTTCCCTTGGGACCACCTGGGGTCTGGTTACAAGGCAGATTCGAATTCACTAGGTCTGCGATGGGGCCCGAGATTGTACACTGCTACCAAGCTCCCAGGTGAAGCCCGTGCGGCTGGTCGGAGCCCGAGCTCTGAGTAGTGAGGGAGCGTGGTTTGAGTGGGGCTTGCAGACAGACAAACCCAGGCTCAAATTCTACTCTTCCCTTAACAAACCATGAGGGCTTAAGCTCTTTCCAACTCAGTTTTTTTTAACTTAAAATGGGCATAAGCACTGGTAAGTTTGTGGATAATGGCTATTACCCACAGCGTTGCGTATTCTTTTATGAGATGTCTGTCAGGTGTGGCCACAAGAGGAGACAAAGAGAGGCTCAGGAAAACAAAGTTTACTTCACTCACAGGTCCTAGAGACAGAAGGCACGCCAATCAGGTCACACGGGAAAGACACCAGGGGGGTCAGGAGGCGGAAGACGGGAGTGAAGGTTTGGGACACATTCTTTATTGGGGTTTCCACAGGAAGGACAAACAGGGTGGGGCGAACATCCTAGAATGGTTAGTTTGAATAATTTTGGCAGACTCTGGGCTCTCGGGGTGGTCTCTAGTTGCCTGGCACCAGGCCCTGGGATGGTTAAGGCAGAAAGCGTATCTCGCCTGCTAGGCTATGGGGGCGGGGGGCAGACAAAGGAGGTCTGGTTGGTTAGCTTGCATAGCAAGGGCACACCCCTGCCTGGCCTTTGGCTGTCTCGAAGCATTGGCTAGCGCAAGGAGAGGCGGCTCTCTCCAGCCAGGAAGATCTTTGAAGATCACAAAACATCATAATATAAATAGAGAGAAAGTAAAATATAACAATACATACATAAATGGGACTTCTAGATCATGAGTTCCTTGCAGCTTTCATTGCTTCCTTTCATCGTGCTCATACTACAGGCCAATTCGCTATCTTCTGACCCTCCACACAGGGCTCATTGGGGTGTCTGGCCGACGTGATGGACGTACACGTTGAGCATGGCACATAGCACTCCATAAATGACTGCATTGCTCTGATTATTTTTATTATTCTTGCTCAAAGCTTTCTTTCCCAAACCCATATGATTAACAGAAAAGAAATACTTCATTCGCCGCACCGCTGTTACTTACCAGAGCAAAATAATTCAGAGCTTTGTTTGCCGACTTTGAGGATGAAGCAGGATGTCCGCCACAATCTGTGTTTATTCCGAGGAGCATGAGCTGAACGTCAGCATGCTCACTCCTCGCTTGTACCTTAACCCTGAGCCGATCCATCAAGAACCTCCACTGAGAGGAACAAAATATAATGATCTTGGTAGGAGGTAGTTTAAACTTGCCTTCCTGTTGCTTATAAACCAACTCGCCACCCAAACTGCTGAGAAATCCCGCCTATCAGGTATTTTTCTCCTAATTGATAAGAAAGTGCTCAAAAATAGAACTGTCATCTGACAAATTCTGGAACTAATTGCTTTACACATAGCAGGCTGCTAGATGTGACCAGCATTTTCCCTTCCACTCAGTGGTTCCCAAGGAAACGAGGTTAATACATTCACCACTGACATTTGCCTTGTGAATCCCAGTTCACTGCATTAGGCATATAGCATGCAGGAAGAGTGCTGAGAACATCGTTTCATGCATGTTCCCCCTTCTGCTCGAAGTGCAACACATCTCAACCAAAGATTAAACAAATGCTCAGTCAACCATCAAGAATTAATCAGCATCTACACTTGCTCCATACTTTAAATGCCTGCCAGGGTGTTCTACTGCTACTAAAATATGGAGGCATTCAAAATCCCAAAGGGGAGTTAACCCTTTAGTTATGTTCCCTTGGTGCATTTTGGTAATTTCTTCATTTTCTTCCATGGATCCGTGTTACTTTATTTTTTAAAAATACTACAAAATACCAGTCTCCAGGAAACTGTAGATGTTATTAAAATGAGCACTCATCTACATTACCCAGATCTTGTTTCACGTTTATACTCAGGAACAACAGTAGTAATGACAACAACAAAATTCCTAAATTCATACACATCTCTTCCAAAATCTGTCCTTCCTGACTTTCGGTTTCTGACATTGACAACACTATGGTTCAGGCAGTCAACATGAAAACCCTGAAACTCTGGTTAAAGGTTACCTACTCTTTAACCTGTAAGTTCACTTGATGACACCACCAAGTTCCTTGAAAAAATCCCATTTGTTCTTTCCCATTGCTACTTCATTTCAATAGCCTTAATCGCCACCCTCTTCCTCATTCTTGTCATTTCTAGGTCAACAGTTTTAAGACTTTGAAGATAACATTCCACCACCTCCTTGCTTCATTACAATCCGAGAAGTCAGCCAAAAGTCTAATTCCTTTGTGCATAATCTGTTTTCTTTTTATCTCTTTCTCTGGATGATTTTAAGATCTTTTTAATTTCTTTTTTTTAAAGTAAGCTCTACGCCCAACATGGGGCTCAAACTCATGACCCTGAGATCAAGAGTCCCATGTCCCACCAACTAAGTCAGCCAGGTACCCCAGTGATTTTAAGATCTTTTATCTTTGGCATTTCTCTGTTATGACTAGTTACAGATGTCTTTTTTTTTTTTTAAGGTTTATTCATTTTAGAGAGAGAAAGCACACATGTGGGGTGGGGAGGGGCAAAGAGAGAGAAGGAGTGAGAGAGAATCTCAAGCAGACTCCCCACTGAGCATGGAGCCCCAAGATCATGACCTGAACTGAAATCGAATCAGACGCTCAACTAATTGAGCTACCCAGGCACCCCAAAATGTCTTTTTAAATATCCTACTTGACATTAGTTGGGCTTCCTGAGACCGAGGAAGCTAGTTTTCTCATCATTTGTAGAAATTCTCAAGCATTATGTCATCCAATGTTCCTTCACTCTCATTCTTTTTTCTTCTTTTTGCAACCTTAGTTAGACATTTGAGAGGAGTTTTCTCCCTCTTTTTAAAAAGATCTTATTTATGTATTTGAGAGAGAGCATGCTTGAGCAGAGGGAGGGGCAGAGGGACAAGCAGACTCCCACTGAGTGCAGAGCCCGACACGGGGCTCGATCTCACAACCATGAGATCATGACCTGAGCTGAAATCAGGAGTCGGATGCTTAACCAACTGAGCCACCCAGGCTCCCCTTCAAAGTAAGATTCTAAAACAGGAGCCACAGCGAAGTGACCAAAAGCCAACAATGAGACATTTCAGTATCCCAATTCCCCTGGTTTTTCCATCATTCATTCTAAGAAAAAGCTGTAGTACTAGGTTGACTTTACTAAAGCAATGCTCATAAGCTGGCTGACAACAGAATTAACCAACTTTGATTCAGTAAGTAGAATTCTACACCTGAAACTGGAAATATTAAGCCTGCTCTTATATATACATATGATATATATTTGACATATATTATATACATATCACAAATATATTACTTTCCTCAAGTAATAGCACCATGAATGGAAAGAGCCCTAAAATACAAGTTCTCTGCAATTTAGCAAATTCAGGGACAATGCAAAGTCTAATATTAAACTTGAGACAGACTAAATACTGCATAATTAGCACACTTGAACCAAAGGCAGAAGAAAAACATGTAATTAAATCTGAATACTTTAGGAAGAAATAAAGATGGTCCAATAATAGCTAAATCAACCAGAATGAGAGAGATTATAAAAAGCAACCTCCATTTGATTTCCCCAATAAGATTTGAGACCAAATAGACCAAATTGGAAGAACGAGGGGAAAATACACCTACTGATACAAAAAGGTGAAGATGATGTCATTTCAAAGAGCAAATGGTTGCTTTTCCAGCAGCACCCTCGAAGGCTGAGTTCCCTTATGGCTGGTAAGAACAAATAAACAAAAATGCATGAAGTTCAGTTTACATGTGCTCATTAAATAATAACTGTGTGCAAAACCCGAGGTTAAGAGCTCTGGGGACAAAGGTGTAAGGGGCTTGGTCCCTGCACTGGTGCACTTAAGACCCTTGGGAACAGCCCCTTTAGTGAGAGAAAGGAAAGTGGGAACTAGAGCAGAATGTCTGAGTTACTCTGCATCACACAAGATCGGAGCTGTCTATGCTTTTGCTGAGACACGGGCTCACCACAAGGTCTGCTCAAAGGGCAATGGAAAGTGCTCCCGGCGGCACTCCCTTTTCAGTCTGCAGTCCCCCGCAAACCCTTCCTTCCAATTTAGTCATTGTTAGACTACAGTAAGGTACAGAATCCCCTCGGCCTAAGATACTTTAATTATAATCTTCTTCTTCTTCTTCTTATTTTTAGAGAGGGAGTAGCAGAGGGAGAGGGAGAGAGAGAACCTTAAGCAGGCTCCACACCCAGAGTGGAGCCCAACGCAGGGCTCGATCCCAGGATCCTGAGATCACGACCTGAGCCAAAATCAAGAGTTGGACACTTCACCGACTGAGCCACCCAGGCGCCCTGATTATAACCTTATTTAAATAGGCACAAATAGAGACGTTGGAGCGAACGACTTATGTTGTGGCTCTTACACAGCCAGAAAACCCAAGCAACCTACAAATTCAATACAGAGCAAATGATCAAATTTTAGAAAATCAAAGGAAGAGCGATAAGCTTCCTGCCCATGCCAGCCCCCGGCACAAAGCAGCCACACGGTGTGGAGGTGTGCAATTGATGCTGGAGAGTGACTTCACTGTTAGCCTGAGGCTTTTGAACTGACTTTGTAAAGACGTAGGAAAAGGCTGCAGCCGAAGCCTTTGGTGGTGGAGCATCTCTGAGCTCTCTGGAGAGACAACAGAACTTTTCCTTGGGAAGGAAGGGGAAGGTGCTCAGCTTGGGGAGAAGTCTCCCCCTGGCCAAGAAGCACCCCAGAGGCAGGCACCTCTGCCAGTCTAGTTCCATGTACGCCCTGCCCCGGGGACAGTGTGGCACGGAGTGGAAGCTGAACCCGTATCTTAGCCCCTCTGAGCTGCTATAACAAAGTACTGCAGAGTGGGTAGCTTACGAACAACAGAGATTTCTTCCTCATGGTTCTGGAGGCTGGAAGTCTGAGATCAGGTCCCAGCATGGCCTGCCACTGAGGGTCCTCTTCTGGGTTGCAGACTTTTCCTTCATCCTCATATAGTAGAAAGATAGGGAGAAAGGTATCGGGGTCTCTTTTTAGAAGGTGACTAATCCCATTCATGAGGATCCTCCTTCATGACCTAATCACCGCTCCAAGGCCCCATCTTCTGATACCATCACACTGGGGGTTAGGATGTTCAATGGCTGTCCAAACACAGGGAGAAGAGAAGGAGCATCCCTTACCTGAAGCTCAGGCACCCAGAAGAAGTGAATACCTTGAACACCGAGGTCATTTCAATCATCCACTGGTTTCGAAATTCTGCTTCTAACTCCTTTGACCTTCTTGTCTTTCTTGTAACAGAGAAAATGGAAAAGCTAAGCTTCCAGCAGTTCACCTGATTGCCAGGAAAAGAATGGCCAAGCTGCTCCAGGAACCCCGTTCTCAGCAGTGATGAGCCCCGCCCTCAACCCCTGGCCCTACAAGGTTCAGGCAAGTGTTCTCGGAGGTGAGATACCTTCTGGGGCTGGAGGATGAGAAGAGAGTGGGCAGAAGGTTTCTGTGGCTGGGGCAGAGCCCTGTGGACCCCCAGTAGGGACCTCTATAGCAACCTCCCCCACCTCACCTACACACATGCAATTCACAAGGCTTTATTAGGCCTTTTTATCTCTATCTCCCTACCTCCACTTCCTTCAAAATCTTCCAAGGTTTCCTACTGCACTCAGAATAAACCTCCAGAGCCCAACTTCCTGCCATATTCAACCCCACCTCCCCTCACTTCTCGGCAGCCACGTGGCCCTATGTTTCTACCCCAGGGCCTTTGCATTATGGTTTCTTGCCTGGAATATTCTCGAAATGAAGCCATGGTTCACTTATTCACAACTCGGCTCAAATGTCACCTCCACCAACCCCTGGCAAAAATCACGTTCCTGGGAGCACTCTCTTTCTTTCCTATTATGCTTTCTTTTCCTCAAAGCACACACCTCTCCTTAACCCTCTATCATACATTTGTTTGTTCTTTGACTTTTTCTCTGCACACTCACTGCAAGGGGTAGGGCTTTGTCTTTTCCTATCCACCATTGCCCCGCGCGCCCAAAATAGCCAGCTGGAAGTACCGGAATGATTAGTAGGTATTGACAACCAGATAAACGTAGCTTCCCAGAGGCCAACACAGTGACTCTACCCAAAAGCATTTACCAAATGCTTCTGCAGAAGTTGTTGACTTAGCTAAAGGAATGCACATATCCAAGTTCACTCTCACTGCTGTAGAAATTAGCATTGAATAATAGCAGCCGCCCTTTGTGGGGGACTTAGCCCACGCCAGGCAAGAGGAATGCTATTTGCATGACATTTGTTTTTCACGACACCCTACTAAGGAGGTATACTGTCTCTGGGAGAGAAGGGGACACTGAAGGCCAGCAATCTTAATGACCTGCCATGGAGAAGCAGGACTCAGGACTGTCCAGGTGGGCAGCTGAGGGAGCCAGGGATGAGCCGGCAGGCAGCCTGTTTCTACAAGGAGGCTCTCCAGGAACCAGTAAATCTCCGATTGCCAGAAAGATTCCTAACATTTCGGCTCTTCTCCAGGGTCTGCGCAGAAAAAAATCGGAGTATAATTACTTGCTTCCTCCTCTCTCTGCTAAGAGGGCCCCCGGGGGAGGGATGGCTGGCTTTTCAGGGAACCCACTGACGCTCACAGTGATTCCCAGCCTGGGCTGCACCCTAAAATCATCTGGAGAATTTAAAAAATACAGATGCTCAGGCCCCGCCCCCTGACATTCTGTTCAGGTTGGCCAGGGGGTAGGTCAGGGCATTCTCATTTTTTAAAAAGCGCAACAATTGTTTCCAATATGCAAGAGGGAACCATCAGAACCCCAGAGGAGGTAGGAGGGAGGGGAGACCAGGACAGGGAATGGAGCCTTCATTTTTAACTAAAGACAGGATCGGAAGAAGTACTGATTTTTCTTTTTGCCTCAGGCTCCAATATGACCCAGCACTGTGAACGATCCTACCTTTATTTAAACATTTTGATATTTTGCTCATTGTAGATTTTTTACATTAATTTGGATTTTTTTTTAATTTGCTTTAAAATATTATTTACGTTGATTATTTTTATGGGGACACCACCTTAAATTTTGTGGCCTCACCCAGGGGAAGGGAGTGGCCATTTATTGAGAGCCTACTGCCCCTGGGCACTTGGCAAGGCCTTTGTACATTTCCTCTCAACAATTGTTCATTCATTCATTCGTTGGTTCGTTCGTTCATTCATTCACAACAGGTACCACTTATTAAGAATTCATGTGCCAGGTTCACTCTGGACACTTTAGGACCATTTTGTCTAATCTCAAGGGGGATAGCATCAGACCATTCTACAGATGCTCAAAGAGGTTTGTTGGGGGACCTGCCAGCCTCAGAAAAGGATGTAACTTAGGTGTCTCCCTGGCCCTAAAGCTGTGCCCTTTCTGCTATAGTATACTGACTCTCCAGCTAGAAATGTTTGTTATTTTAGCACTGCACCTGTCCAAGCCTTTAACATTATCTGTAATCTATAAAAGGCGTTGTTAGCTCCATTTTACAGATGAGGAAATTGAGGCCCCCCAAATCACACGAGTAATAAATGCCAGGGCCAGGGTGATTGGTGTCCTTCTGTGCAGGTCCACACAGCAGGCTGCCCTGCGCAGATCCCTTTGCAGGAACCCTACACTTTCTTAATACATCATTTTAATCCCTCCAGCTTCTGTTGGCCATTTACGTCTCTTCTATCTAATAGGACATCATGCAGCACATCACCTTCACTTCTTCCTTCTCACCTCTCCTTCTCACGTCATTTGCCTGGGTTCTGGAGTCCGCGCTAGGCCAGTGCTGGGGTAATTGTTTCGACTGGGAAATCAAGAGCAGGAGAGGTCTTTGGGAGAATATGGTGGAAACAGGATGAAGCTTTCTGTCAGCGGCCAGGCCCGGGTTGGAGGGGCCACAGTAGATGCTTTTTGTCAGAGCGGCTGGCGCGCTGAGTCCCTCGAAGTTTCGCCGGAGACACCGCTGCTGCCTTCTGTGTCTCGCTCACCTTCGGCAGAGCTCAGGACACCGGCGCTCACTCGATCCACCCTCGGGGCACGATGAAGACTGTTATCCTGAGTCAACCCAGGGCTCTCTCCGAGCAGGCCCACTAATGAAATGCCCTTGTTTGAAGAGGGAGTAAAACAGAGGCAAGGCCCACATTTTGCCGATGGAATTTCTCAGAAGTGGGTTTTGTAAAAGGAGATTATCCGAAGTAAATTTTATTTTTCCACAGGAATGATCCTATTATTAACGCTGTGATTCTCTCTCAGGCAAGCTGTGGATAGGACCAGCTTGGCCCAGCGGGCTGGAGCCTCCTCACCGGGCGTCTCTTCTTCTAGCAACAGACATCGGGTTTGGTCCGGACATACCTGGGCATCTGGGCAGGTGAGCTGGGCCCTGGTTTGGGGGGCACATGACCCAGTCCTGGCCAATGCGATGTAAAGGGAGTTGGCCGGGGCGCTTGTGGGAAAGAGATGTGCTCCCATATAAACATCAAGCACAGCAAGGGCAGGAACAAAGCGATTTTGGGCCCTTGCGGCTCCACGGGACTGAAAAGCCAGACAGGCACTGAGGAGAAGAGCGATGTGATGTCCTGGGGGACGCTAACAAGCGGCCAGTCCAGCCCTCGGCGGTGGACCTTTTGTTCCCTGAATTCATCAAGGGTATTTATTGCTAAAACCACCTTTAGCTCGGTTTTCTCTTCCTTGAAGCCAAGCACACAAGTGATGGACCGGCCAGCACCTAGCTGCAAAAGCGAGGCTAGAGCTCTAGTTGGCGATGCGAGGACCTTACAGCCCGAAGGGGTCTCTGGTTCGTCCAGCCCGACGCCCTCATTTAATGTGTGAGGGACCTGGGTCAGGGAGGCGGAATGCCTTGCACTGGTGCCCTGGCTGGGGAGCCAAAGAGGCAGGAGGTAGAACTACACTTTGAAGGGTCGGCGTGCAGACACTGCCCCAATCTGGTCTCGCTGCCCATCCCATTAGCCTTGTGCTTCAGCTAACCCCCAGCGCACCGCACAGGACAGGAAAGCCTTTGGGGACGTGCCTGTCTGAACTCACCCCTCCTTCAGGCTCCCTCGGGGCCCTTATACCATCCAGGGCCCTCCAGTCTTAGAGGGGAGCACTCTAATGAATTAATTCTCCCTAGGGTGGTCGGGGCGACCGAGTTACCACTTAACGTTTTGTAAGACGCAGGTGCAAAGCTCAGGATAAAAGGAGTGACTTTCCTACAGCAGAACTATAGGACATTTGTTTGGAATCCCTTCCTAACACCACATCAGGCCCTGTGTATTTGGCCCTCAATGGCTCGAGGGGCAGCTTCTCAGGCCAGTTCATTTTCTTCCTGAGCCTGGAGAAGACAGGACCATCTCGTGCTTTCTGAGCACAGCCGAGGTGGCTACTGCAATACCTTGAGGAAACCAAGAGGTTCAGCCACCTGGGCTCTCCTTTCCACTTTGGTTATTCAAAGCAGAAACAAGGGGGGGGGGGCGCCTGGGTGGCTCAGTAGGTTAAGCATCTGCCTTCAGCTCAGGTCATGATCTCAGCGTCCTGGGATCAAGCCCCACTTTCTCTCTCTCTCAAATAAATGAAATCTTAAAAAAAAAAAAAAAAAAAAAGCAGAAACAAAGCTTCAGTGTGCCAGGCACTGGGCCAGCATTCTCATAAACCTTTCCATTTATTCCCATGGTAATAGCTTGGAATATAAAGGGTTAATCTTCTTGTACAATTGGGGGAACAAGGCTCAGACGGGAAAACCAACTCCCCGGAAGCCACATGCACTGGCTGAAGTGGGCTCACAGGAGAGGGAATCCTGGCCTGTCCGAGGCCAAAGCTCATAGGCTCTTTCCCTACAACTTCCTGTTCCAGAATGTGTGACGGGGGCTGAGTTCTCTCAACTGGGTCCAGGCCACAGCTGCTTACAGAGGGCTGGGTGACACGAGGGCAACAGACCCAGTACGACTGATAGTCTTCTATTTGTATGAGGTACAAAATAATACACCCACATACGCCGAGAAGCTCTAACAAGCTCAGGAAGGATGAGAGCTAATGCGTGAGGGGAAAAGAAATACCTAATTCTCAACTTAAAATAGAGCGTTTCTTGGCTGGTGTGCTCATTTCCTAGGGCTGCCCGAACAAGTTCCCACAGACTGGGTGTCTCAAAACAACAGAAATTTAGTCTCTCACAGTTCTGGAGGCTGGAAGTCGGAAATCAAGCTGGCGCCAGGATCAGTTCCTTCTGGAGGCCCCAGGGAGAATCTGTTCTCTGCCTCTTTCCCAGCCTATGGTGCTTGTCGGGAATCCTTGCTGTTCCTTGGCTTGTCCACACCTCACTCCAGTCTCTGCGTCTGCCATCGTGTGGGCTTTGTGTTTGTGTGTCTCTTTGTCCAAATCTCTCTCCTCTTAGAAGGACATCCGTCAGTGGGTCAGCCCCACCCTGATCCAGGATGACCTCACCTTAACTTGATTATATCCACGGAGACCTTATTTTCAAGTAAGGTCGTGTTCACTGCCACCAGGGTTAGGATTTCAACACATCTTTTGGGAGGACACATTTCAACCCACAAATGATGGTATTGTGATTAAAAATATATTTAGTCTTTATCTTTTTAAATAAATGCTGGAATATTTACAGATGGAAGGATGTGATGAGACATAGGGGGTTTGCTTCCAAATATTTTGAAGTGGGGCACCTGGACGGGAGTCTAGATTGGCCAAGAGCTGATCACTGTTGAAGATGAGTGATGTTGTACATGGGGTTTGTTATACATGTCATGGTTACCTATTGCTGTGTAGGATGTCACCACAAGACTTAGAGGCTTAGAACAGCAACACTCATTTTATTATTCTCTTTCAAGGTGCTTGAGGTTGACTGAGCTAACCACGATTGTGCTTGCTTTGTGTCTCTCATGCAATTACAGTTGTCAGATGGTGGGTAGGCTGGAAACAGCTCAAGGTTCACTCACGTGCAATCCTGGTACCTGGGTTGTGAAGACTCCAGCATCCGGGGCTCCTTGGGCTCTTCTGCCTACTCTGTCTGTCTCTCTCTGTCTGTCTGTCTCTCTGTGTGTAGGATTCTCCCAGGACAGTGAAGTGTAGCAAAATATGCCACCCCAAAATACGCCACTTCGGCATAAGAATTATTTTGAGCTAAAAGCAATGAACAAAAAGCAGATATAAGAAAAGCACTTTGCACTCCTCCTATTTGCCTACAAGCAGGACAGAAATTTGCAAAGGTGTTTACCCTCCCCTCTCTAGCAGGAAGGACAGAAATTAATCACCAGAGACAACTCTCGACTCTTATTGGTCCAAAGATGGCACAAGAGGAATCTACATAAACTTTGCTAAAACTAGCCTTTATTTACCATCAGTTTCCCCAGAAATTTGCTTTTCCACACTTTGCTGCCCCTAGAAGCTCCAAATCCTTTTCCTTTGTCTTGCCAAGTCTCTATAAAATTATTGGTCTTTACTAGGATGCTATATAAGCCCAAGTTCAACCATGCCTTTGAGTGACTCATCCCTGAGTTGTCCCACACGTGTGTGTGTGTGTGCACTGCACATGTTAATAAACTTCTCTTTTTCTCTTTGTTAATTTTGTTAATCTGTCTTTTGTCAGCCTAATTTACAGGGCACCAGCAAATGAACCGAAGATGGGTACAGGGAAAACTAATTTTTTCCCAACCCTACAACAGCTCTTAGGATTCCTTTTACAGGGGTGCCTGGATGGCTCAGTCAGTTGGGCATCTGCCTTCGGCTCAGGTCATGATCCCAGGGTCATGGGATCAAGCCCCAAGTTGGGCTCCCTGCTCAGCGGGGAGTCTGCTTCTTCCCCTCCTTCTGCCCTACTGTGGCTTGTGTGCTCTGTCTCTCTCAAGTAAATAAATAAAATCTTTTTTTAAATAAAAAGGGATTCCTTTTACAGTAACCAGGGGTCCTGAGGTGCACATCCCAAGAGAGAAGCCCGGGCAGACTCTGTCCTGCCTTCTCTCATCTAGCTTCAGAGTCCCGCAGCATTATTTCCATCATACTCTTGGGGGGAGGCAATCACCAATGTCCACGTGGGTATCAGGGGAGAAGGACATAGATAATGAGAGGGATAGCAAATGACTTGCAGACATGTTTTTAAACAACCACAATACTATTCTCTCTACTTTTATCTATGTTCAACATGTTTCCATAATAACACACACACGTACCCACAAACAGAGATTTATAAAATGCTACTTGGGAAGTCCCTTTACTTCCTTAAATTAATTTCAAATTAAAGTAATGTAAAAGTTTTACATGCATTTTGGAGGCAGGAAAAAGGGAAAAAAAAAGAAATAGACTAGAAAAACATGTTTTCCCACCACCATATATCATGCAGAAAAATAAGCATTAATATCAAGATCTGGGGAAACCCAAACACTGTTTTCTTTTATCATATAGCCTGTAACTTTAGTTCTCTTTGCATATTATCTTTCAGCTCTGGGGTCCGGGAATGTTTGCCAGTATAAATATATTCATATAAACTGCCGTAGATGAAAGAATAAAAACTGCTCTTTCTTAGCCAGGCAGATATGGAGGTACCCTAGGGAAGCAGAAAGTGCACGTGCAAGAAATGAATGAGAAGACTTTGCCATGAAGGGGCTCTGCCAGCCAGGGGACCCCTCAGTGCTTCACTGGGGCTGCTGAGAGGGCTAGTGGGCAGAGGATGGGTGGTGGTTATCGGTGGAGCCCGCCAGGCATCTCCTGTGGGTCTCCAGCCACTCTGTAGCGTTGCCTTCTCTGTTCCCTTGAAGTTGGGTACGGCAAGCAACTTGTGTTGGCCCTCGAACTCTGAGTTGGGCACTTCTGGGCTGATTTTAAGGGCAATGTGGCTTGATACACTCCTTCGCTCTTGGCCCTTAGCAGTGGAGCCTCCCTCAGGCTGGGTCCCTCCTTCATCCCTGAATGAAGGTGATCAAAAGAGCCCTGACCAACCCGTGGCGAACATGGAGCATGAACAGTAGTGACTCTTTGTTGCTCTATAGGGGCTACGGCAGCATAACGTCATTCCTCCTGACTGACGCAGCAGGCATGGACTCAGGGTTTGAGTCAAAACTCTACTCCCAACTGGGGGTTTGGGCAAGTGAGTTGCCCTCCCTGAGTAAGACGTACATATCAATGCTTCCAACAAGCTACAGAAAATATTTATGAGGCTTCAATGAAGGATATATGGGGGAGCAAATAGCGCAGTGCTGGGCACATAGTAGGTGCTCAGTAAAAGCTCATTCTCTGATGTGCTGGCTCCCTTCAAGATCTCGGTTTCCCAATCATTAAGATGAGGTCGTGAGCTTGGATTGGCTGGTCTCCAAGGGCTGTTTCTGCTACCATTCTATGATAGACTTAAAGACTTTTACGCAGTCACACTGTAGAGTCTGACCCTGGATCTGTCTTGACAATGATGGATTATTTGGAGGAGGACACCAAATGCCCAACCGTGCCTTCCTTCTTCTTAGAAGAGAGGCAGGATTGTTTCTCTGCCCTGAGAATCATTTATTATATTCATAAAACTGTTGGCAGTCCCTCTCAGATAAATAAGTGCTCAGAATCATTGGATGTCCCCATGAGGCTTCATGGATATACACCCAGAAGGTGACGGGCAGATCTCGAGGGAATCACATACGTTCATTTTTTTTTTTCCGGCTTCTGATTAGCCATTCCAGACACTGGCTGTTTATTTTTCACTTGCTTATGTGATTAGATCTGCTTGGCTGACTGCATTTTAAAGCTTCATTCTCAGTAAAACCGTTCTGCCATTTAATAAGCCTAGGGGTAGAGATGGTTGCTGTAAATCGTAGGAAGCCAAGTTAAAGTTGACCCCCCCTCCTCCCTTCAACCCCTTTGTAGCATTTTCTTCTCCATCAAGCGTTCTTCCATGGCAACACAAATATTTGCAGACTCCTCCTCCAGCAGATCTTACAACCCGACATGATTCCTTTAAACAACAAGTAATTACTGAGCACCTAATTTGTGCTGGGCTCAGCATTAGGTGCTAGGGTTCAGCCTGGGGTCTATCCCCATGGAGTATGATGGGAAAGAGACTTTTAATGGAACAATCAGCTAACTAATGGAAAGTGACAAGGCTGGTAAGGTCTGAGAAAATGATATCTATGGTGCAGAGAGGCCACAGACGCGCGGGGCCGGTGGGGTCAGGGGAGGCCTCCCTCCCCACATGTGCACGTTCTCCAAGTGTGTGCTTACACTTTCTGGCTTCTCCTTTGCGGATCTTACACACTCCCACCTTGTTGCAAGGATTCCCAAATCTTTACCCCTAACCCCCACTGGAGCTTTTGGCTTGTATTTTCCAACTGCCAGTTACCTAACTTGTTATCCTTTGTAATAATAAAATCACACATATATCAAACACCATGTGCAGGTTTTATATATATTTATGCAATTCTTATGAGTCCTCTTATTATTCCCGTGTTATTTTTGAGGACACTAAAGTGCAAAGTTGCTATAATACCTGGTCAGGGTCACATGACTTAGAAGTGGCAGAATCCAGATTTGAACTCCAAGCTCTGATACCAAGCCTGGGTCCTTCACTGCCCAATCGCATGGCCCTTGGCAGCTCGTATTAAAATGTCTAAAACCAATCTCTTCTTCCTCCTCTTATCCACTCCCCCTATCAGAGATCTGGCTTTCTTTCTGTTTTTCCTATATGTGACATCTTCACTCTCTCAGGTACTTGCACTTGACACCTGGAGTCATTTTTGACTCTCCCCCTGCCTCCTCCACCCTGTCTAATTACTTGCTGAGTCCTGTGACTACTCCCTTGCAAAGTCTTCTAGATCACTGCAATGACTCCCATGTGACCCACGTTCAGCCTCGCTTCTTTGCAAATGATCCCACAAATGACATGCAACGTTTGTCCTCCTAAGTGCTGGGTCTGTTGGGTTCCTCCCTTAATCAAGTGCCCATGGCTTCCTAATGAAAATCACAAATCGTAAGTCCAACTTTTCCCCCGAGACCTCTCCTCTGGGTTGCCCTGGAGTTCATCCAGGGGCACCCAAAACTCAATATGCCTCAAACCAAGTCACACCTTCTACTACAAAGATTTCCCTCTTAGCCCCTCGATTCTCCTTTTTTCTGTCCCTAGAGTGTTAGTTGGGCACAGGACAATGTTTCCCATTTTCCTGGCAGTGAGGTATGCCACGTGACTAAGGTCTAGCCAAAGATACGTGAGCAAAAGGGATCTGGGAAACTTGTGAGTCATGACCATTAGGAAAGAGGTATGCTCTCCTCCTATTTCACTAGAGCCAGTGGACTTGGTGGTGAGCCCTCATGGATCATGTTGATGACGAAACAAGGTAGAAGGAGTCTGTGTCCCAACACCGTATTAGTTCTGAACTGCTTACACTTCCATATCTATGTGGAAAATCAGTAAGTTTCCCTTTTAAGCCATTTTGTGTGTGTCTTGTAGGGGAGGGACGTATTTTTTTCTTCTACCCTTCTAAGCATTTGACTGGGACCCCTAAAACAAAAGACAGATTAACAAGAGAAGAGTTTACAAATGTATTTAACATACGTTTTACATTATATGGGAGCTTTCATAAGGAAAGGAAGACCAGAAGAAATGGTTAAATCTGAGTGTTTTTATGCTAGGTTTGATGAAGAGTGGAAGGTTGTGGAAAAATATGATTGGACAAAGGGTATGAGTCAAGTGTACTAAACTGGGGGACACTTAGCAAGGCCTGTTCATTCAGATTCCTGTGTCTGTCCCTTTATCTTCCAAGATGAAGCTGCTCTTTTCATGAGTCTAGGGAGGGCACTTCTCACATGAGGGTTTTCTGACATGTTTCAGGGAAAGGTCAGAAAATCCTTGTTGTGCATGTCATTTCTTCTGCTTGAAATATTCAATATGTCAAAGAGTCATAATTTGAGGTGGTGTCCTAAACCCCATCACTGTGTATTTCAGTTTGGTCTTTATTTAAATATCCAAATCTGTATCTTAAAAATACATTGTCCCTTCCCTTCCCTTCATCCAAATCCCTCCTCTGATAATGACACATCATAGCCAAAGCTGCTTACACCAGAAATCTGAGTGCCACCAGCTGACTCCTTCTCTTCCTCACCCTCTACCTCCAATTCCACTTCTAAGTATTTCTCAGACCTGTGCCTCTTTTTTAGTTTTACTGCCTCAACCTTAGCACACCCAGTCTTTCCCAGTTTCTGCCGGCACCCTGGTTATCAGGTCCTTTTCAGTCCACCTTCCCCAGGCTGCCAGATTGTTCTAGCAAGCACCCTGGGCCATGAAACACCTCTGCTCAAAACCCCTCAATGACCAAACCCAGAATGCTGGACAAGTCACCTGTTCTTCTTAACAAATAAGTGCCAGGGGCAAGAAGAGACAGGAGTAACTCTTATGGATATAACGAGACTTAAGGGCTTATCAACTAAGTGCAATTGGTAAATTGTTTGGATCCAACACACCGCTCTTAAAAGATGTCTCTGAGCCAACTGGGGGAATCTGAAAACTGGCGGAATGTTAGATGATATTTGGAGTTATTGTTAATTTTTTAAAAAGATTTTATTTATTTATTTGAGAGAGAGTGTGAGCAAGAGAGAGCACACGAGCAGGGGCAGAGGGAGAGGGAGAGGGAGAAGCAGACTCCCTGCTGAGTAGGGATTGTAATAATGGTATTATGGTATTATGTAATAATGGTATTATGGTGTGTTTAAAAAGTGTCCTTTTCCCTGAGAGATACATACTGAATACTGACTAAAATGAAATATCTGGGGTTTAGTTTAAAATAATCCAGGGGGTGGGGGTCAGGGCAGTGGAAAAATATAAATAAGACAAGATTGGCTATATATTGATACTGTCCAATGTCAATAAGGGGTATGAGGATGTTCGTTATGCTGTTCTATTTTTTGTGTGTTTTAACATTTTCATAGTACATTTCTTTTAAATTAAAAAAGCAAGTGTGAAACGAAATCTACTTCCTTCGTGGTTAAGTACGGCAGGTGCCCTACAAGTAAAGTGCTGCAGGCTGCCATGCCTCATCCCTAACCTCTGGACTCCTGTCATTTCCCATACCCATCTGGGCCTCCAGCCTTGCCAAACCCATTGCTTCTCCCAGGACTTTGCAAACATTCTCTGACCTACTAGGAACATTCTTTCCTGTGCTCACTCAGTGACTCTGTTGGGCTTTGTGTGCCTTTCCATGACCCACCCCAACCCTATCACTCCCACAGTGTTTAGGGCTCTGTCCTCTCCTCCCAGAGTGTCCCAACACACCTCAAATACAAACCCTTCCACACAGTTCTGAGTCCACTTGCTTTCTTCTGTCTCTCCTTCTGGAGCCTCAGTTCCTTGGAGATGGCAATTATGACCCCTGAATATTGTCCCCAGAGGGCTAGCACTGTCTTGGTCTATGCTGGGTGTTCAATACATGAACAGAATGAGTTCAAGAGAAAAAGGCTAAGCCAAGTAAACCATTGCTTCTACCACAGATAAGTGTGCAGGGTAAGTGTGTGATATTGTTCATTCCGAAGAAATGTAGGAGGGCTTCCTGGTTATAAGTTAATCACCTCTGGTAATCACAAAGTGAGGGGAGGGGTTCCAACCTGGTGTTCAAAATAGGGCAACTGGCCCAAAATGGAGTCACTCATGCTAAGCTCCACATCACTAAACTAAGATTTAACTTCATTACAGTTTCAGCCTCTTCCAGAAGTGGAATCTTAAACCAATCAGGACTCAGCTGATCAGCACGAGTTAGGTAATCTGCCTGACAGACCCCTGTGATCCCCTAAAGGAAGGTGACCTTGCCACAGCCAAGCTTTTTGCTAGTGTAACTTCCTTCTTCCTGTTCCCTTCTGCCTATAAAAGTCTCCCATTTTCTACAGCTCCTCAGAGCTCCTTTCTCTCTCCTAGATGGAATGCTGCCCTCTTCATAAATTGTTGAGTAAAACCAATAAGATCTTTAACTTTTACTCAGTTGAATTTTGGGTTTTAACAATGGGGACAACATTGTTCTAAAAAAGACACTGATCAGGGCACCTGGGTGGCTCAGTTAAGTGTCCAACTTTTGGTTTTGGCTCAGGTCACGCTCTCAAGCTGGTGAGATCGAGCCTGCCTTTGGCTCCACGTTCACTGTGTGCTCAGTGCTGAGTTGGCTTGGGATTCTTTCCCTCTTCCTCTCCTTCCCTCTCTGCCCCTCCCCGTGTGTGCACACCCTCTCTCTCTAAAATAAATAATAAAATCTTTTAAAAAGACACTAATCTTGGTTGCCAAACTTCTTTAAAAGTGAGAACAGACCACAAAAATGTCTCTGCATGGGATTTGTTTTTCCAAAATGAAGACTAGCAACTTTCCCTCCTCCTGGAAGCCCCGGGTGGCCATGGGCCTTGTAACAAGCAGGTGGCCTATCTGTCCTCTTTAACATGAGCCCTCTGGACAGGGTTAGCACCTCTATTCTGTTCTGTCAGCAGAAGAAAACTTCTGAGGAGCAAGGATGGGAGGCTTCCACCTTCTGGGAGTCTGAACTATAAATATCTGTGGAGACAGATTTCTCCATAGGGAATAAAAGTGGAGAAATTTGTGATTAAAAAATATGGAAGGGCCTCATATCTCTTCGGTGAAGAGGATTCCAATTATCCTCACTTGCCTTTGGGCTCCACAGGGCAGGCTGTTTATAATTTCCTATAAATCCTTTAAGTCTGCAGCCAAGTTCTCCCCCCAAATTTTGCCACGTCCCTTTGCTCTTTCATCGGGGTGGAAATAGCACCTAGATAAAGCCACTCCATTCCCTTCCTGCCCTACTAAAAGGAAACAGAAAAACGAAGCGACCAAACATGCCACGTCTTGCCTCAGTCTCTTCTCGGATTTGGGACTTGAGAACGAGGAGATTACATTGAATTAGATGAGGTAAAAACGTTATTTCCTGGATGCACATCAGTGGCCAGCTGTGACTAGTGATGGCTCTCTTGATGGGCACAGAGATGCAGCCCTGAATGAAACCCGCAGAGCCCATCCTTGGAGCTTACAGTAATGTGGGGAATTCAGGCATTGATCAATGTGGCAACAACAGCTCTCCCAAACCAACCCAAGTATCTGCGGACAATCGGTGAAACGACACGTTAACCCATGCCTGACCATTCTACCCCAAGAACACTCCGTTCAACCTAATTGACTGATGAACCTGTTTTGCAGAAAGTTGACCGACTGCCACAAGACCGAATAAGACTAGAAAAAACCGGGAAGAAGTCCTGCAGCTGCAAAGAAGGACCGCGACATCGGCCCCCGCAGCTCACACTTGTGCCGCCATCTTTTGTACATACGACGCAAGTGCCCGGATGTTACTGGGTGGCGCCTGCGCAGAAGCAGTGAGGTCTTCCCTCTTACTTCACCTTTCCCAATGTCCAATCACCTCCATCCACTTTCCAGATCTCCACCCCCTCGTAAAATCCCATAAATGCTGAGTTCCCCTTATCTTCCGGGGCGCCAATTTTTAGAAATTTCCTCCCTGCCTTGCAGTGAAACCCTTTAACTCTGCCACAAGAACCCTGTCGGTGTTTGACTTACTGCTCATCAAAAAAGTGACCCTTGTGCTGTGACATTTGGAAATAAGTCATGGAAGAAAAAGGAAGCTACAAATTAGGCCTTGGTCATGGGGTGTACCACTAGTCTGTTATTTAAATTAGGAATCCCCTAACAAGTAACTCTACCCTTAAACTGCGATGTCCACAACAAATGTCACGTACGGGGGGTGGGGGTGTAAAGGGCTATTTATGGAGCATATGTTACATGCTTTACAAATGTTATTCCGTTTAATCTTATAGCAGCTCTGTAAAGCATTTTCCATTTGATCCCTCTTCTACAGATGAACAAATAGAGGCTAAAATTGCCTACATAACTCCTGCAAGATCCCACAGAGAGAAGGCGAGAAGTGCTGCAAGGATCCACATCCAGGTCTGAGTTCAAAGCCCTGCTCTTTCTAGAATGTCATGGCTTTTCAAACTTGCTGCAGCAGGACAAGAAAGACAAGCTTGACTGAGATGTTCCTTTGCTAAAGTCAAATAATTTATGATGATAGCCTTTTTCCAATTTGCACAAAAAGTTAATTGAGAGAATTTTCTTAATTTCGTGTTTTTCTCCCACTATTATTTCCTAAGCTTTGGGGCCTGCTACCCCCTTATCTGAGAGTGACATCAGCAATCCTAAAAGGAAGGAAAATTAAAAAAGGATAATTAACAGCTATTCATGCTTCATTCAGTAGATTTTATTTTAATTTGGAATGAATGCTCCCAATTTTGATTTTATATTGAATTTGTGTTCCAAGAGCCTTGGGGGATCACAGGAGAGTTACATGCACAAAGTTCATTAAAAAGGTGTTTGGATTGGGATGTCCTGAGGAGGGCTGGCCATCTGAGGGAGAACATCAGGATGAACCCAGCTCCAAATTAGCAAGGACACACCAGGGGCAATGAAATTAATTTCCTATTCAGAAATAGCTGGTCATGTTCCTTCCTCACCTTCAGCAAGTAGCTTATCTACACTGGTTTCTATTAGGAACAGAAACAGTCTTTGGTCACTCAATAAATCACTGATTTCCCACAGAAGACATGTCTCTTTCATTAAAGAAGGAGGGAAATTAGGCCCCTGCCTCAGAGCTATAGAACAGTATTGTTATGCGGCAAACAATTATATAAAAGCCAGGTCCCACTGAGAAGCAACCTCCCAGGACAATAAGAAAGGAAAGAAATAAAGAGCTTTTGAAAGCAATCAGGTCTGAGGCTCTGTTGCCCTGCTGAGGAGCCAATTTCTTCCTTCCTACAGCCATTTATTCAGGTACCCTGATATTTACTTATCCAACATTCTCTCAGCCCCTCACTGTGCTGTGTAGCACTTTACTTGGCCCCAGGATGAATAGAAACTTCCTACCATCAGGACTTTTGTAGTCTGGTGGGATACAAGAGTGGAAGAGAGAATTTACATGACATTGTGCCCCCCACAGGCTCTGCTCAGTGGTAAAGGGGTGCTGTGTGGGCACCACAAAGGGGTGTGGGACCCACTGAGAAAAGATGTCATATTTCCACATAACAACGATGCTCCCCCAAGTCTCCAGATTTGATACAAGCAACAAAAGAAAAAACAGCTAGATTGGACTTCATCAGAATTTAAAACTTTTATGCATCAAGGGACACTATCAACAAAGTGAAAAGGCCACCAGTGGAAAACATTTACACAACATATATCAAATAAGGATTTAATATCCTGAATATGTAAAGAACTCCTACAACTCAACAATAAAAACGAACAACCTGATGCACAAATGGGCAAAGGACTTGAATAGACATTTCTCTAAAGAAGATACAGAGATGGGCAATAAGCATATGAAAATGTGCTCAACATCACTAATCATTAGTGAAATGAAAAATCAAAACCACAATGAGATGCCACTTCACACCCATTAGGATGGCTACTATCAAAAGAGAGAGACAGAGAGAGACAACCTTGTGCATGGCTCATGGGATATAAAATGGTACAGCTGCTGTGGAAAGCAGTATGGTGGTTCCTCAGAAAGTTAAATGTAGAATTATCATATGATCCAGCAATTCCACTTGTAAGTATAGACCCCCAAAATCTGAGAGCAGAAATCCAAGCAGATATTTATACACCCACATTCATGGCAGCATTATTCACAATAGCCCAAAAGTGGCAGAACCCAAGTGTCTGTTGGTGGATGAGCAGATAAACAGAACGCGGCATATCCACACAATGGACTATTATTCAGCCCTCAAAAGGAAGGGCATTCTGACACGTGCGACAACATGGGTGAAACTTGAGGGCATTATACTTACGTGAGGTCAGACAAAAGGAAAAAATGTCTTCTGATTTTACTTACATGGGGTACCTGAAGTAATCAAGTTTGTTGAGGCAATAAAGTAGAATGATGGTTGCCAAAGGCTGGGGCATGGGGAATTCGTGTTTAGTGGGTACAGGGTTTCAGTCTGAGAAGATAAAAAAATGTCCTCATGATGGATGGTGATGGTGGCACAGCGATGTGAATGTACTTAGTGCCACTGAACTGTAGACTTCAAAATGGTTAGACTGCCATTTTAAAAAAGAAAAAGACTCTCCAAGTCTAAGACAGTGGCCCTCTCAGGTGTTTTACCCTTTCCCACCTTGAAGAGCACAGCATTCGTTTCTCATTCGGATAAACAAAAGCAAACAAATTCCGTGTGAGACATAATGTTCATTTCTCTTCATTCAAGAACCATTGAAATATTTATTGAGCACCTTCCATGTGCCTGGTGCTTTTCTAGGCACTGGGGTTATGGCAGTGAGGTGAACAAAGCGGGCAGAAATCCCTGCACTTTCATGGACCAGTCTGGAATCTAAGGTCATATCGGCTAGGGTCCCAGCAGAAAATACATGACACACTCAAGTTAGGGTCATCTGGGGAGAGGTTAATAAAAGGACTCTTGACAAAGATATGAACAGATATAGGGAAAGCACATGGGGAAAGTTCAGAAACCCAGAAGTAGAGTTGTTACCACCTACAGCTGAATAGCAAAGGGGAGGAAGCAGCTACTCTAGAGGGAAAGGAAATGGTAAGAAAAGCTGTCATGAGAGCATCAGTGAATTTAGTGGAGGGACACAGTCCCCCCAAGGCTACCCCAAGGTCAGTCCAGAGCTACGCCATAGTTAGGTCAGGGCTATCCCACAGTTACCCAAGGCTATGCCATAGTCAGTCCAAGGCTACCCCACAGTTGGCAACCCAGGGCTATCCCCCAAGGAGTAAATACCCAACCTCACTGTCCTCCACACTCTGATCCCTTGCTAGTTCCTTAGGGCCCAAACCCAAGCAGATGACAGAATGCAAAAGAGCCCTTTGCTACAGAGTCCAAACTCAGCAGGATAGGAAATGGGGAGGGGGGTCTGGAGGGACGAACAAAAGATGTTCCATACTGTGAAGAAAACATCAGGTTGGTGACCATCCTGGGCCTCAGCTCCAGAAAGCTAACTCAAGGTCAGGCGTCTCCTAGGAAGCAGGCACAGCCAGTCCAAGGGGAATCTGGGAATTTTCCCAGCTTGAAGCCATCCCAGAAAATCAGGCTCAGCTGAGATTTGATGAAGAGACCAACACAACTGTAGTATCAGTCAGAGCAGGCAGGTTTAGATTGTTCCAAGTATCCTGAACCCAAGTTTAGCCTAACGCAAAGTTCAAACCACATCAAGACTGGCCTATTCAGCAAATATTCACTTCCTATCCCCATCCACTAGGAGTGGATCACTCTTCCCCACCCTTCATGTTATTTGTCACTTGTTTTGCAAGAGAATTTTGGCAGACATGAGCAAGCAGAGGCTTAAAATGAGCTCTGGAGGGGCACCTGGGTGGCTCAGTGGGTTGAACGTCCGACTCTGGATTTCGGCTCAGAGCATGATTTCGGGGTCCTGAGATTGAGCCCTTCACCGGACTCCCCACTCAGCAGGGAGTCTGCTTCTCTCCCTCTCTCTCTGCCCTTTCCCCTGCTCTCTCTCTCTGAAATAAATAAATAAGTCTTTTAAAAAAAAGTGCTCTGGAAATCTGCCTTGAGAAGATGTGTCCAGGGTAGCTGTGGCCCTTAACCTGGACCCCCAGATGAACACAGGTGGGGCAGATCCAAACCCCAAACTACCTGATTAAGAACACTGACTTACACAGTTCCGCTAAAGAAATGAGACTCAGAAATGAAGTGGTTTACCTAACATTATATACCTAACTAATTTATTGCAGATCTGGTTCTAGAATCCAGTTGTTTTGATGTGCAATCCAATAGTTTGAAAACCCTTGTTTTCTCTGGTGGAATAAAAGGGCTTCAGGAACCTGCGCGTATGTTAATATCGATTCTGCCCCACTGACAACCCAGAGCCCACATTTTTCCTGCTAGCAATTCTTCCTCTTCCTGCCTCATAAATACTTTCTCTTTTCTTTCCCCTCTCTCCCTTAGCAACCACACTAAGGATCTGCAGCTTAATTTAGCCTCATCTTGGGTTCAGATGCTCTCGAAGTTCAGGCCAGTACTACAAGCTGTCCGTTCACATCTCCATCCAGTGATCATCCAGTGATCACACTAGCTCCTCCAGCTCAGTGTGCTCCCCATCAAATGCTATCTTCATCTCCAAGCAGCTCTTCTCCAGACTTCTGTATTTCTTTAAAATATTTTTTGTGGTGCGCCTGGGTGGCTCGGTCAGTTAAGCATCCGACTCTTGATTTTGGCTCAGGTCATGATCTCAGGGTCGTGAGATCGAGCTCCACATGGGCTCCGTGCTAAGCGTGGAGGCTGCTTGAGACTCTCTCTCTCCCTCTCCATCCCCCCCTCCACTTCCCTGCTTGCTCTCTCTCTCAAAAAAGTATATATATATATATATATATATATATATATATATATATATACTTTTTATTTTTGAATAATGTACAGATTGACAAGAAGTTATAAAGACAGTACACAGAAGTCCTTTGTACCCTTTACCCAGTCTCCCCTAGTGGTTACATCTTACATGGCTATAGTATAGTGCCAAAACCAGGAAACTGACATTGAAATAGTGGGTGTGTATAGTCCCCTGTCATCTTATCACATGTGTAGACTCCTGTAACCATCACCGCAATTAAGAGACAGAACTATTCCAGCAACACAAATATCTGCCCCAGCCTACTCCTTTATAATCACACCCACCTTCCCCCTCCCTTCCCCATCCCTAACCCCGGCAACCATTAGATTATGCCCCATTTCTATACTGTTGAGCATATTATTCAAATGGAATCATATAGTATGTGATCTTCAGAGATTGGCTTTTTATGTTTTGGCATACGAGTCCCCAGAACAATGCTACGAACAATGGTGTCCAGGTTCATGTGTGGGTATGTTTTCATCACTCTGAGATAAAGGTTGCGGGGATGTATAGTAAGTGTATGTTCAATTTTTTGTTTTTAAAAATTTTTTCTTTCAGTTTTATTGAGATAGAGTTGTCCTACAGCACTCTATAAGTTTAAGGTGTGCAGCATAATGACTTGACTTACATACATTGCAAAATGATTACCACAATAGTTAGTAGTTAACATTGTTCATCTCGTGTATTTACAAAAATAATTTTTTTTCCTTGTGATGAGAACCTTTAGGATTTACTCTCTTAGCAACTTGCAAATATACCACAGTAGTGTTAACTATAGTCATCATTTTATACATTACGTCCCTAATAGTTATTTATCTTATAACTGGACATTTGTACCTTTTGGCCACCTCATCCAATTCTCTCACCCCTCAAGCCCTCACCTCTGATAATCACAAATCTGATCTCTTTTCTTTTAAAGATTTATTTATTTATCTTTAGAGAGAGAGAGAGCACACAGTGAGAGGGGCAGAGGGAGAAGGAGAGAGAATTTCAAGCAGACTCCCCACTGAGCACAGAGCCTGACTCAGGGCTTAATCCCATGACCCTAAGATAATGACCCGACCAAAACCAAGAGTTGGACGCCCAACGACTGTGCCACCCAGGTGCCCCCGATCTCTTTTCTGAGCATAAATAAATAAATAAATACACACACACACATTCACTAACGAGGATACATTTATGGCAGATAAGCACATAAAAAAACATACATACATACATATAGATATATAATATCTAGGTTAGATCATATAGTATCAAACAGTATTTTTGTCTTTCTTTGTCTGGCTTATTTCACTTACACTTAGTTGTTAAAGAAACTACAAAACTCTTTTCCAGAGAGGCTGTAACATTTCACATTCCCATCAGCAGTATACGAGAGATACATTTTCTCCACCTCTTGTCAGAATTTGATACTGTTAATATATTTTATTTATCTGTTTTGATAAGGGTGTGATGATATCTCATCAGAGTCTTAATTTGCATTTCCCTGATGGTTTGTGATGCTGAATATTTTTTCAGTGCTTATCTGCCATAAATACAGCCTCTTCAGTGAAATGTCTCTTCATGCAGCTTGTTTTCTAGCAAGATTGTTTTTTATACTGTTGACTTTTAAGAGATCTTTATACCTGCTAGATAAGCGTCCTTTGTCAAAAGTGTGGTTGCAAATATTTTTTTTTTTTTTTCCTGTCTGTAGCCTGTCTTGTCAGTTTTTCAACAAGGTCTTTTGCAAAGTAACATTTCAAATTTTCACATCGTCCAATTTATTGATTTTTGTCTTTTATGAATTGAACTTTTGGTGTCATATCTAAGAACACTTCACTGAGCCCTCCTATGTTTTCCTCTAAAAGTTTTATATAATTTGATGCTTTACATTGAAATCTATGATCCATATTGAGATAAAATTTTGTGTAAAGTGTGAGTTTTAAGCCAAGATTCTTTTAAAAAAATATTCAATTGCCCTAGCACCATTTGTTGAAAAGACTATCCTTTGTTGCACTGCCTTTGAATCTTTGTCAAAAATCAGCGTTGAATGGGATGCCTAAATGGCTCAGTTGGTTAAGGTCGGACTCTTGATTTTGGCTCAGGTCATGATCTTGGGGTCATGAGATCGAGCCCCATGTCAGACTCCACACTCAGTGTGGACTTTCTCTGTGGGAAAGAGACTTTCTCAGAGAAAGTCTGTGGGACTTTCTCTCTCCCTCTGCCCCTACCCCCCATGTGCACTCTCTTGCTCTCTCTCTCTAAAATAAATAAATAAATAAATAAATAAATAAATCTTTTAAGAAATTAGTGCTATACTTTTATAGGTCTCTTTCCGGGTCTTCTACTCTATACCACTGATCTATGTGTCTGACAGGCTTAAATTTTCACACCTGTATACTAGTCTTCAAATTGGGTAAACTAATTCTGCCCATTTTACTGTGTTTTTTTCCCCCCGAAATTGTTTTAGTTATTGTAGTTCCTTTGCCTTTCTGTATACATTTTAGAATAATTCTGTCTATATCCACAGAAAATCTTCCTGGGATTTTGATAGAAATTGTATTAAACATGCATATTGATTTGGAAAAAATAGTCATTGTTAATAAGTTGAATCTTCCAATTCATGAACACAATGTGTCTCTCCATTTATTTAGATTTTCTTTCATTTCTTTCATGGGCTTTGCAGTTTTCAGCATATAAGCCTCGTATATGGTTTGTTTTTTGTTAAGATCGATGCCTAAGTATTTTATTTTCTTGAGTGACTATAAATAGTCTTGTATTTTTTATTTTAGTTTCCAAGTGTTCTTCTCTATTGCATATAAATATGGTTTGTTATTTCTTATTTTGGTTTGTTAATTTTATATCCTGTGACATCACTTATTAGTTCCAGTAATGATTTTGGAGAATTTGGGGGGATTTTTTTTAATGTAGCAAATGATGTCATCTGCAAATAAGGGCAATTTTATTTCTTCCTTTATGATCTGTATGCCTTATATTCCCTTTCTTGCCTTACTACCTTGGCTAGAACTCTCACTGCTGTGTTGAATAGGGGTGGTGAAAGTGGACATCCTTGCTCCCAATCTTAGGGCAAAAGAACTCAGTCTTTCACCATTAAGTGTGATGTTAGTTATAAAGTTTTTGTAGATGTCTTTGTCAGGTTGAGGCTGTTCCCTTCTATGGCTTCTTTTCTCAGAGTTTTGATTGTGAATGGGTATTAGACTTTGTCAGACATCTTTTCTGCATTAATTGATACCATTATGTGATATTGCTTCTTCAGCCTGTTAATATAATAGATTACAATGATTGGTTTTCATATATTGAACTAGCTTTGCATATCTGGAATAAATCCCACTTAGTCATGATATATAATTCTTTTTATATATAGTTGAATTCTAATTCTGTTTGCTAATACTTCATAAAGGAATTCTGCACCTGTATTCATAGTGTTTGGTTTTCCTTTTTTGTACTGTTGTTTTCTGGTTTTGATATCAGGGTAATAATAAATTCATAAAAAGAACTGGGAAGTGTTCCCTTCTCTTTTCTGGAAGACATTGGCCTCTAAGCCTTTCTTTCTTTCATTTTTTCGTTCTTTCTTCTGTCTATTTTCTCCATTATTCAGATTGGGGAATATATATTTCCTTATCTTCAAGTTCACTGATTCTCTCCTCTTTCTTCCATTTTGATGTTAAGTGCATCCACTGAGATTTGTCTTTTATTTCTAGTGTTTTTTAGTTCTAAAATTTCCATTTCATTTTTATTTATATCTTCTATTTCTTCATTGAGATTTTCTTCTTTGTCATTTGTGTCAAATGTGTTCAGAATTGTTCAGCCATTTTTATGACGACTGGTTTAAAATCCTTGTCAGGTAATTCTAAGATATGGCTCAGTGTAGGCAAATGTTACTTGATTTCTTTCACCCAAGTTGAGATTTTTTTTTTTGGTTCTTTGTATTATGAGTGATTTTTGATTGAAGCCTAGACATTTTGAGCATGATGTTATGAGACTCTGAGATATAAGAGGCAGATGAAAGTCAGGGAACTCAGCACCATGCCATTCTTCAAGCTCTGAGATCCCTAGTGGAACTTGCCCTTTTTCTCCACTTTTCAGTCTTCTTGTATTTGTTTTATACATAACGTCCAGTGAGTTTTAGCTCTACTTAGCAGAAAAGGATAGTTACTTATACTCTATCTTTCTGGAAGCAGAAATTCAAATTTCTTTTTTTTTTTTTTTAAGATTTATTCACTTATTTATTTATTTGAGAGAGTGAGAGAGAGAACACAAAAGGGGGTAGGGTCAGAGGGAGAAGCAGACTCCCCACTGAGTGGAGAGCCAATGCAGGACTCGATCCTGGGACCCTGGGATCATGACCTGAGCCGAAGGCAGTCGCTTAACCAACTGAGCCACCCAGGTGCCCAGAAACTCATATTTCTTTTAACTAAGCCATCTTTCTCCTTGTTTTAGGAGTCAGTCTGGCTCCTTCATTTCCCTCCACTTCCAATACTAGAACAATACTTGAAGATTCCACCCCCTCACTACTCCCTGAGTTAAAAGTATACTCCTTTCCACGTTCCATGTCTTTGTCTTGTTCAGAAACTGCTCATTATCTCTTGCTTGAATTATTTAAATGGCTTCCTAATTAGTCTCTAAACTGATGTCTCTCCCTTTCTTCCAGTCTCTACTATTCTATAGATTGTGGCCAGGTTTATTTCCTTAGGCATAAATCATTGTGCTTTCTTTCTCTTCTTCCATGACCTTAGACAGCTCATCACTGGCTACTTAGTAAAACTCAATCCTTAGCTTGGGGTTCAAAGCCATCTATGTTATGGCTCATCTTTCTGTTGACAGCCTTATCATTCTCTGCTCTCGCACACAATCTGATGCTGCAGCACAAGGCAGCATCCCTTGCTTGGAAAACTTTAGAGATATATCCACCATGCTTGTCTTGAAATCGGTTTTGGAAACATTCTAGATCAAAGCTTCCCTGCCTTTGCAGATTCCAGACATGTGTTGTGCATTTTGACCCTGGGCCTTCACTCATACTTTCCCTCTGCCAGGAATGCCCTGCCCCCCAACCCACTCAGGTCAGGGCCCACTGCCTCAAGGAAACCTTTCTTGATCACTCAAGTCAGAATCAATACCTTCCCCCATCAACAGCTATGGTCTTTTGCTCACATCTCTCTTTAAACATATTTTCAATCCAGGGTGCCTGAGTGGCTCAGTTGGTTAAGCATTCAGCTCTTGGTTTTGGCTCAGGTCATGATCTCAGGGTCATGAGATTAAGCCCCGCATCGGGCTCCACACTGGTCGTGGAGCCTGCTTAACATTCTCTTTCTCTTTCCCTCTGCCCCTCCCCCTGCCCTGTCTCTCTCAAACAAAACAAAACAAAACAAAACATATTTTCAACCCATCTCATAGCTACAAGACAGAATGCATGGTTTTTGCAGGGTCTCTCCTTTTGTACAAAACCAGGCCTTCTTGGCTTATTGGTCCAAGGAGGAGAGCAAGCCCATCAGTGGAGGGTAAGACTGGAGCTGGCTTTATCAGGAAGCAGGGGGAATGTCAGTGAAACATTTGCTTAGTTCTGGAAAATGTGCCAATTTCAGGAGATTCTATTCTGTCCTGGGCCTCTCTGGAGGTCCAGGAAAGGAAACTTCAGAGATATATACACCACACTTGCCATGAAATCAGTTTTGGAAATGTTCTAGATCAAAGCTTCCCTGCCCTTCATTAACTCTACCTATAACGTCTACAAGCTGGACAGTTCATCCTTTGGAGTGCTCGTGCTTTCTCAGTACAGGGGTGGTGGCAGCAAAGGAGCAAGGGAAAATAGAAACTGCTTAAGTCTTAGCTCTGCCCTTTACTAGCCAGGTAAACTCTGGACATATTATTTAGCTTCTTTGTACCTCACGTTCTTCATCTGCAAAATGGGGATAATTATAGAACCTACAGAGACTCACATAAAAATGCTTAGAACCGTATTTGGCACTCCAAAAACGTTAGCAATGACCACTTTCAATGTCTTCCACCCAAGTACCTTGAAGAGTAGGATATTTGTGAGACCTGGGACAATACCCCAAAGTAGCCTGTATTTGCTTGAAATTTCTTTTGGGCATTCATGTTAAATATTTCTGCAAGTTTTGCACTCCCCTCCATTCATAGAACTTATTCGTTGAGTTTGTGTTAATATCTGGCTATTTCTTCTGCAAAAATATTTAAGAAAAAGGTATAGTCTAGAAAGAAAGATAATTCTATGTGATAGCCTTGGCACAGGGCGGAGCCTCTCAGTGACACACTGCTGAAGGTTGAGGTGCACAGTCCCAGCAGGCTTTGCTTGCGCCTAAGACACAGAAGATTGAAGCCCAGACCAGCACCATAAAGTGTGCCTCACTGATGCGTTCTGTGTGGGGCCAATGAAGCTTCTATACCCTCCCTTACTGACCCTCCCTACACTGAGATTCACAACCTCAACCCCTCTTTCCTCATTCGGGAGAGCTGGCCCCTTGGTGGATGTGTGGAATGTAAGCAATGTGAGCATGGAGATAAAAATCTTGGCTTGTATTTCCTGGGCTATGATCATCAATAAAATAGGGCAGAAGAGAGCTATAATCTAATGCACTATATTACTGTAATTAGAGCTTCATGCATAGAGCTCTCTCCCACCCTCCCTCCAAAATAATGAAACCGTTTAAAATAAATAGTTGTGACTTTATTCTCCATCATGTGGTGTTCAGTGATTGGGTAATTATGGTAACAGCATACAGTTAGTGGATGTTGAGTTCAGAATGTAAGAAAAAAGGTTTGGGGGGAAAACACACACACAAGGGATAGAAGCATAGAACTGTAGCACTGTGGAGCTGGGAGGCATCCTAGCAATTGTGTACCCTACACCCCCACGCACAAGAGAAGAAACAAAAGAGACTTAGAGACTGCAAATGTGAGAAGCTTAGGCAGAGGTGGAGTTAGAACTAAAACCCAGCTTCCTCTCTCTTGTTCAGTATTTGTTTCAACCCACCTGCTGTCTCTGGGAAACCACATAAGACAGAATATTCTAGAAAGCTTTCCACATGGCAAGTAGACTTTGCCCCCACACCTGCTGAGGTAGAAGACAACATTTCTGTGACTTAAGCTGTTGTCTGTCCTTTCATTGTCTGTGGACTCTGAAAAGTCATGGCCACCGAATGTCAACAGCAACCAGCCCTGAACGTTTGAAACATTTTTTGTATTATCCATTTTCTTCCTTTGATGTAGCAGAGAGGAAAAATCAGCAAGTGCACAAACTAAGATTTTGTTTAACTTCCTCTTGATGAGGCGAATTGTTTATTTTCAGTTAGATTTTATTTCTGTTATTACATTGGGAACATCAGATAAATAGTCAACTTTCTCATAAGAATGTTTACATTTCTTAGTCCTGTGCTACATGTAAGAAATTCAGGAAAAGTCAATGCTTTTTGTAATGAAGGCGCAGGGATTTTCCCCCAAAAAACAAGCTAAGGGTTTGCTTGGAACAAAAAGGAAATGGACTCCAGCCTGCAGATGTGTAACGGGTCCAGAGGGACACAAACATGCACCATTTTCCCCCTTGATGTGTTGAACATAAACACATAGCCAAGTGCCCCACATGCCCTTCCCTCTCCTCTTCTCCTCCTTCTTGTAGAAAAGGAGAGACTGATGTAGCCAGAGGGAAGGCATAAGCTCATCCCTGCCACTAATCGCCACTGACTCTGTCATTTGCTACTCAACCCCAGAAAAGCCACACCTAGGGCCTGGGGTAAGGGGTGTTCCTCCTTCCTACCCTGTCCAGTCACCATCCAGCAACACATGTGTGCTGCCACTGCTAAGCCCAACCTGAATGAGGTGGACATGGAAACTCCTTCTCTGCCAATGATGGGAATGCACGCCACCCTGGAAAGAACAGAGCCAGTCACCGGTGGTCACTGGGCAGGAAGCAGCAAGGCAGTGGGGAGACATCTCTATAGAAGTAAGATTCATGCCACTACATCCACAGAGAGATACAGATGCCTCTAAGAAGCAAATTTCTCATCAAAGATAATGTTCTCAGTGTTCTTTCTTGCTCCGATTCCAACCCTCCCTGAACCCTGAAATGTAGCTGGGGCTCATATGTCTTGATTAACAGAGTCATTCAGATGTCAGGGTGAGATTAGGACGATGTCAAGATGGCCACTGAGACCAAGGACATGAACATGAGAAGACCCCTCTTTGTGGGCACCTCTGCCTTCTCCTTAGGGCCATCGGATGGTGCCACGAGCACGTGGCCCGGTATGGGAGGTGGGTGCACCAGGGGACATACTATGGCCATATGCATTTCCACAGTACTTTCCCAACACGAAGTGTTTTGTCAGTCAAAGTTCTGTCGACTGTCTGGTGGTAGGGCAGCTGCCATTGTCTTCACTCACTTGTGAAGAATCTGAAGCCCTGGGAGGCTAGCACACAGTCTCAGCCAGCACACAGAAAAGACTAGACTTATATGTGCTAAATTTCTGAAGGCTGCTCTGTTCCAGACACTCGACACAACCTTACCTAATTGGTTTTCTTATCTGTAAAATGGGTTTAAGAATGGCACCTCCCTCATACAGTGTCATAAGGATTAAATAAAATAACATCACAGAAATGTTTAGCATGGTGCCTGACACACAGGGAGTCTTCAAATTAAGGGTTAGTGGGTCCCTATAACATCCTTATGAGTGTCTGTTATAATCTCCACCTTACAAATCAGGAGACTGAGGCACATTAAGGAAAATTACTCACTCAGTTAACCAGCATGGTAGGTGGCCTCGTGAGGCCTCAGATGCAGAACTGTATTACTCCAAAAGCTTTCCCCTCAAGAACACAATGACTCCAGAGCTTGGGTTGCCGGTTGCCAAGTTCTGTGCACTTTCCAAGACCTGTTCATCCCGATTTGAGACCATCTCCTACAGAAACTGTTGTGACCTGGTTTGACAAGCAAACCAAAGCCTTCTGCCTCAGAAAATACATAACGGTTTGTCATTCACACAGACATCCAAGCATCATGTTCCATGAAGACTTTGACGGCATCAACAAAGAAGCCTTCACCAGAGTCCCCAGAGGGGCTAAGCACTTCTGAAGTAGAGTTGAGAGTCTGAGGCCAGTAATTAATATGAAAGTTGAAAGACTGTTCTCATCAGCATTTCTACGACTTCAAAAATTCTTTGTCTTTATAATTTCCAACTCAGTTCCTTTTTTGGATAAAATGTCAAGTAGATACAACAAAAAATTGAAAAAAAAAAACACCAACCCTTTCTTATAGCTATGGCTCCTCACATGCGGTAGGAGTTCCACAAACGTACAATGTATGAATAAACTGATTATGAATGAATGCGTCTATTTTCTTCTTGTGAATTGGCTCAAGGAGCCAGTTTTACAGGGGTTGACTAAAAACTACATCCCTGAGAGGTCACAAGTGTCCAGTAATGCTTTGCTAAACAGCCCACTGACTACATTTTAGACGCCTCTGACGCAAGGATGTCCCCCGCGAACGTGGGCAGAGACTCATGGGTGTGCTAGAGCATCCAGCACTCACACTGCTTTGTACGCATTCAAACTGAGCTTGAGTGGGAGGCACCCACACTCCTGCCAGGACCCACAGCACGGGCAGAGAACACACCGTCCTTGGGTGTTATATCCATGAGGCGCCATTGGCTGGGGACTGGCCAGTTCTGATCCCTTTCCACCTACTTGATGATTCTTCAAAAGAATCAACATATTAACAAGATCAACAGGCTGACAGCTCTGCAACATGACACACGCTTTGCCGGGAGCTCCATTACTGAGGAGTTCTTAAGTGAAAAGAACTGCTCTCATTGGAACACCTGAGTCAGCGTCTTTGGCTCTGTGGTCTCGACAGGGAACGTTTCTCCTCCCTCCTTATCTGTAAAGTGGCGATGGGGATACCACTTAAACAGAACCCATGTGCACAGAAAAAGTTTGTGAGAGCACTTTGTAAACAACAGAGAGATAAGCTGGCCAATCTCTAAAGATCATTACCACCAACAGAGGGGCAGAAGAAAGCTCACTGTGTGCAGCTGGATGGCCCATGGCTTGGAAAGAAAAATAGCTCATGATATATTCTCAACAGCTAGTAACTAGTAACTTCAGATTGCTTTTATGCACCCCACTCCCAGATATATTGAGCTGGACTTGCCCCAAAGTTAGTCATTTGCATCCCTGCCACCTTCACAGTTGTTTTGCCATAGACAGCTGCATCTCGCCTGTGTTATGATTTACCTCATATTTCTCTTCACATCGAATTTAGATTAACTTTATTGCTGTACATTTTCATCTCGTTTTAAGTCAATAAATCACAGGTTTGACATGCTGGTAATACGTGCTTCTATGCTGCATACCATATATGGGGAGACACCGTATTAAGCAAAAGATCATTGCATTGCTTAATCCAGACAGGAGGAAAAGGGAGCCCACCGAAACCTTGTGTGAGTTGGCATAAGGAATGACTTGGATGTCCCCAAAGCTGAGCAAAAGAGCAGTCCTAACACACTGAAAAGCAACTTCGAACTCTAATCCATTATCTATCCACATATAATAAGGATTATTTACGTTCCTATAGCACTTTACAGTTTTAACAACATATTCATGACCATTTTACATGGGGTCCCGACCCCAAATGTGGCAGCTGGTGGGGTGGCCGATACCATCCTTTCACACAGGGGCTCAGGGATGTTAGGGGATTTGTGTGAGATCACATTAGAAATAAGGAACAGCACCAGTAATGTCTCTGTCTTCAGCACATTCCACTGTACCCTCCTCAGGGGGAACAATATTTTTACAAGGACTGCTTTTCCCTCTTTAGGCAGGACAACTCTCTCATGCTAATTTTTTTTATCCATCTGATCTTCTACCTGCATATCCATTTATCCATCCATCTATCCATCTATCCACTAATTCATCCAGCCAGCCACCCATCTACCCACTTATCCATCATCCATCCATCCACCCATCCACCTATCCATCCATCCATTCATCCATCCATCCACTCACCCACCCATCCACCCATCCACCTATCCATCCATCCATCCATCCACCCATCCACCTATCCATTCATCCATCCACCTATCCACCAATCCATCCATCCATCCATCACTGCTCCACCCATCCATTCTTCTATCTGCTCTTCCAAACATGTACCACATGTAGCCATCCATCCACTGATCCAGCCAACTACTTAACCATTTCCCCATCCATCCAGCCATCCACTCAGTATTTGGGGACCTTCTTTGTGCTTGTCACTCACTATGCAGAGCACTGGAACTACCAGTTTTTATTCTTATAAAATGAAGAGTGTTCATTGTGAACTGTGATGGCAATAAGAGTAACATCTGCGTCAATTTCTTCTGATTTGAAAATCTACCACAGATTTTCCCTGATGGTAGCAAAACATAGTAATATGCTCTACTTCTTCCTGTCAAATGAAAGAAAATACTTGGGAGTGGGACAACAAAAGAAACAGGAAAAGACCTGGTTAATAAGAGTCCTCTCCTCCATAAGTACATTGGAAGTACAATAATTATGGTTATGTTGTTGGATCACTTTAGATGAAAAGGCACACTTCCAGTTACTTCACATGAGTATGAAGTCCAAATAATTAGAAATATATCCCTGATAGAGTCTTGGAACTTTCTGGAAGAACGAATTCAAGCATCTACGTGTTTTCTCAGCTGCCATTCAGAGTCAAGACTCACTTATATTCATGATTGCACTCTATTTTGGAATTTTAATTCCTCCATTTCAGAGTTGAGGACAGCAAATCAATGATCAATGATGCAGGTGGCCTAACATATTGAGAGCCCATAAAGGGATGTGTCTCAAAGCAGATAAAAATAGAACTCCAAAAATCATGTAGCACAGAGTGAGACAAAATAGGAATCTATTATCAACTAGTATATAAAAGAAAGAAAAAAATCAACCCTGCAAAAAAATAAATAAAACATTGGAAATTTCCAAATAAAAAATAAAACAAAACTTGAACATCCTGTTAAAATTTTTTGAATTTATCCCAAACAGCTGTAACTTCAATGAAATTGTTTTCGTCACTCTTTCCCGTCACTGATGACTTCCTTATCAATGAATGCAGTAGAGCAATGGTTCTCAAACCTCAGTTTGTATCAGAATCACCTAGAAGGCTGGTTAAAACACAGCTGGCTGGGACCCACTCTCAGAGTTTCAGATTCAGTAGGTCCGGGGTGGAACTCCAGAATGTGTCGTTCTAAGGGTGACTGGGTGGCGCAGTCGGTTACGCATCTACGTGTGGCTCAGGTCATGACCCCAGGGTCCTGGGATCGAGCCCCACATCGGGCTCCCTGCTCCGCGGGAAGCCTGCTTCTCACTCTCCCACCCCCCCCGCTTGTGTTCCTTCTCTTGCTGTGTCTCTCTCTGTCAAATAAATAAATAAAATCTTTTTTTTTTTAAGTGTCTTTTTAAATTCCTAGGTAATGCTGCTGCTGTGGTTAGTCTGGGGACCCCACTTTGAGAAGCACCACAACAGAACACCTCTAGTCCTCATCTTACTTTTCAGCAGTGTGTGACACTGGGGACCATTCCCCAGACCTCTGAATGCCACACTTCTCTTGCTTTCCCAGCCATCTCTCCTCTTCTCCATTTTAAAATACTAGTGTTCCTTGGGATGCTATGCTAGGCTTCTCTGTCCTTTCACTGAAATCTTCCTGAGCAACCTCATTCACTCTGAAGCCTTTAGTTTACTATGTATATCTGGTAGACCCCGGGCTGCAGCTCCAGCCTGATACAATGCGAGCTTCACAAGGGCACAGCGCGTTGTCTTGTTCACAGTGTCCAGAGAGTGTCTGGCATATAGAATGTGCCCCATAATTACCTGTTACGACTTCCTAGTAGATATTTCTACCTGAATGTCCCATTGGCTAGCTGGCAACTGACATTAAATGTATTCGGAAAGAAATACTTCAAAGAAGGGTATTATACAAACTAGATTCGCTCCCCAAATTTCCAGTGATACCATCATCCACCCATTCTGTAATATCTAAAAAATCAATGCGTCCTCCTTGAATCCTTGCACGTCAGACACCAAGTTGTGCTGATTTCACTTTCTAAATCTCTTTCAGGTCCATCCATTCCCCCCCACCATTCCCATTGCCACTGCCTCATCAAAGCCACCCTAGCCTCTCAGGTAGATGCCGGTGACAGCCTCCCACCCAGTCCCTCCTATAATCTCATACTACTTAGTCGGCTGAGAGATCGGATCTCATTCTGTGCACTTGTGACCAAAGCCTGTCCAGAGACTCTCCTTGCCCTTAGAGCAAAGCCCCACCCTCCTCATGGCCTTAGTCTTTCTGGCTGGGACCCTCCGGCTTCTCCAGCTCTATCTCATGTGCTTCTCCCCAGCCCTGTACTTCCGTCCTCCCCGACTTATTTGTGTTCCTAGAACACTCCATGTGCTCTCATTTCTGAACCATGGCTCATGATATTCCTTCCACCTGGAAGAATCTTTCCTTTCCTTCCCCCTGCATGTGTTAGTTGACTACCTTCTACTCATTTCTCAGATCCCAACAGAAACATTCGCGTCCTCCAAAAAGCCTTCGCTTCCCCTCTCATAAAAACAAAACAAAACATCCCCCAAAACTGGAATATGGCTTGCCTTGAGTTCCTATGACCTTCTGTATCTGCATAGACAGTATTACCCTTGCTTGTTTAATTATTGGCCTTATTTGCTCTCCAGGGGAAGGCTCCAGTCTGTGTCGTGCTGGGCCCAGGCCCTGGACTTGGTCATATTTGCTGAAGGAATAAGCCAACCAGATTTAACAGGGGGAAACGTAAAAGAAATCAGTTGAGAGCAGTCAGAGGAGAGCAGTCAGAGGAGCACTATGTCTGGGATGGGCGGGGGTGAACACTCGAGGATGATGGAAATATTTTGTACTTTGTTCTGGGTGGCGGTAATATGAGGGTATACAAACATAAAAATTCATCAAGCTATACACTGAAGAGTGGTGCATTTTACATATGTAAAGCATACTTCAATAAAAGTAATGAATTATTTTTGAAATTAAATGATTTTTAAATTGTGAATTTAATTTATTGAATTTTAAGAATTTTAATAATTCATATGGGGATATAAAAATTCATATGAATTAAAACAATTCATGTGGGATATAACACTAGAATTCAGTAACAACCCAAGGCACAGAAGTTCCTAAAGATGCTAATTATTCCCCAAAGATCCAGAACAGAAACATGGTGAGGTGCTTTGTTTGCTTGTTTTTGTTTTGTTTTGTTTTTTTAGAGAGGGGGAGAGAGAGGGGTGGGGAAGACCAGGGGGAAAGGGAGAGAGAGAATCCCAGGCAGGCTCCACGCCCAGTGCAGAGCCCCATGGGGGACTTGATCCCACAAGCCCCACATCATGACCTGAGCTGAAATCAAGAGTTGGTCACTTAACCCACTGAGCCACCCAGGCGCCCCTTCCTTAAGTCTGTTCTAAAAATGTAATTGCTTTAGATTGACTACACCTTACTTAAATTGGGGGCCCTAAAATATTTTTAGGGAAAGAGATGATTTCAAAGTCATTCTCCCCAGAATCACATCTACTCTTTAAAAACCCCATTTCACAGGGGCACCTGGGTGGTGCAGTCGGTTGAGTACCCAAATCTTGGTTTCTGCTCAGGTCATGCTCAGGGTGGTGATCTCAGGGTCATGAGATTGAGCCCCACGTCAAGCTCCACATCGAGCCCCCAACCGGGCTCTGAGCTCAGCCTGGAGTCTGCTTAGGACTCTCTCTCTCTCTCTCCCTCTGATGTTCCCCACCTCCCTCTCTCTCTCAAATAAATAAATAAAACTTTAAAAAAATCCATTTCACAACTTAGAGAGGTTTGAGTTAATGATATATGATTATATTTCAACATTTGAGGTATCTTAATTTGGGCAATGACAACTGCAGCTCAACTGGGTCCACATTATTTTCAATATTATCACTTTTTCTCCGAGTAGGAACAGGACACATGGCAAACCATACCATGGGGTTCATTACCCTGTTTCAAAGGAACGTTGCCGTAATACTGACGGTTCCAAGCATGTCAAGCCCTTTAGGATTGTCTAGTTGTCTTTCTTAGACTAGACCATAAAACATGGAAATTTCGAGATTCATCTTCTAACTCATAGGCAAAAATGCAGAGCGTTTAGGATCTTGTGTTCTGCAAGTTACTTTTCATAAGAAGATCTCTGTGCTTTGTCATGCTGGGCTTCCTAACAGCCCCTCCCGCTCGGCGGATCTGTGCTCTGACTGCTCAGCATTCCTTTGGAGCAGGTAAATGCCAGTTTTGAAACACCAACAATTAAAACACTCTTCAGGTAGGGTGAAAAGCACCCAGGGGACGCAAGATGCATCCAAAAATAATGACATCTACAGCCACTAAGCACTAAAAGAGCACTTTCTACACTTTAGACAAAAGTCATTGCCTTCAGCCCTCTGGGATGATTTTTCTTCAAACGTACCTGTTTAGCTTCTGTTCTTGGTATTTTAGTCAAAGTTTCGTTTTCCTTATACCTCTCTTTGCTACTGGTATTCTGACAGTCACAAATCAAAGGAGAGAAGAATTTAAAACTCTTGATTATTTAATTTAGTGAAGATATTACTTTACCATCACGATCATCATTATTCCCAAGTGAGAGAAAAAAATTTTTTTAATATACAAAACCCTTTCCAACACCAGAGTAGAAAAACTGAAAGCTTGCCAGCCATCGAAGGCTGCCTGTGGGCAAGGGAGCACCACCGTGGTCCTTTTCCTGATGGGAAAGCCGAGGTAGCTAACTGGCAAAGGAAAGAGGACCGAATGCCCCACCGCACAGGTACTTATTCCTAATTTGGGGCACTCTGTCGAGGTTTCAAAGTATCACCCAGGAAAAGGAAATACTCTGATAAAGTTGATGATACCCGGGGAAATGAGAGGGGAGGGGAGGTCGGGGGCCGCTGGGACGGGCGACGGGCAGAGATGGAGATGGTGATGGTGGTGACGGTGGTGGCGATGGTGGTGGTGATGGTAATGATGGTGACGCTCGCCGGCTCCTCTCCCGTTTCTCCTCCTCCGTTCCCGCGTGGCCTCTGCCCCGAGAAACACAGCCGCCAGGATTGGCACCCAAGCCGCACGTCCTCGGGCTCAAGGCTGCGGCGCCCGGCACCCCGGCACCCCGGCACCCCGGCACCCCGCCGCGCCCGCCGCGCCCCCGGCGCCCGCAGCGCTTCTTAGGGCGCGCACCGGCCCGGCTCCCCGCCCGTCCGACCCCGCAGCCCCTCGGGGAGCGCCCGCGCCCCCCGGCCCGCTCCCCGCCGAACCCCAGCAGCCCGGGCCGCGGTCACTTACGCCAGCGCTGGGCCCCGCCGCCCCGCGGTCCCGAGACAAAGGCTGCGCGGCCGCTGCGCCGCCGGCTGCTCCTCCAGACGCCGCTGCCGGGGACCCGGAGGAGGCGAGGGGGAGGGGACAGCGGGGAGGGGACGGCGGGGAGGGGTCCCCCGGCTGCAGCGGCCCAGACCCCGCTCCTGCTCCCCCGCGGCCCGCCGCCCTCCGGGGCGCCGTCCTCCCCGGTCCTCCGCCCGAAAACCTCCCCCAAGGGACCGGGGTACCGCCCCTCGGGGGGGGGGGGGGGGGGGGGGAGGAAGAGGAAGGGAGACGCGCGCGCGCGCCCGCGTGTCTGTGTGTGCGTGTGCGTGTGTGTGCGTGTGTGTCCCTCTTCCCAATCATGATCCTCTCCATCCACCCCCGCGGCCCCGAGCCATCGCAGGAAAATGCCAGACTCTGCCTCACTTGTACAAGTCTGGAGGCGCTCCCACGGACCCCCTTGCCGTCCACGCACCTCTCCTCCTGACGTCCAACCATTTTATGAAGAGCAAAACTGAGACCTGGAAGGTGAAGCGCCCAAAGACGCAAGGTGGGAGTAGAGAATGCCAGGACCGTGAACCCTTTCCGGGTGGGACCCACATCTCACCTGTTTTCCTTTCCCCCGCTTGGCGCCAATTGCTGGCCTCCAGGGGACCGGGCAGGCTGGAAGGTGGGCACCAGCGCAGGCGACCCCCCCACCCCCACCCCATGCGCCTGCGGGGAGTGGGGAGGCTTCCCTTTCCAGGAGAAGTACCACTTACACTTGGCTCAGTCATTTGCATCTTGTTAAGAATAGTGGCTTTGATTTATTTTTATTTTTCAAACTTTTCATTATGGAATTTTAAAAAAATCAAAAGTAGGATAGTATAAGGAAGCCCTAAATGCTCAGCTCTGGCTTCAAAGATTGTAATACTTGCCATTCTTTCATTTCTTCCCCACTCTTCTCCATCCCAGAGGCTAAGGATTTTAAAAGAAGACAATCACAATTTCATTACCCAACCTTACCAAATTAAGAATAATTCCTTAATATCAGCTGACTGTGATTTGTTAACAGCTGATGGTTCCTTATTTATTGAGTAGTTATCACCAGGTCTGTGTTTAGTGCTTCTACCGAGGCTGCTCAGGTTTGGTATGGGCCCTGGCTGTCTGTCCCCAAAGCTGGTGAGAGACAAGGGCTGTGTACACTGTCGCTGGCTTGTAGGGACTGATGGAGTGGCAGTTAGATAGCTCTGACCTGGCAAGGGCCAGATACTTCTTACTGTGTCCCAGACCCTGGAAAATTTTGATTGCAGCCTATCCTTCCAGGAAAATGCACACAACAGAATTCTGATTTAAAGTCCAGGGGACTCAATTCATTTCTCACAGGCTGCCTGAATCTAACTGCAGGTTACAAACTACAGAGCTGGGCTGACATGTCCCTTGCAGCCCCTTGGAGCCCCATAGATGGGATCCTGAGTCTTCTGCTGGGTTCCCCTCTTGTTTGCTGCGAGCTCTGGGGCCCGGGGACAGCACGGGAGTCACACTGGGGTATGGGGCCTTTCTCCCCTGGGAGGAGGCTCTGTGTTTAAGTCCTAAGCAAGTATGGCCTGGAAGTGGATTCTCAGCTGTAATTCAGAAGAGCATCTTTCCAGGATGGAGAGACCTGAGCTGTGCCTAGGGCAACTAAACTCTCAGCTCATCTACACTCCCCAGTGGCAGGGCTGGAGCACACCCGGGGCGGGGGGGGGGGGGGGGGGGGGCGGGGGGGGGGGGGGGGGGGGGGGGGGGGTGGCTCTGGGGGATGTTAGGAGGTAGCACAGCCCGCAGTCAGGAAACTTGCTCTGGATTCTGCCTGGCCTTGAATCCAGCACCTCTTGCTAGCCTTGTGACCTTGGGCAAGTTACTTGACATCTCTGTGCCTCTTTTCTCACTGGGGACAAAACAAGGTTGCCGTTCAAACCTGCCTCGCTGGGCATTTAGGCACGTTCAGTGCCTAGTTCATAAAGGTTGAGAAGGTGCTCAGAGCATCCGTGCTGCTCGTGCCCGCTAAGTGGGAGAACCGGTGGGTGAAACCTGGGAGGACCTCTGCTGCTCCAGAGGATTCCCAGCCTCAGCTGAAGCAGACAGAAAGGGCCTGTGGCTGCTGTCTGTGGCAGTAGAAGCAGAGCATATCTGTGACAAAGTGGCTCTTCTCTTTGACCAAGGGCCCCTGGGAGGCAGTGCAGATGCTCACTGGCAGGCCTCGATTGCAATTCCTAAATACTCTGGGTTTCCTTATTGACGTGGCTCCCAGGAATGGTCTCTGAGATGCTGAAGGGATGAGTCCATTCTCTCTCCACCCACCCCAACCAGACTGGTCTTGGTCAGTGGAATTTGACGTTCCCTCTCCTGCCTCCCCAAGCCTTTCCTACCTCCCCTGTGAAGTCGCCCTGACAACCTCAGGCAGCGGGACATCTCCCCAGGCTGAGCTCCTGGGCCTGCCCTGCATTAGCGTTTCGTCCTGTCAGTTGCTGTGCGTGTCGCGTGGGCCCATCTAGAGTGGAAATGTGTTGAGAGGAGAGATTGCCATCAACTGTCTAGCATTGCCCATAACATCCTGTTCATTGCCCAACCCAAAACTGGTGCAAAGAGTACTTCCTGTAATGTACACAGATTATTATTCTCCCAGGAGGGTTCAACCCAGGCCAGGATTTTCCTTGTCCCGCAGCCAGCCCAGCAAACAGCAAGTAATTCTAACCTGCTCACCTGCCCACCCTTCCCCAGGGCAGGGCTGGGCCTGTGGAGGAAGGGACAGGCCCTGGGGCTGGGGCGTCACATTCACCCTGATTGTGACACTCTGATTCTGAATCTTCATCTCCTGGCTGCTCTGTAATCTCATCCCCGAGCTGGGAAGCGTACCCACCTCTCCTAGTGCGGCTCTGGATGAGAACCTACCTTTCTCTTCTCTCTGCACCTTCCCCTTTCTCTCTCTCCTCTCTCCCCCTTCCCTTCCCTCATTTACACATCTCTTCCTTTCCTATCTCATAATGGATCATACTGATTTTTCGCCATACTTCGCCTGCATCAGTTAGGGAGGAGGTAGGTGAGTAGAATCAAGACTAAAGCTTTTGTGGAATGAGATGGACAAATGAAATGTAGTGTCTAGTTGTGCTGGGGGAGAACTGCCAAACTGTAGGTCTTCTTACAGGATGTAGAATGTTTTAGGGATACTCAGACTTTATGGGTCTTCTTGGGCATAAATTGCCAGAAGAGCTGTGGAGGTTAAGATGAAACCCAACAAAGAATATTATTAGCATCCATATGTTCTTTGTGGACAATCTGAAACTCAGTGCCAGCTCTAAGAAAAAGCTCTCTAAACTATTAAAATGACAAAGAACTTTAGTCCCGATGAAGAAATAGAGTTTGGTTTAGCTAAATGGAATGCCATTCAAATGTGAGGGACAGCTTGGGGTGATGAATGGATTCACAGCTATAAAGATGAACTTACAGAAGATCAGTAGAAGGGGAGATGTATAATATCGGGGCTTTCAGCTGTTGATGAATGCTAAACTTATTGGCAGTGAGGATAAGCTCAGATAAAAGACATTCAATCCAAATGGAGAGAAAAATACTTCAAAATAAGCCTAATGCTAGCAACTAAATTAAAGCAGTAAATATATCTGTGGTTCCAGCCCATTTGTTATGACAGAGACTACAGATCATTATAATGAACAGTAGATTATTAACCACAAAGTGCCCTGTGCATCACAAGGAATTTGGGCCACTCACTCCCCCACATCAAAGGAAATCCACTTGTCTCGACAAGAAAGCTTTCACACACTATTTGGAAACTAAGAAAATTGAGAACATCATACAGGATGGTCTATGTCTCCTCCCACTGTCTATGTCCCGTTCCACTGAATCTGGATGGGCTTGGTTCTGCTCCGTCTTCCATCTATGGAGAAAGGTGCAAGAGTCCATATATATGATCTTGAGATCATAAAAGACATGCAGCTTCCATCTGGCTTGGTTGGAATGCTTGCCCTCCAGTGCCCCCTCTTGGGATATGCCTCCTCAGAACTTCCAGATGATTCTAGTGTCTAGCCTTCAAGTTACCTCCAGCTGTTTGTCTTTCTAGCTGAGACCTCAGACATCATGGAGAAGAGACTGGTCATCCCCTCTGTGCCCTATCCAAGTTCCTGCCCAAAGAATCTGTGAGCATAATAAAATGGTTGTTTAATGCCACTAAGTTTGGGTATTTGTCATGCAGCAATAGTTAACAGGAATATTGAACAATAAACAAAAATATGCCAGATGTGGTAGACAGATTTTGCCTTCAAAAGGCTTACAGTCTTCGCAGAGATCTGCAGGATATAAGCTGAGCAAGAAGGTTGGAGTCTCATTGAATTCCGGGCTGTACTCTGCCCTTCCCAGCTCATGGAAAAGTGATCGTCTCTGTGCCCAGTGTCCCCACCTGTAAAATAAGGAGGTCATGAAGAGTGAACACACATGAGGCATTTAGAACATGGTGAGTGGCCCATAAATGCCATCCATTGTTAAGGTCATCATGTACCAGGACATATTTACTCTGTGACATGAAGCTGAGAAAGGGCTCCTAAGCCTGATCATATCATCAGGTGATTTCTTTTTCAAGAAAAGTAGATTTGTGTAATGGATTTGATGAATAGGCTCCATGATTTTTTAAAAAGATTTTATTTATTTATTTCGGAGCAAGAGAGAGTGCACAAGCAGGGGGAAGGGCAGAGGGAGAGGGAGAAGCAGACTCCCCGCTGAGCCAGGAGCCTGATGTAGGGCTACATCCCAAGACCCCAGGATCATGACCTGAGCCGAAGGCAGGCACTTAACCAACTCAGCCACCCAGGCTCCCCTCAGACGAGGATTTTTGAATTGACCTTAGAACAGGGATACTAATGCTAATTTTCTGCTCAGATTTTATGTTTGCTAAGCACTTAGTCGGTGCTCAGATGATTTCTAATTTGATGATAATGCAACGTAAGTGTCAGGGAGAAGAGATTTGGCTAGCATCCCTTTCTCAGGTGTTCCAAGCAAACATGCACACAGTTCTAAAACCTCGCCCCGGTCACCATGCCTATCTTTCTTGAAAGCTGTTTTCCCTTTATAACCACAAGACATTTCAAATCAGATTCCAGAAAATGCCTTGCAATTAAAATTTTACACTGCATGTTGCCCCATGCCAACTTTGCTACTGCTTTTTGTGACTGCCCATTATAAATAATGACCCTGGTGTGCATCTGTTACTGGAGTCATTAACCCAACACACCATTCTCCTACATGAAACAAGCCAGGCTTCTGCTAAGGTTACTTAGTGGGTAGTTTTTGTTTGTTTTTTTTTTCTTTCTTTTTTTTTCCTTCTGCAGAACCTGATGATAGACAATAAAATGAGCAAATGGAAATTTCAGGGAAATGTACATTAGAGCTACTGATGCTGCAAGGGCTATCTACAGTTGGCTTATAGTACAAAACATGTTTGTCTACTCTTGGGGCTGCTGTATCAGCAAAATGGGATTATATCTGCACAGGGGTGTCCCACCTCAGTTTCATTTGATGCAGATAAAAGGAATTACTTCTCTTCATGGGGAGCCTGTGATGGAGTAGAAAGAAGGTAGGGTTTGGTGTCACACAGACTAGCGTGTTGACTCACAGCTCTGACATTCATTAACTGAGCAGCTTGAAGCCAGTTGATTAGATCTTTGAGCCTCATTTCCCTCATCTGTAAAATGGGAATAACAATGGGGATAATAATACACTTCTCAGGGTCATGAGAAAAGTCCATGCAACACCAAGTGGTCAAAAGCCATTCCTTGTTCATGTGAGCGATGCATGTCTTATACCATGGCTTTCTGCCTTCCTGGCCAAAATTGAAGGGGCCAAGGAATGACGGTCGAATCAAAAGCAGCTCACTACCATGCCATGGCCTAACTTAAAACTCACCACATAGTGATGAACAGCCCCAATCAATTCATTTAAAAAACAGCTTTATTTGAAGAAATGATTACCTACGTAGTCCAGAGAGTGGGTGTGGTGGACAGAAAAACAGCCCCCAAAGATATCCATGTCCTAATCCCTGGAATTTGCGAATATGTTATATTCCCTGGCAAGAGGGACTTTGCAGATATGGTTAAGTTAAGGGTCTTGGGATAAGGTGGTCACCGTGGGTTATCTGGGTGGGGCCCATGTCATCACAAGGGTCCTTATAAAAGGGAATCAAGGGGCTCAGAGTCAGAGAAGGGGATGTGAGGACAGAAGCAGAGGTTTGGGTGATGTAGAGCCATGGGCCAAGGGTTGCCCCTAGGAGAGGCTCCAAGCCTCTAGTTGCTGGGAAGGCAAGGAACTGATTGTCTCCTACAACTTCTAGAAGGAATGCAGCCCTGCCAACACCTTGATTTTTGCCTATGATATGCATTTTTTAGACTTTTGATGGTCAAAACTATAAGGTAATATATTTGTGTAGTTTTAAACCACTAAAATGGTGGCTTAACGAATGGCGGCTTACAGCAAAAATGAATCTGTAAAGGGAGGAAGGGGATTGTCATGGGGAAGAAATATACAAGATCAGGGGGGCTTCTGGAGGGCTGGCCTCATTCTAGTTCTTGACTGGGGTGGGGATAACCCAAACAAATGGGTATTCAATTTATAACTACGTGTTCAATGTTAGATTAATGTTATATCCACTTTTCTTCATGTAAGTTATATTTCATAAGTTAAACACTTTCAATGCCTTTTTTACTTGGAAAAATCTGGGATCTAGCAGGAAATAGAGACCCTCCAACTGGGTCATTGAGGAGAGTTTAAAGGAGTGGATATTTACCAAGTTGTGGCCAAGGTTAGGAAAGAAACAAAGGCAGTACAGTGGCCTGAGACCAGCAATGGAGGGTGGTCATTACCAGATGGGGCTGGAAGAGCAAAGGGGAAGGGCATTCCCAAGCCAGGGAGGGGTAGCTCAGTGGAGAGGAGTGCCAGACAGGAGCTGTCAAGGGAGGGACCTCCCAGTGGGGGAGGAAGGGGGAATGTGCAGCCCACCCTCTAGCTTCCTGCTGCTGTGTCCCGTTGGCTGATCCCCCCCAGAAGCCAGAGCGCAGGGGCCTGGTCGATGCCTCCCCGCCAAGGAGCATGGTGGACAAGGTTGGGAAGTGGGTCTAGAGGGCCAAAGGAAAATATCCTGGACAGTCTATCCTGTCTTGTCTTTTGTTTGTGTAAAAAAAGTCATGGTCTCCACAGAGAGGACACGCCAGATTTCATCAGATGTGATATCACCATGGGTGAGGTCAAGTCAGCCATATGTCCACCAGAAACCTAACATTTTAGCCCTAACAGTGCTCTTCTGATACTGAAATGTAGGAAGAGGGAGAAGGAAAACGATGAACAGAAACAGATCCGCTGCATGCTCCTCTTCTGTAGGTGGTGACAAGGCCTAACTGGCATTATAACCCGCTTCTCCCTCCTCCCACACCATGTCCCTCTTCCTCTCTGCCAGTGTCTCAGCTGCGTGAGGAGCTTCTCTGATGCGTGATAGTGACCCAGCCCTTCATTCCTGAATGACTTGAGTCCTTGAATTGACTGAAGTTTTCCATGGATGAGGACAGTTGGGGAGCAGTACCAAGAGGCTATATCCCTAGGAATCCCTTGGGCAAACCCCCTAATCTTCCCTGACCTGCTATGCAGTGATGATCTAGTTTTTCCCTGGTAATTAAGATCCATCACTCTGCTCAGTCCAGTGACCCTTTCTAGGCTTTTGGCTCAACAGCATGAGGAGACCCAAATGGCCAGGAGCCAGTCTCAGCTTCTAATTTAACAGTGTTATAATATGTTCCCTGGTGACATGGTCCTCTTTTAGGCTCTAGGACTTCCAAACTCACCCGTTCCAAGATCACAGGATGAGAAGAAAAAAGTCCCTCAATCGTTTTTGAGGGGGGGGATTAGGTATAAGAGACTCAGGGACACCGCCACCTCCACCCTTTGATTCCTAGACCCATGGATCTGGCTACTGGGAGAAGGCACCAAACCTTAGCCATTGCCTGGAAGCACATGTTAAATCCTATAGGACAGATTCCAACAATTTTCAGGGTGTTCCTCCCTTCTGTTACCATAACTTCAAAAGGCCGGTCTACCACTCTATTGATGCTGCTTCTGGGTGGTGGTAGGCCATGGGGTAAGACTAGCCTATTTCATGAACTTCCATCCTTGGAAAATTTGTCCTGTGTGGAGTGAAAGTTGCAAGGGATATTATGGCTACAAATGAGGAATTCTTCCAGTCCACATTTGGGGATCTGGCAGAGCCCTGAGCACAGAAAAGGTAAACCCATACCCAGATTAGAGTTTATCATTCTGAAGACAGATTGCTGCCTCCTCCATCATGAAAGAAGCACAATGTTGTGAATCTCTTAAAAGGTAATTCCCCACCCCACAGAGAATGGTGCCATATCAGGGGCTCAGTGTTGACCTCTGCTCTTGGAAGTACCAGATCCTTGTTAGTGAGGAGAAGGCCCTCTTGCTGCATAAGCCCCATTCCTGCCACCCAGCCACATGGCCATTGTATGGGGTGGTGGGGAAAGTGCTGACTGACTGCTACAGAACACGTCATCTCGTACACCTGATGATGGAGAGCCTTGCTCTGGGGGGATGTTTCTCATGAGGATTCACACGGAATTTAAATCACATCACATTCTATGGACATTCCAAGAGGTTAACCACATTCTTCTCTCTAAGAGCTCCTTCTACTGGTTCTCCAATTTTGCTCTTTCCAAATCCCTCACTGGCGACTCATCTGTGAGTCACAGCTCACGAGTCAGTATAGATCCAGATCTCTTCTTCCACACAGATGGACAAACTGAGGTTTTGCCCATTGGGGGCGGGGGCAGACTCCATTCACCAGTGATTTTTAGAACCATCCCTGAGTGTGACTGCAGTGTCACCTGCCTCTAGCTGTCCAGGTCCCAGTTATTCCCATGAAGATCAGAAAACTTATTCCATTGCCCTATCTCCCACCCTGAACTTTAGCCTACAGAGGATACAACCACAAGGTCTTTCGGTGGTGCTGGTGGCCCATTTATTCATGCTGTGGTGAGGGGAGTGTCCCTTAGACCCTCCCAGGGAGTGTGCAGAAAAGACAGATGTGCAGGTTGCCCATAATCCATCCATTCAAATTTACCCACTTCCCTGAACTTCTGAACGTCTGCATCTATGGGATATCTGGGGCATTCTGAGACTTTGCCCTCATTAACTGCAGGCATTACTGAGTTCATGGAGGAGAGAGAGGATGGTGAGAAGTATCAGGGTGGCTCTGAGACCAAACAGAGCAGTGTAGTTTTCCTCCTGCTCCCCTCTTCCATGCTGCTTCTCAGAGACAGAGGCCCAGTAGAATCTTGAATATCCGTGGAGAGCATAGTGTGTACCTGAGCAGGGCAAGGCATGGACAGTGATAGACATGGAAAATGCCACTTCCTTCATGGCACCGTCTGTGCCCAGTGCGAGTAGCATGGGGACGCAGACAGCCTCTCCTCCTCAGCTCCTTGATGGCCTACCTCAGCTGTGGAGAGCCACCTAGCCTGAGGTCACAGCCATATAAGGGCAGCCCTCATCTGGTGACTGACAGAGGCAGAGCATGAAGGCACAGCTATTCTGTGATTCTGGTGAATTGTTCTTGCCCCAGAGCTCCCTGCCAGCCTGGCTAAGGCTTTGGGGGGCTCTCATGGCAGTTGAGCTTCTCCTCTGCTGGGTATTTTTCCCTCCCTTCACAGGGGTTGACCTCCTTATTAGTCAGCTCAGGTTGTCATAACAAAGTACCACAGACTGAATGGCTTAAGCAACAGGAAAAAATTTCTCACAGTCCTTGAGGGTGGAAGTCCAAGATCAAGGTGTTGGTGGGGTTGGTTTCTTAGGAGGCCTCTCTCCTTGGCTGTAGATGGTTGTCTTCTTCCTGTGTCTTCATATCGTCTTCCCTCTGTGTGACTGTGTCCCAGTCTCCTTGTCTTACGGGGACACCTGTCATATGGGATTAGGTCCCACCCTAATAACCTCATTTTAACCTAATCACTTCTTTCCAGACCCTATCTCCAAATACAGTTGAATTCTGTGGTACTGAGAGTGAAGGCTGCAACATAGGAACTGGGGAGGTAAGGACACAATTCGGCCAATAAAAATCTCTATTGAATGTCTTGCACCCCAAGCCTCATCTCAGCATCTGCTTCTGGAAAATTCAGCCTGGGACACTGAGCCGACACATTAAGTCCCAATTCCCAGTGTTCATGGGCTTAGCCTGATGGAATCTTAGATTTCTTCTATTTGTTCTACTACACTTACGGTACACCAGACTTGCTTCTGCTCATGCCCCTTCCTTCATTCCATGTGAAAGCTACTTCCTCCCGGAACAAACAACCGCAGGTGAAGCCTTACTATGTCGATCGTAATATGAATATCTTAACGCCTCTTGATTGTGTCTCTTCCATTCCATGACCACTGCCTTGGTTAAATCCATTGTCATCCTTTGCCCGGGTTTTTGCAACAGCATCTTAAATAGCCTGTCTCCTGTCTTGTCCATGTTTAATTCATTTCCTGCACTGCATCCTTAGTGATCTTCCTGAAGAATTCTGCAGGCATAATGTCTGCGTGATATTAAACAGATGCATTTTTCTTTTCTCGTAGGTGATGTAAGCTTCCCTTTCATTGAATTGGTGGCATTCAGAGCTTGAGAGGGAGGCTGCAAACTCCCTAGAAAGGGGGTTTGTGCTTAGGTCTGCCTGACAAATGAGATATTTTAACTCTATGGCAAGAATGTGTTGGTGAGAAAGAAAATGCTGCTTGTTTTTTATTTCCTTCTATGTTTAAAATTATATTTGCTTGCAAATCAAGGGCCAATTGAGAGTTGTGAGCAGAGTTTGCTGAGAATGGAGATCAGTGGCTGGCTAGGACATAGGGAGATTTCCCACTGGGGGCGGGGGTCTAAGGGAGCCCTTTGGGAGCCGGGAGGGGGGCTGTAGGAGACAGGGCAGGGCAGGGGTTCAGACAGGGCAGGGCAGGGATTCTAGTTAAGACCGGAGTTAATTCACCCACACCTGAAACTTCTAGACAGCTCTGGGGGAAAGCCCAGGACAGGGAAGGTTTCTTCCTCATCCTCTGTGCATAGCCTCAGAAGACAGCAGTCCTGGGGGAGGAGAGGCCTGAGGGAACTGAGGACCCAGGGCCGAGGGAAGAAAGCTTCCAAGTGCCAGGGTCTCAGAGAGGAATCAGTCTGTGGATTTGGGCAGCTAGGGCTGGCCCGATACCCAGAGTGTAGACCCAGGAGGCCTGCCTCCGTAGCCAGCAGCCTGGGCCACACCGAGGAGTGAGACACTGGCCAGGCTTTACAGGGAAACGCATGGACCCCAGGCTTCTCCTCCCAGCCCGGGAGATAGGACCTCAGCTGCTCCCTCCTTCAGAGGGAGAGGCCCTAAGAGGAGAGAAACTCCTAGAAGGGCACTGTCAACTTGGACAGGCATAATCTGCCTCCTCACCTCCCCATGTGGTCTCTCCATTAGCTGGAAGAGAGGAGACCACAGGAGGTTAGTTACAGAAAATGTCCTTCCTCCCTCTTTCATCCTTCCTCTCTCCCCCTCCCTCCTGTCTTCTCCCCTTCACCCTTCTTCCCTCTTTCTCTCTCTTTCTCCCTGTCTCTCTCTCTCTTCGAAGCACTTCTGATCATGTCACTTTCCTGCCAGTGTCCCCAGTTTTCCCCCAGTGGTAAAACCTCAACACAAACCTTGGCTACAAAGAAAGTGGCTATGGGCTCTGGGGCTTCTATAACGGGAGGTGCACAGTGGGGAAGGAAGCTGGGAGGGACCATGGTGAGTGTCTTCACAGAGATCCTGGTTTCCCAGTTAGATCGAGGGCCAGGGCAAGGGTGCGCAAGGGGGTTAGTCTCCAAGACCCCGAGATGCCACTCGGGGCGGGCTGCTTCCAACAGCACGTTTGCTCCCCTATGTGTTTTCCCCATTTGGTAATAATTTGCCCATTATGGTGGACAGATTGGTTATAAACATAATCGTTGTGCTGGTCAGACTCTAGGGTGGCCCCCCATGATCCTTGCCTCATGGTGTATAATTTGCTCCCCTTGAGTGTGTGGGGGAAACTCTGCCGAGAACTGAAAGTCAGGGTTGGCTGGGAAGGAAAGATTAGCAAAGCAATTCTTTGCACTGATGGAAAGCAATCTTTTTGGTGATGAAACCTCCTTTCTAGATAATTAGCAGCACATATTATACGTGCTCTGAGACAATGGGCAGCAGTGGGGTGAACAGGACACCCCGGATATCCAGGGAAGCCAGAGCTTCCCGAACCCAGCTGCAGGCTAGAAGGTCTGTGCCTTTAGATGGGTCTCCATTTGTCTTCTGTCAGGAGTCACACTTCCTGTCCCCTGGAGCTAGATTTTGGCTAAGGAATGGGGCTTGGAACCCAGAGGAACAGCTCACACTTTTCCCAATTAGATGCTTATCCTGCGACTCATTTATTTTGTCTGAATTGAATCCCCAGAATATTAAACATACGCATAATCAAATGTAAGAACAAGCCCACATTTGAAAGTCAAATATAAAAGGTTTCTGGATTTGTATCATTTTGCATTATCCAGGCTTCTGCTTTCATCCACAAGAATGAATAAATAAGAGTTGTCTGAGACCAAAATAATTTTCTGGGCAAAGCGGAATAAATGTATTAAAATGAAGGGGGGGGGCGGGGAAGCACCCTGAAGATGAAAAGGTTTTCACCCAAGATTGAGCTAGGAGAGATGGAATCTGCCTCTTATTTTCAGTTTTGATCACCCAGCCTTTTATTATCAAGGTAATGATAGGGGAGTACAAGTACATCCCCGGGGCGGGGGGTGGGGGGCTGGGAGCCACAGTGAACAAGCGGGGCCTTCATCAATTAGCCCCAAGCACATGCTGCTGGAGCCCCTAACACCAACCTCGGAAAGCATTAGGCTCTAATCAGTTCTCCTCGAGGTCCTAATCATATCCCTTTTTTATGAAAATCAAATTTCTTTTGATAATTAGTATTTTCCGAGGGAGCTTGAGAAAGCAACCCAGCGAAGCCCCTAAGTTAGGGGGATGTTCAATCTGACGAAGGAGGCCCTCCATGCTGTTTCTTCTCTCCATTCTTAGAAAAGAGTAGACATCTTACAGCTGGAGGCATTTGGGAAGCCTTCTCGAACAAGGAGAGATCATTTATTATTGAGGTATTGCTCCTCTGGCCACTTGCTATTTCTCCTCTTGGCTTATCCAAGAAGCCCCACCTGTTTTTTAAAATGGCTTTCTTGATAACGTTTACATGAAAATTAGTTCCATTTTTAATTATGCATGCATCTCCCCTTGTGAAATTTAACAGGTACTTTGATGAGAGAAATGGAGTCAATGGGTTGAAGTGGTGTTTTTAGAAGGCGCACTTTCTGTTGTAAAATAGAACATTCGTACAGACGTGTGCAGTTTAACAGATGATTCTAAAGTGAACACCAGATATAATCACTACCTAGGTCAAGAAATAGAGCATTATTGGTGCCCCCAAAAGCCCACCCTGGTCTCCCTCACCCACAACCACTGACTTCACCAAAAGGCACTTCCTGACTTTTCTTTGTATGTTTAACCTCCTCCATGGGGATCCTAAGTAAAGACAAGCTTGTCTCTGTCTCTGTCTCTCTTACACACACACACACACACACACACACACACATACACTATGGCCCCCTAGATTTTTATTTACTCCTTTTTTTTTTTTACAGTAACTATTCCTTTTGATGTTCACATGGTCCCAGTTTGACCAGAGAAAGCCCACCAAGCTAGCTCCTGTGTGTTTTTGACTTCCCTGTTTGGTCTTTAAAAAATCAACCTCACTGTAATATTATTTATGGAAAATTCCACATTTGTCACTGCGGAGTCCGGTAGCTTTGACCTGTGTCCCCTCTGCTACCATTGCACGAAGAATTTCCAGCACCCACAAACTTCTCTTGTGCTCATGTTCACTTAACATTATCTGCTTTCATCACCCTTGACCAGTTTTGTTTTTCTCAAATTTCACGTAAGGGGAGGAATACATATGGGCTCTTCGGAGTCTGTTATTTTTTCCCCTCAGCATAGGGTTTTGGGGATTTATTTCTGTTGCTGGGCACGCTGTGGTGGATCCCTTACTATTTCTGAGTAGTGCTGCCCTGTAGGATACACCGCACTTTGTTTATTTCTTCAGTTGTGGCTGGACATTCGGGTTGTTTCTAGTTTGGGGTGAGTGAGAATACAGCTCTGTGAAATTTGCATGCAAACAAGTCTTTCTTTGGACATAATTTTCATTTCTCTTGGGTCAAAACCCAGGCACGGGATTGCTGGTTCGTGTATTTGGTTAATAAGACACTGGCATGGGACGACCCAAGTTCACCTCGCCCATTCCCTGCCCTAGACAAGGCAGCCATTTCTCCAATGAGCTCTGATTCCTTTTTTCCATAAAGAGCAGTATTTGGAAATCAGGATTGGGAGCTGGGCACGCTAATTGCTACCAGCAGTGCGCTGCCTCTGGTGGGGTAGTTTCCTGAAATACTGATTCACTTTGTCTCAACTGTGGCGGGCCACCCTGCCGCCCCGGCTTCCATGCAGTAAATGCCAGTATTATCCCTCAGTCCCTGAGAAAGCGCACACGCGCGTGCACAGACACACACACACACACACACACCAAGAAAACCCCTGCACGATTTCCACAAGGAGGTACTATTGAGATCCCCCATTACAGTTAAGAGCCCCCATTCTATACAGCTTTCTACCATCAAATGGATGTATTGATCTGCATGGACACCCGTGCGTTCTCCGGTCCCTCCTGTTACAGTGTAAGAATGGAGTTGATTGCTCCTCCTGTCCTCTGTCTTTTGCATCCCCAGGGCTTCTTTCCAGCATCTTCACCTCCTTCCCAACATCTACGCTTTCTCCCCCATCTTCACTTACTCACCCATTCCATCAGAATTTAAACAAGCCCAAGCCTCCGCCTCTCAACACAAAACTGAACCTCCTGGGGCCCCAAGCTCTCTTTGGCCACACCCTTCCCTCTTGCTTCTCACTGCATGGTCCCCGACTCATGTCCTCCCCGCCCTGCAGTGTGGCTTCCTGCCCACCCCCCACTGTACCTGTTCTTGCCAAGGTCACCGATGACCTCACTTGTGCCAAATCCAGTGGACACTCTTCAGTCTTACCTGATGTCTCTCTGCACTGAGTGGACCCCACTGACCCCCTCTCCCCTTCCATGAAGGACTGCATTTCCTTGATCTCTGAGGCTGCCCACTTTATTCTTTCTGTCTCTCTGGCTGGTGCTTGGAAAGCTTTGTCTTCCTCTCTCTCTTTCCTTGTCATTTAAACGTCACTGGACCTCATAGGCCTTTTCTTTTCCATTCAACATTACCCACCCCTCTGGAAGCTATCATTCACTCTCATGGCTTCAGATACCCCCCGTATACCCCCCAATCCAGGTATCCAGCTCTATCCCTTCTCCTAGGCTCCAGACCCTTCCCTCTCTTCCCATCAGACACCTGAACGTGGATGGTTCAGCAAGTGGCCTCCATCCCTGACTCTTCTCTTTCTCGCACTCTAACCTCTAATCAGATTGCCAGGATTGGCAGGTTCTACCTTCTAAATCATCTCTCTAGTCCATCCACTTCATTCTATGGCCACTACTCCAGTCTGTGCCCTTCCTCTAGGATACATGTTGATACTGTGATTTATAATAAATATATATTTGGTCTTCTCCCTGTATCTGGCACAGAGCTTTTAAAACCCATGGTATTTCTTAAATGATCAGAGTAATAAAGGGGTCTTTTGTTATCCATAAGGAGCCCCCTTTTGAGCATACTTGAGTTTATGCTAATGAGGTGACAGGGTGGGGCCCCTAAATCACCTCAGGATGGAGCCAGTCATTAGAAAGACCAACTGGTTGGAGGGTTGGAACATCCCGCTTCACCTGCAAACCTCTGGGAACGGCTGCATATTATGCTTTGTATAAACTCCCAAATGATGTGATCTGTTGAGCTTCCAGGTTGCTAAATACACCCACATGCTGGGAGGGTGGTATGCCCTAGTTCCATGGGCACGGCACTGTGTTTGTGACCCTTCTGAGCCTCACCCTATGTACCTCTTCATCTGGCTATTCATCTGTATCCTTTATAATATCCTTTATAAAGACCTGGCCAACGTAAGTATTTCTATGAGCTTTGTGAGCCATTCTAGAAAATTATCAGACCAAGATGGAGGTCGTGAAAACCCTGATTTCAACCAGTTGTTTAGAAGAACAGGTGGCAAACTGGCCTTGAGATTAGTGTTTGAAGTGGGGGCAGTCTTGTGGGGCTGAGCCCTTTACCTGTGGGATCTAATGTTTCTTTGGGTAGCTGGTGTCAGAATTGAGTTAACTGTGTAAGAAACCCACTCAGTATCCATTGGAAATTGGGGACTTGCTTGGTGGTATTAGAAAACACACCAGAATACACCAAATCTTCAGAAAAGTGACTAATCATAGTACTTAATACTATTTGCATCATCATATTTATTTATGAGCTATTTTTAAAAGCCCTGATGATTTGTCTCCACTACTAAAATATAGGCTCCGTGGGAGAGGGATCTTGCCTGGTTTACTGATTTAGTCTCAGCGCCAAGAACACTGCCCCGCATGGAGGAAGGGAGAAAGGGAAGGACAAGGAAATACAGAACGATGTCTAATTGAGTTTCTTAGGGAAAAAAGGAAAGGCTGAATATTTCCTCCAGATACAACACAGAAGAATCTAGGAGAGTAGGAGGAAGTTGAGTGTGGAAACTGAGTGATGGGCTTTGAGCTGCCAGGCCCTGGACCTCAGGTTTAAGTTACACCCAAATCTCTGAGGGACAGAGCAGGGAACTTCACCAGGTTACATATGTACCCTCTGTGGGGTTAAGGATGTCCCCCGTGCCCCTACCTACACCAGTCACACCCAAGCCAGGACTTACCCATCCATTTCTTCCTGGTGGTATGTGTTACATGGCACATCACTCTCACCATAATTGTCAGCACCCCGCCGGCTCATACACTCTCTGAGGAACAGATTCCATCTCCCTTGTTCTCTGCAACATCTCCCTGCTATTCCTGTGTCTGGCCCAGACTCAAGGCTAAGTTAAGATGAATAAATAAATGAAAAGCTTTTACATGCTAGGAAGCTGACGGTCAGAGGTTAAAGTATCAGAGTCAAAATGGCTATAGATATTTGAACCTTTGTCTCAAAATCTGTGCACTTTCCTCTCTAAATGGCTGACACCTCTGTGCGCTACATTTGAAATATTTACCCATTCACTACATTTTCACCAGCCCTATCTCCAGTGGACTTATTGCTACCACCTATTTCTAGCCCTCTATGATGAATGAATGGGATCAGAGAAATCATGTAAAAACACAATTTGCATTATTTGGAATTCTCTCACTCCTTTTGATGCTTTTTATATTTTGGTTTAAGATGCAAGATATCAAAGCAAAACAAAGTTGTTTCTGGCTTTGTCGCTTTACCATTTATGTTAGATTGTATTTTATTTCAGAATGTTCACCACCCCTTCCCATGGGAGAATTACACTTTCCCACCCCACTGAGGTCAGACCTGGTCATGTGCTTTGATGCACGAAATTTGCATCATGTGTTGTACTTCTGGGCAGAAGCACAGAGTCACTGCATGGTTCTGCCGTCTTTTCTCTTCCCTCTGCCCCAAGACCAGCTGTATCCCAGATGGGAGCGGCTCTGCAGTTAGGAAGTCTCAGAGCGGAGCCTTGGCTGACCCCTCTGATGTGAGTGAGTTGCTATAAACCACCAAGATTTATGCTTGTTAATTATGCTTGCAGCGTGATTAATGTGAGTTCACTGATAACCCGTCTACAATCCATCTTATTGGTAGCCAGCAAAAATAAATTTTGTCAAGTATTTTTGTCTCCTGTCTCAAAGCATTTTACCTTTAGGCAATGGGTTAGGACAACAATCCTAGCTTAGTACTGGAGAGTTTCAACTGCATCAATCAGTTGGATGTTTTCCTCTTATCAATGGCTATGGCAAACTGGGAAGGATTTGAGGTTGAGATTCCATTCTTGCATTCACATATGGTGTGACTCTGAGCTTTCATTTCCTCATCTCCAGTGAGGATGAGGATGAAGGCATCCAGTACCCTTTTGACATAGAGTATGTCCTCAGTGTATCCTGGGGATTTTTGAGGGTGGGGGGAATGTACTAAAATTCCACTGGAAACTTCAATTTTTCAGTTGGCTCATTCCATCATTAAATTATATTTTTCATAAGTCAAAGATTTACCTCTTGCAACAAACCTTCTTTGGTGAATATTAACCACACTTGAAACTTACCTGGTCCTCTGATGTCCATTAAGCCCTCTCAGCATGTGTGCAGATTATATATTTATTTTTTCTTATGCAGCAGCAGGAATTTAATAGAAAGGGGTAGAACTAAATTGACTTTTGTGTTTTACACATCTATGTGAATATTACATATAAATGCATCAGGTATGAATATGACTCTGAGGCTAATTTTTAAGGATTAAAGGTAGCATTGGATTTATTCAAAAGAATTTGGGCGCCTCGGTGGCTCAGTCAGTTGAGTGTCTGACTCTTGATTTTGGCTCAGATTATGATCTCAGAGCCCCGAGTCAGCCTCCATGCTCAGTAAGGGGTCTGTTTGTTCCTCTCCCTTTGCTCCTCCTACTGCTCGTGTATGCTCTCTATCTCTCTCTAAAATAAATAAATAAAATCTTTAAAAAAAAGAATTTCTGTCATGTATTAATAAAACAAACACCTCACTACCCAGCTTCACCAGCACATTCCCAGTACTGTCAAACTTCTTGTCTGCCCCTGGCCTGCCCCATCCTCCTGCCCTCCCCAGAAGTGATCACAACCTTGAGTTTTGTGTTTATCACTGAAATCCTTTCTCAACAATTGTGCCAAACATCACCTAACCCATGAGAGTTTACCCCTTCAGAGTCATCAGTAGTCAGTAGTCAGCTCACACCGCTCACACCACTCAACTTTTTGGTTACCCCTCATGGAATTACCTTTGGAGCCTCAGCCATATACTTTGAATATCCTCACTTACAAGGATTTAATTTTTCAAAACAGTAAAGCACTAACAACACTCACTGTCATTTCTTCAATATTTATTGTATGTCAGGCATTCTTCTGTGCTCCCTGGTTTTATAGCTTCCTTAGTCCTCACTATGTCCCTGAGTCTCTTTTACCGCTAAGCGATGGAGACTTAGCAAGGTGAATAACTCCTCCTGAATCACCTGGCTAGTAAGTAGCAAAGCTGGGTAAGTCCATCACTGAGAAACCTCATCCTACTCACTGCTACATGACCCTGCCAAAGCCAGCTTGTGAATAAGGGGAAAGGTGGGGTTAACCAGGACAGGAAATACCATCTGTGATTAAAACTAAAAGCAAGACAGCACTATAGGTACTGATTTTCTTCAGTTGTCCTGGCTCTAAAAGGTCCACAGAAAAGATTCAGGGTTTAAGAAACGGTCCTAGGGTGACTGTCTTGGAAGGGCTCAGCATAGGTTTGGAAATGTGAGCTTCAGGTTTGTTAAATTAGGTAACACTGTACGTAAAGACCTGTCCTATCCCCTTTCCTACACAGCCCCTCCCCTGCAACATAAATCACCCTACTGCCAGCACACCACCTCACGTGAACCTTCTGTGTTGATAAAGAAGAGGACACGGAGGGAAAACACCCAGTATTCGATTCCACTTGCATTTCTCTTCAGAAACAAACACTGCTATACATGTCTATGATCAAAAGATGCAACTGTTTTTGACACAAGTACAAAAACAGTTCAATGGAGGAAGATGGACTTCTCAACAAATGGCGCTGGGCAAAGGGACACCCACAGGCAAAAAAAAGTGAACCCTGACCTCACATCACACCTGATACAATGAAACCTTATTCAAAATGGGTTGCAGGTTTTTACAAATGTAAATGTTAAGAATGTAAAGCTATAAAGCTTTTAGGAAAAATAGGAGAATATCTTTGGGACCTAGGGCTAGGAGAAGCATTCTTTGACTTGACATCAACAAAAGGGATCCATAAAAGGCAAACGACCTCATTGAAATGCATGCGGTCATCTGCTTTGCTCCTTAAGAGATCCCACTAAATATATAATATCCTATATTACAGGATGAGAAGACAAGCTACAGAGAGACAAAAAGTATTAGCAATCACATATCTGATGGAGGACTTGTAACTGCAATGTATAAAGAACTCTCAACAGTCAAGAGTGAAAAGCGAACAACCCAACTAGCAAATGGGCAAGACATGAATGGAGACATGACATGTCTTTGCAGAGGAGGATACACAGATGGCAAACAAGCACGCAAGAAGGTGTCATCTGCCATTTGGGAAATGTAAGTTAAAAAGCCACAATAAGACATCAGTATGTACCTACCAGAATGGCTAAAATTTAAAATAGTGACAACACCAAATGCTAGCAAAGATGTAGAGAAACTGGATCACTCACACATTGCTGGAGGGAATGCAAAATGATACAGCCACTCTGGCAAGTAGTTTGGCAGATTCTTACAAAACCAAACATGCGGCTGACACAGCAATTGTGCTCCTAGGCCTCTGCCCCAGAAAAAATGAAGACTTAGGTGCACATAAAAACATGTGCACAGACGCTCATAGCATTTTAATGCAACTTCAAATTGCAGTAAAAGCTATTTTAAGTTGGAGAAAAAATGTAAAGTCAGCCATATTCACCAGTGCTTGCAAAAATAACTCCCTCCCCCTTAACACAATACAGTCAGTAGCTAAAAAATGCCTTTTATGAGATTCTTTTCTGCTCTGTAGATGATGCAAATCAGTGGATAATCAGGAAAAGTTCTTATATGAAAAGAAGGGAAGTTTTCCATTTAATTTATTAATATTCTGAGAAGAGTTTTTAACACCTGAAATGGCTTTTGGGAGAAAGAAGTAGAGAGAAAGCCCTCTGGTTTAAATGCAGAACCTCTGCCAGACCTCAGCCAAGAGCAGCATACCTCTTCCCTGACAACATCCTAATTCCTCTTGTCATTTAGATGAATCGTCAAAAATTTCCACTAGGCTTTATTTCTTGCCTTTCTCATTAGAAAAACCCATAAACTTTAAATTTTACTTATGCTAATGTTTTAAAACAAGCCTTGCTATCTTATTTGCATAATATCAGAATATTGTTTGAAATCTTACATTTATCTTAGTTAACTTCAAGCTCAGAGACACACAAGCACTGAGATGCATTAAAGCCTCCTGTGACTCCATCTCCTCCACTCTGTGAAATGCAGGCCCCTCTGCCAGACACCTTTGTCATCATCACTGCTCACGATGCCTGTGATGGTGGGAGAAGTCTCCAACAGACCAGCCTATGCATTACAGCTTCCAGAACTGGAGGTATCTCTCCCTTAGTTTAGTTCCGAGTCAAAGACTTTTATAGCTTACCATGTGCTAGGCACTGTTCTAAGCATGTTACATATGTTAATTTATTCCTTATAACCACCCTATGAAGTAACTAGTATTTTTCTCCATTTTACAGATAAGGAAAGTGAGGCACAGGAAGGCAAATAAACTGCCCAAGATCACACAGACAGGTGGCAGAGGTAGGTTTCAAATTAAGCAACTCATATCTAGGCTCTTAGCTATGCTGCCTCCCAAATGAATGAAAGAGTAGATTTTTGGATGGATGGATGGATGGATGGATGGATGGATGGATGGATGGATGGGTGGAAGGATGAATGGATGGATGGAAGGATGGATGGATGGTTTGGTGGATAGGTGGATGGATGAATGGATAGGTGGATGGGTGGATGGATGGATGGATGGATGGATAGGTGGATGAGTGGATGGGTGGGTGAGTGGATGGATGGATGAATGGATGGATGGATAGGTGGATGGGTGGATGGATGGATGATGGATGGATGGGTGGATGGATATGTGGATAGGTGGATGGTTGGATGGCTGGATGGATATACAAATGATTGAATGAACAAAGAAGAAGTTTGTCCCAACAAATAGAATCCCCATTAGTCAGAGAACGCTATGGTCCTCAGGGCCTATCTGTGGCCTCCACATGTCAGCATTTAGCCTTGTTCCTGGCCCAGGACTTGCTTTCTAATAAATGCCATGGCTGCCAAAGTATAATACCAGGAGTCCAGTGTTGGGAGGCAGGAAACATGGGTTCTTATTTTGGCTGTACCACCAACTTGTGTGTTTTCAGGTAAATCAATGACCTATTTTCCCATCTGTAACTGAGTGTTCAACTAAAATAATCTCTAATATTTCACAATTCCAAGTGAAATTCTATCAGCAAGCCCAGAAATATAGGAGGTGGGCATGAATCAAGCCTCACAGACACGGAGGATGAAGAACTGGAGAGCACTGCTGAGGCTGGGTGTTGTTCAAGTTCACGGTCCAAGAGACTACAATAGTGTTGTGTGGCCACAGCTCAGGGAGAGGTAGTAGATGAGGCCAGAAAAGGTCAGCTGAGACTGATCCTCAAGGACTTGGAGCAAATGCTGTGGTGTTGCAACTTTGTAGGCAGTGGGAGACACAAGTTTTTTTTTTAATTGTGGCAAAAAATGCATAAAATACTCCTTTTTAACCATTTTTATGTGAACGGTTCAGTTGCAGTAAATACATTCACATTGTTGTGCAATCATCACCCCCATCCATCTCCAGAACGTTTCCATTTTCCCAAACTGAAACTCTGTGCCAATGAAACACTAATTCTCCATTTGCCCCTCCCCCCGAGTCCCTGGCAGCCACCATATGACCTCTGTCTCTATGGATTTGACTTTTCTGGGTACCTCATAGTGGAATCACACAGTATTTGTCCTTTTGTGACTGGTTTATTTCATTTAGATAATGTCCTCAAGACTTATCCATGTTATAGCTCACATCAGAATTTCCTTCCTTTTGAAGGCTTAATAATATTCTATTGCATGTACACACCATATTTTGTTCATCCATTCATCCATCCATGGACACTTGGATTGTTTTCACCCTCTGGCTATTGCCAATAACACTTCTATAAAGATGGACATACAAATATCTGTTTGCACTGAAGGATTTTGAGTAGCATACTGGCTGGACCATATTTTTCCTTTAGAAAGTTCTACCTGGTAGTGCAGAAGAAGATGAGGATGATAACCACAATGAACATTTAACGAGTGACTACTGGGTGCCAGGTGCTGTCTCAGGTGCTGGACATGTATGGACTCACATAATCCCCATCCCATCTCATACCTACTCCCTTGAGATAGATGCTATTATTGTTTCCCTCTTACACATGAGCAAATGAAAAGAAGTTAAAGAACCAGCCCAAAGCTGCAGAAGATAGAGTCTATAATTGAATCTGGAAAGTCTGCCTGTAGAATCTACCTGCTCTCATGATGGATGGGGAGAACGGGCTACAGAATGGAGGTCATTTGTGGGGCTGTTGGAATAGTCCAGGCAGGAGCTCACGAGTTGTGAGATGAACTGAGGAAGCAGTGAAGGATGGACATGAGGGGAGAGATTGGAGAGCTTTAGGAGGTGGGATGGACAAGCTCCTAGTGAGTAAGTGGCCCCAGATGTGAGGAAGGGGAAGGAGTCTGAAGTGAGAGACAGCTTTTGAACTTGGTCACGTAGGTGGAGAGTGGTGTCATTCACTAATAGAACATGAGTAACCTGGCAGGTAAGGTGAGGGGGGAGTAATGATTCTGTTTGGTACCGCTGAATCTGAGATACCTACAGGACCTTCAGATAGAGTTGTCCACTGGGCATCTCTTAGATAAGAATCAAACTCAATAGAAAAACCTTGCTGGAGGCACAGATGGGGAAGCCATTAGCGTAGGGGAGGATTATCATCTTGGAAGCAGATGAGCTTGTCCATGGATCACAAGTATCTGAAAAGAAGGTGGAGACTGAATCCAGGATTGGGAGTCACAAAGCCAGAGTAGAGGACACACTGGGGTTTGTAAATTTTAGAACCAACAGGACAGCATGGAGACAGGGCATGAGGCCCCATTGCATTGTCCTATGTACCATTTATCCCATTTGGGGAAACACCAATGATTAAGGGCTGCGTCTGCAAAGAGAAGACAGCAGACATTTGCAGAGAAGCATCAGAAGGGTAGGAGGACATGGAAGCCGAGGCAGGAGAGTTTCCAGAAGGGTGGTGTTAATGCTTCACAGAAAGCTAAAGCAAAGTGCCTCCAAGATGTCCCTGACTTTTGCAGTTCACATCACTGGTGGCCTCGTAAAGAGCCATTCCATCGAAGAGGTGAAGGCAGGGGCCAGATTGCCTGGAGTGAGGTGCAAAGGGGAGGTTGGAGCATCGATGGGGTATGGAAGCACACCTGGGGAGGAGAGGCCCACTGGAGGGCCCCTGGGGAACTGTGGGCACATTCACAGAATGAGAGGGGGCTCTGCTGAGGGTAACCAGAGGATAACCATGGGACCAGCCGGGGGGAGTCAGTGTATGGGGACTGTGATAAAGTGCACACATGAGCATCCACCCTCAGTAGGAGGGCCACCCCAAAACAGAGGGGCAGTAAAGAATGGCTGCATGTCCATGGGGCAGACTGTGGGCGAGTTGGAGGCTTCCAAAAATGAAAATGCTCAGTGCTGATACGGATATAGTGACGCCGGTACACTCATAGATTGAAATGGCAAGGTCCTTCGGGGAAGTCATTTGGCACCAGGTATAAAGTCATAGTTGGTGCCCATTGACTCGATGAAGTTAGTTTGGAGAATTTACCTTAGGGATAAATGAAAAGAAAAGCATGCATCCAAATGTGCTTGTGGCATATTATTTACAATATTATTTTTTAAAAGCGCATGTGGCTAACGGTATGGAAACCAGTTAATTATGGAACATATGCTCAATGGATGGAATATTATGAGGTCATTAAAATCATAATTATGACACTTATAGCTGCACAGAAAAGTGATTATGACGGTAAATGGAAAACCAGTTTGAAAATTGTATGTGTAGTCTAATTGCAACTATGTGAAATACGCCTTCATGTGAAAACATACTACAATAGAATTCCTAAAAATGATACTAGCTGTTGGCTGGGGATAATGGTAAGATGATTTGTTTTCTTTCTCCATGAGGTAAGCTCCTTCTGAATCCTAATGCTACAGTGCTGGTTGGAAGGATAAACAGTAGCCTGTATCTTGTGAATTATTACTTTATTCAAAAGAAAACATAGCTGATTTTTTCTCCTCTCTGTACTCTGATGGTACTGAGGTCCCCTAAGATGGATTTTACATGGTGTAATGATTCTGTTAGGACCCTCCCCCAGTCCGATGTCAAGATTGAGTGTGGATAATAACTAACAGGGGTCTCCTCGCTGCCAAGGCAGTCTCCGTCATCAGCAGCACCCAGCATCTTTGGGGGCTTTGGCTAGAAAATACGCCAGCCAAACTCTGGATGACATTCTCAGCCCACGCATCATGCCAGAATGGGTTGTTGGTGGGAGGCAGGAAAGGGAAGAGAGGACTCTTTTTGCCAATCCTGGATCCACAACCAGTGAGATTTTCATTCTGCAGGGGTGAGTCCTCGCTGCAACCAGCATGCTCATTTGCTTCCCATACCCTCTCCCCCAAGCCTCGTGATGGAATGCGGTCCTAATGCCTTGTTTTTGAGTCTCAGTCTCTTATTATTGGTCTTCCTCTATTTTGAGTCAAGTCCTCTCTTTTTCTTTTTTTTTTTGTACACTAACATTTAGAGAGTTTGTTAATGGTTCAAAACATTGATGTAAATGTTTTGAAAGGCACTCGAAGTCGAAAGGTAGCCATTCTGGGGGGGGGGGGGGGCAGGGCAGATTGAGGAGGAAGCAGCGGGTCCCTGACCTTCGTGTGCAAGAGTTTTCCTTCATTAGAAGAAGCTGCTGCTAAATACAATTTTGGCTTCTAGTCTTCTCTAACAGTTTACCTTTTGTTAAAAGAAAATAATTTAATAAGAAATATAAATTATAAGTTCAAAATGTAAGCATCAGAAAAATCAAAATTTAGAAATTCATCTGCAATAGATGGATTTTAAAATACAATTAATATCCCTGATGTTTTCAAGAGGCATCACAACGCACATGAATCACCTAGATTATATTCTGGAACGGGGCAGGAATCCCATTCCCCTCGCCTCTCCCTGCGTCTGGCTGCTTATTCGATTGTAAACTACTCCATCTTGTGGCTGAACAAAGTTACTCATAGCTAGAAATCTGGACACTTGTCACAGTGAAAATCACCGTATTCTCTCCTCTGTTATGAAAGTTATGAATGAGCTGTAAAAAATCTAAACCGTCCCTAAAAGAAAAAAGTAAAATGTATCAATCATTTCATTGTCTAGAGGTATCTAGACACACATATTTTATAAGTCAAATATAGGTACATAATACTTGCACATTCTTTTATGTAAGAAACAGTAGTTATCATTTGCCTGTTTTCACTTCAAAGGAATCACCCCATCTCAACACGATTCAGGAGAGAGCTAATCTGTTTTTGGTTGGCAGGTTGGAATAAAAATGGAATATTTTCATATCAGTTGGGGTAACCACAGCCTACGCGGGCCTCGCTTTCCTGATCTGTTATGGGGGTGGTGTCAGGGGATCCACCAGAGAATCCTGATTCCAGCCCCCAGCCCTTCTGGTGCCTGTGGTCTCACACCATTCCACATGTTTATGTTGCCTCCCTGGGGAAGCATTTGGTCTGCAACAGTTAGTAAATGATTCTTCTTTTTTCTTTTTAAAGATTTTATTTATTTATTTGAGAGAGAGGGCATGAGCAGGAGTAAGGGGCAGAGGGAGAAGCAGACTCTCCACGCAGCAGGGAGCACGACGTGGGGCTCAATTCCAGGACCTGGGATCATGACCTGAATGGAAGGCAGACACTTAACCGACTGAGCCACTCAGGCACCCCAGTAAATGATTCTTAAATTCTCCTTCGCTGGAGACATTCAAGGATTCTGTTCCTATCCTAAGAACTAGTGCTTCTCAAAGTGTGGTCCTTGGACACTGGTAGCCTCAGCCTCAGCCTCAGCCTTTTGGTGCAAATTCCCTGGCTTTTCAGACCTCCTGAGTCAGAAACTCAGGGAGGCAGGAACCTGGATGTGTCTGAACAAGACTTCCAGATATTTCTGATGCACACTTATGTTTGACATCAATGAAATATCCCATCCATTCTTATTCACTCTCTCTCACTTTTTCATTATTAATTTTCAAAGTTTTCCCTCCACATAGGATTGGGCTACTGCAGTTCGACTGGTCATAATATGGGTTATAATATTAATTGGTTTGGCAGTTAGTGGCAAGAGTACCACTGATAAAGTAACAGGACAGAGTGACCTAAACTTTAGATGAATCGAGAATGACTTAAATCGGGACTTGGCTTTCCAACTCGAGTGTAAAACCTTTTCCCTACCTTCACTACTAGCACTGGGTCCAAGCTAGCATCATGTCACCTAATTTGGCACAGAAGGCCCCTGTCTGGCCTCCCTGCTCCTCCCACCCACTTCTTGCAGTCACTCCTGGGCGCATCAACCTCTGCTTAGAACACTCATCACTCTCCTAAACTCCCAAGAGAAACTACTGCTTAAATAACTTCAGGGACCTCTACTCCACCCCTCCATCCCTCTGACCTCATCTTATACTATTTCTATCCACCCTCCCACCCTCTGCTCTAGCCACATATGCCTATTCCTGGTCTTACTTCAGGGCCTTTGCACAAGCCCAACCCTTGCTTGGAGCCCTCTGGTCCCGGATGTACCTGTGGCTCACTACCCCGCTGCCTTCACATCTCTGCTTAAATGGCTCCCCCTGACCTCCCTGTTAAAGTTGGAGCTCCTCCAACTTTAACCCCAGTCCCCCATTCCCTGCTTCCTGGCACTTTCCACCGCGTGCAACACCAAGGTATCTGACTTAGTTTATTGTTTGTTTCCTGGCTGGAGTGTGAGCTCTGCGAGGGGCAGATTTTTTTTTTTTTTTTTTAAGATTTTATCCATTTGAGAGAGAGAGAGAGCACACAAGCAGGTGGAGGGGCAGAGGGAGAGAGAGAAGCAGACTCCTTGCTGAGCAGAGAGCCCAATGCGGGGCTCATCCAGGACCCTGGGATCATGACCTGAGCCGAAGGCAGGCGCTTAACCGACTGAACCACCCAGGTGCCACAGGGGTTGGAATTTTGCATTCCACTCTGGAACATCCTCAGCCATTTCACCCGGGTCTACTGGTAGTGGTGATCACTATTTGCTGGATAAATGAAGGAGCATCTGGGGAGCTCTGGCTGGGAGGGGTCCTACTCCTTCTCTTGGATGGGTATCAGCCTGTGAACAATAGGAGTACGGAACTCGACTGGGGAAGGAGGTGCTATGTTGACCCCAGCCAGAGCCATAGTCTTCCATGCAGCGAGGCTCTTGCCTGTCCAGCTGAACTTGGATTCAGAATCCTCCCAGTACAGAGATCCACGCAGCTGCACCCAGTCAATCCATCCATGTGCCATGCCTAAGACTTTGGCCAAAAGGGGCTGATAAGGCAATATGTGTTTGAAAAGAAACTTTCATCTCTCCTTCTGGAAATAAGTCTTTTTTTTTTTTAAGATTTTTTATTTATTTATTTGAGAGAGAGACTGAGAGAGAGAGCATGAGAGGGGGGAGGGTCAGAGGGAGAAGCAGACTCCCTGCTGAGCAAGGAGCCCGATGCGGGACTCGATCCTGGAACTCCAGGATCATGACCTGAGCCGAAGGCAGTCGCTTAACCGACTGAGCCACCCAGGCGCCCTGGAAATAAGTCTTTATGGTAGAGCCATGGGAGGTGCAAAATTACCCCACACAAGCTCTTCTTAGGCCACAAAAACAGCCTGAGAGAAGGCTGTGTCCCTGGGTTGCATTTGGGAATTCAATTTACAGATCTCACCCAGAAGTCCTTGGCTCCTGTGACTCCATGATGTACTTGGAACAGCTCCCTGGAACCTCTGCCCGGCACCAGCTTGGTCTCATTCTTTCCAAGAGTCTGGTATAAAAATAACAAGAACTATATTCCATACACACCTGTATTAGTTCTCTATGTCAGCTGTAACAAGCCAGAAGTTTAATGGCTAAAAACAGCCCAAATTTATTATCTCTACAATTCTGTAGATGAGAAATCCACCTGTGAAGGTTTAGTCTCACCAGGCCAAAATCAGGGTGTGGACAGTCTATGTTCCTTCCTTAATATTAAGGCTAGGGATTCATTTTGCTGATTAGATTAAACGTATAGAATATGGCATCAGTTAGTCAATGTGTAAATTTTCCTATTTAATTTTTCTAACTGAAAGGAAATAATAGAGATTTACTGAGCCACAAGCAAGTTTTTGTTACTCTGCTAATTGAGCTCAGAAGTTAGGCAAATGGTTTTGACAGTATTTGAAAAGACTTGAGGTCTAGAATGAAATCAGTAATAATAGGCATACACTAGGTATGTTAAAAAATTTTATTGAAGTATAGTTGACACACAATGCTTTATCAGTCTCAGGTGTACAACACCGTGACTCAGCAAGTCTATACATCATGCTACGCTCACCACGTGGTAGCGCCCATCTGTCACCATACGTGCTATTACAAGACCATTGACTAGACTCCCTACACCGTACCTTTCATTCCTGTGACCTATTCGTTCCATAACTGGAAGCCTGTACCTCCCACTCCCCTTCCCCCATTCTGCCCATCCTCCCACACCCGCCCCTCTGATAACCATCAGTTTGTTCTCTGTATTTATGGACCTGTTCCTGCTTTTTTTTTCGTTTTGTTTTTTATTTTATTTTTTTATTTTTTTAAATTTTTTATTTATTTGAGAGAGAGAGAATGAGAGACAGAGAGCATGAGAGGGAGGAGGGTCAGAAGCAGACTCCCTGCCAAGCAGGGAGCCCGACGTGGGACTCAATCCAGGGACTCCAGGATCATGACCTGAGCCGAAGGCAGTTGCTTAACTGACTGAGCCACCCAGGCGCCCTCGTTTTGTTTTTTAGATTCCGCATATAAATCATGTGGTATTTGTCTTTCTCTGTCTGACTTATCTCACTTAGCACAATACCCTCTAGCTCTATCCATGTTGTAGAAAATGGTATGTTCTCCTTTTTCACAGCTGAGTAGTACTCCATTGTGTATGTGTATATGTGTGTATATATATTATGTGTTCGAATTTAAATATATATTAAATGTATATACATATATATATTATGTGTTAGAAATTAAAAACCCCCGTCAATTTACCCCACAGCCACTAGTGTCCTCAAGCCCCACAAGCGCTGGTCACGCTCCACACATGGGATGACATCTCAGCTCCCACTCCAGTGTTACCCATGAGTGGGCTGCATTCTGTGGAAGGAGCTAAGTTTGTAACGTAGAGATCTGCTTTGGAGTTTTGGGTGGCTTATTGTTGGTCTCCATATGCTCCCTTCAAGCCCTCTGAGAGCTGAAAGGATGTCTACGAATCAGCCAGGTGGTTCTCGAGAAGGGGCAGCGTGTGGGGACAAGGGTCAGATGCTGATGGCGAGCTGCCCCCTTGCTTAACATACTGCCCTTCGTCCATTCAGATCCCAAGTTCAGAGGCAGGCTGGGTGGGGGGCAAGTGGAGGGAGGGAACTCAGGAATGCTTGGATAGGGAGAGATCTCAGATGGCGATGCCTTGCAGACCGTCGGAAACACCTATCATCTACATGTGATAATAACTGGGGCTTATATTTAGGGAGCTTATAGACAAAAGCCAAAATTAATCCACTGTGCTTTTAATTTTTTATTTCTTTCTTTATTTTTTTAAAAGATTTTATTTATTTATTTGAGAGAGAGAGAATGAGAGAGAGCACATGAAAGGGGGGAGGGGCAGAGGGAGAAGCAGACTCCCTGCCGAGCAGGGAGCCCAATGCAGGACTCGATCCTGGGACTCCAGGATCATGACCTGAGCCGAAGGCAGTCGCTTAACCAACTGAGCCACCCAGGCGCCCAATCCACTGTGCTTTTTAAAATAAGTATTTCAAAGGTAGGAGCAAGAAAATCAGAAATTAAGTAAGTTGACTGGACAGTTTTGAATTTGTCTCATCTCAGTAAGGAACTCAATGGGGATTCTTAGCTTGGTGGTGCGTAGAAGCCCCAGTCCATGGATGACCTTTAGGGATACTGTGAACCCCTCAATGTGATTGTATGATATTGCCCATACATGATGTTTGTCTAGGGCGAGAATCCCCTGCTTTCATCTGATTCCATGACTCCAACATGGATTAGTAGAATTTTTAGGTGGTTTAATTTCACATCATTTGGAAAGAAATCAAGTGTCGGTGGTGTGCATGGTAGCCTCTAGCTCAGAGAATATTTGTTTGCAAAGATGTCTGTAGAGAATGCCTCCAACACCTGTGTGTCGGGCCACAGCTGACTAAGTTTTTGTCATAGGCTGTGAGATAGGTCAAGGCAAAGAGAAGCAGGAACCAGGAGGACCCCTAGAAGAGAGATCATCAACATGAATCTCAACAAGCCAATTAAAGCCAAACCAACTTACAGATGAAGAAATAATCATAGCATTGTCCTCAGAGACCCAGTGACACATCCAGTTAATATTGTTTTCCTATTGATTCTGTTCTCAGGAAGGAAAGGCCCGGGTAGAATGGCAACCCAATGTCACATGCCTCTCTAAACGCTACCTATGGGTCAGGGCTCACTTTCTCCTCAAAGCAGTTTTGACTTTGGGGGTTAACCCTGAACTTCTTTCCCTTTTAGTCTTTGTTGGTTGGACTAATAATTACACTGACACAAAACAGATGAACAGGAGAAAAATGAGTTCTAAGTTTGTCCCTATGGGAGATCACAGAAATAGGAGATTCCCTGAAGTGACCAAGGCAGGCAGCTTCTGTAGCTTTTAAACAGAGAAACAATTATTTGTGAAGAATTGACAGAGGGGTTTGGGCTTGGGGTAGCAAATAAAGGAAGAAGCAACAAGGTTTGTTTATCCAGCCTTGGTGGCCCCGAGGGCGCTATTTCGGCAATTAGGATGCCTTCCACCCTCCAGGTGCAGGGAGGCTAGCCTTCACCGGGGGACTAGTTCCAGCTTTCAGGGGACAAAGGAGGGTCCGAGTGGCCTTCTTGCACTGGCGGTTTCTTAAATGGCTTTCATGCAAAATAATCAACATACCAAAGTGGCATATTTGGGAGTGGCCTGCCCTGAACCCCATCAGTTCCTTCCTCTGAAACTTCCCTGGAAAGTGCACACTTTAAAGGTGAGCTGATGGCTGGAGAGAGCAGAATCCAGTTTGTCACTGAGTGGGAAGAGCTCTGCAAAGGGAGAAAAGAGCGTAGGCTAGAAGCAGGATGGACAGAGATGAACAAAGGGAAGTAATTTGACCCACAACCCATTAAACCACCTCCCAGTCCTGGGACTCGATCAGTCCAATACAATGGTTGTGCTTCATTTATCGGATGGCCAGAGTTCATCTTCTCTTTCAATAGATGTAAGTTAGACTCTACTTGTCCTGTTTCATTTATATTAAAACAGCATTTTTCACCGATGATTGCATACGCTTCTTATCACCCGGCAGTGAGAGCATGATGAATTTGGAGGACGGCGGAAGCAAAGCTGTTAACTTCCAACTGAGTAGCTTCCAAGCCCGCGTGGTGGTGTGGAACTCTTGTTCTCTCACCATGGAAGGATTTAAAATCACCATTTCCAATTCATAACTCTTACAGCTTGGGAATAAGGTCCTCAGTGCTAAAAAGAGCTTGCAGTGGGGATACCCAAGCCGATTTTCTAGTCTAAGATGTTTATGTGGCATGACTTCATGAACAAAGGGGCACAAGTCTGCGATTTGGCCAGCATTTAAGGTGGGGTGTCTAGTGACAGAAAGAGCCAGGGGTCCGGGTCTACATCACCCTGACCACTTGGGTGGGAACCCTTTATAGACCTTGTCACCACATAAGATTAAAAGACCCGTGTGAGGGTGCCTGGGTGGCTCAGTTGGTTAAGCGACTGCCTTCAGCTCAGGTCATGCTCCTGGAGTCCCTGGATCGAGTCCCGCATCGGGCTCCCTGCTCGGCAGGGAGTCTGCTTCTCCCTCTGGCCCTCCCTCCTCTCATGTGCTCTCTCTCATTCTCTCTCTCTCAAATAAATAAATAAAATCTTTAAAAAAAAAAAAAAAAGACCCGTGTGATTCAAAGATAAGATCAGAGCAGAATCTGTAATATCTCAGATCTGGGGCTTTCCATCACCTCTGCTTCTAGTAATGTTAGCATCCACACATCCACACTTTGTCTGGAAGAGCAGAGCAGGTTGCAAAACATCCGACACAGGAAGCCTGCATGCCGGCTTTGGCAGCTATAAATCTTGGTTTTGTCCCCTGGCCAAGTTAGGCCAGATTTCTTGGTCCACTCATATATAGTTTGGGGTGTTGGGTAGTCTAATCAGGGAGCAGCTAAGATACCGCAAGTCATACAAGTGTGGCTTGTGAAACCATCTAAAACATATAGTGATTTGGCAAACATCTGTGCCATGGGAGGTAGTGCTTGAGTCACTTTTAATCTCCTTGACACGTTTGCAGATGCCCAGTGTTTGTCTGCAACATCATCCTGGTATGTCACCCAAGAAGGGCCCAGTGGCACGTCTGTTTTCAGTATAAAGGGAAACATTTTCACCTGTTGTCCTTATCTGGGCAAGGGACTGTCCTTGAGCCTCTCTAGAGGTTTTCCCAAGCCCAGTAACCCACCTGAAGAAGAGGCAGAGTGATGTTTCTCTAGGAGTGAATGCCATTCCCTGCCGTTCACCCACTTTCCATACGCAGTCCGCCACATGGGCAGGAACGAAAACCAGTATAGGTCCTTTTGCACTCTTGAGGATGTCAACATCACCAACAGTCATATTCATGAGTCAACACAGCCAGGGGCTGGTAAACTAGCAAGAGGGGGTGTTGGGTCTGGGGCCAAACTGTTGGAAAGGTAATATTGGTAAGAGCAAGATACAAGTTGAAAGAAAGCCGTCGTGGAAACTCAGAGGGAGCAGAGGACGGACTGAAACAAGCATTCTCCGCTCAGCCTTCTAATACATGATTAATAAATGTGGGGGGAAATGTTCACTAATAACAAACGGGGTGTGTGTATGTGTGTGTGTGTGTGTGTGTGTGTGTGTGTGTAGGGAGTCTTAAAAGAGAGAGAAGGGAAGGTGGAAGCAAGTTTATTAATCCACAAGCTTGGGAAAGGAGGTCTACTCCGTGAGGCCGTCTGTCGGAGTGCTGACAACAGCGAGTCCATCTCTGGTGCTCCACCTCTCACGCCCTGCAATGACCTTCCTCGGGGCCACGTGTTCCAGGTGGTGCAGAGGTTAATGGATGCCCTGCCCCGGGTGTGGGAAGGCTTGTTCTGAGCTTCCCTGAGCACCCAGAAGGCTCCACTCTGGGTAACTGGTGGAGACCCTCTGGCGCATAGATGGCCCCCCTTTAGGTCATGACCTTGTGATCCCACTACCATGTTCCTCATGCTATAAATGCTGGGGATTAAGGCCCGGACTGGAGGGAGAAGGAGGAGCATCCCGGTTCCCCCCTTCAGTAACTTACCCCAAATAAAACTGTGAGCAGTATGGAGTGGCTTGCTTCATTTTTCGGTCTCAAAATGCCTTCTCTGTGTAGAGGAGACCCTTTCCTGACCCTCCTCCGCCTTCTGAGAATTGGCGAGCCAGGCACAGAGCGAAAATGAAACAAGCATGGGTAAAAGGGGGTGCTGGGGGCAGCCTGCAGTCTGCATGGGTGGGGGCAGCCAGGGGTCTGCGCAGGAAATCCCCAGCTGGCTGGACACCGCATGTGGGGAAACTTGGCCAGGTCTTTCAAGCATTCCGGACCAGCGCGTGAGTATGGGGACGGGAACACCCTGCAAAGGCCCCAGGGAATGTTCGAGGTCTCATCTGAAACCGTGGGGAAAAAGCAGAGAAGGGAGAGTGACCAAGCTGTTGCGGCGGTGGCTTGGTTGTTGATCTGAGTGTTCGGAGACCCCAGGGAAAGGGAATTATGAGTAAGGAGAGAATCGGAACGGAGCTTTAGAAAACCTGTCTGAGCCACAGGCTCTTCTAATGGGGATATTACGTGCAAGAGAAGGCCTGGAAATCCTGGCAGGAGCAGGCATGGGTGCAGGGGTGCGGACTGCCCCACACTGAAGTGAGACGTAGTGTGTCTCAGGAGAGCTGGGGCCTGGAGCACGGGGTCCCTGGGACGGAGACTCCCCCGATGAGGAGAACTCGGTCTTGGAGGGAAGAGGAGGAGGTACAGGGCCCTTTGATTCAGGTGGAGAGCCCGGCCGGTTGTGAGCCTGGGCATGACTGAGAAGAATTCCCACTAGTCAGAAGACTGCTATGAGGGAATATTCTGCCATTGAATTCGTGGAGCTAACGAGCCCCTTTAAGCCCAAGGGCCAGGAAGGGGTGGCTGTTTGGATGTCAGGACTGTGGGAAACCGGGGGAGATGGTATTGTATGAAATGGGTTTGAGACACCGGAAATGGCCTCAGTCTCGTGGGACAAAGGTTGTCTGCCTCAGGCTTGGGCGCCAGCACTAACTTGATGCATTAGGTCAGCCTGACATTGAGATAACCTGGCCTCATGAAGGGGCTGTTCCATTCCCTCCCTTACACTGGCCCTCTCTAGAAGAACTACAAGAACTTACACGTGAACTAGGAATGAGGCATGCCATTTACATCCAGCATTTTAGAGGCCCAGACACAGAATGGTTTTTCTGTGGTGTGAAAGACTGATTCGTGCAGTCAGGCCCCCGGGGGCTGTGGTGTGGGGCTTGTGTATCTGCCCTTGCTCCTATGGGTCGTCAGCTCACGGCTACAGTAGCCGCTCTGGTGGCAGACTTATGTGAAACCAAAAGATTCTGTCACAAGGGAAATAGATGGGTTGAAAAATGGAAAAACAAAGGACCCTGCCAAGGACAAAATGGCGGACAGGGGGCCCATCAAGGTCTCTCCTAAACAGCTGTGGCAAGATCCAATATTAGCTGGGACCCGGGGAGAAAATATGGACAAACAATCCAATCTGGTCTTGCTAAGCCTATGGAAGGCGTTGCCTAAGGGAAAGCAGTTTACTCCCTTGAAGGAAGGCTCCGAAAAGCCAAGTGTATCCCTGAGTGCCCTTCCACTAACAGAGGAATTTTAGGGGTGGATCCCCCATACCCGCAGAGACTAGGGGTTAGGCCAACATTGCCCTCTAGTGCATGTGCTAGGGGGCGACCAGAGGCCCCATGTGTTGCACTAACAAACACACTGTACTAGCTCTAATATTCACTGGCTGAATGAACACTTATCTATGGAAACCCCTCTATATTTCAGGGAGAAATAAAGGCTACTGATGGTTATGGGAGACAAACTGTCACCGACTCGAGTCCTTGGGCTCTCCAAGCAGTAGAAATTGGCTGGGGCCAACAGGAATTTCCAGGCAAGGCTTTTACTGGGGCTTATGCTTGAGCACAAGGGAGACAGAATAAGGGAAAGGATCCTTCATGCTGGCATTCTAAACAAAGGCCAGAGAAAGTTTTTGAAAAGACTGAGGTGGGAAAGGAGTGATGTCTAAGAATGGGAGGTGGGGAGAGGTACAGGAAGTTGGGTGCACAGGTGCAGTGGACAGAACATGGTTGTCATGCATTGAATAGCTCATTAGCATGTTAAATCTCCAGCCCTGAGGGTGATCTTTAGTATTATAATGGGGGCAAAAGTCAATGACAGGTCAGTGCAGGGGTCCACCTTGGTGCAGACTGATTTGGTTTGGTCTTCCAGTCTTTGTAGTTGAGCATCTCCTTTGGTAAGCAACCTTCTTCCACCTTCCTGCAAAACATGCTACTCAAGAGTCACAGAGTGTTATCTATCAAGGAACGCTGGATTTTGCGGTCAGGGTTGAGGGGACTTGAGTCCAGTCCCTGCTCTGTCTCAAAATTATTGAGGTCAGACAAACTAGTCTCTACCTACAGACCAGCAGGCTTCCTCCCCACTGTTTTCTAGTGCATATCTCCCCCATTCCTGAATGTATTTGGGGTGTAGATGTTTTACAGGTTTACAACGACAGGTGAATTCAGGTTGTGTATCTGAGTAGAGAAACCCATCATGGTGAGTCATGCAAAATGGGAACCTCTATAGCTGCTGGTTCCCAGAGTGGGACAAATGTAAAACACTATAAGCTGTCAGGGGTGCTCGACGAGATTACTTCCACCGTGACCAAATTAGAGTACGCATGGGTCATCAGGTCCGCTCAAAGCCCATTCAGTAGTCTGGTTGGGCCTGTAAAGAAATCTAAGGGGATCTGGCAAATGACAGTAGATTGTAGGGAACTCAATATAGTTATTCTGCCCATCCACGCTGTGGTGCCAATGTAGTCTTATATTCAGAGAAAATCATGGAGTCCATTAAGACCTACCATTTTGTACTGGGCCTATCTAACGCTTTTTTAGCATTCCATTAGGACTTGAATTCCAAGACCAATTCACTGTCACATGGAACAGGAGACAGTGGACCTTCCAGGCATTACCCCAAGGGTATCTCCATAGTCCCACAGTTTGTCACGGGATAGTAGGCAGAGATTTGGAAGAAAGAATATTGCCAGAGGAGATGGTGCTTTCTCACGATGTAGATGATGTCAACTTGTGATGATTTAGCCTCCCTGTCTCAAGCAGCCATGTCATTCCAGTGTACTTAAAGTCACAAGGATGGGAGATAAATGCTGACAAGATCCCAGGGCCCGGTCAATCAGTACAATGCCTGGGTTCCATCAGGTTGAGGAAGACACAGGTGTTGTGGGAGGTGGTCATCCATAAGATCCGAGCCTTCCCAGTCCCTAATATGGTAAAGGAATCACAGGCTTCTGTTGGTTTATTGGGTTACTGGAGACCTTTTTTTATTTCCCATCTAGAGCAGATATTAAGACCTTTATATGCCTTGGTTAGGAAGGGAAGCCAATGGGCCTGAGGTGCTAACCAACAAGAGGCTTTCTTAAAGGCAAAAATGGTAGTGAAACCAGTACGCCCCAGGAGTATTGATGCCTGATGCGAGTTGTGCATGAGACGTGAGTTCATTTCCAGAAGGGCTTGGCCGGGGCTTGTGGCAATGGCAAAATGTGAAACAAATCCTGTTAGGATTCTGGTCTCGATTATGGAAGGGAACAGAAACCAGGTGTAGTCCCATCGAGAAACAACTTGAGCTGTATATCTTGTACTACAAAAGACAGCAGGACTGATAGCTGACCTGCCTGATGGTAGGAATCTCTCTGCAGGTAGGAGAGTGGATTTAGGACACGTTCAGCAAAGCCTATGTCCAGGAAAACACCTTACAGAAACGGCTTGCTTACCTACAGGAGACATTATGCCTCCCCTCCCCCGAGCAAAGGAAGGGGTAGACTGGCCTCCGGCAGACACCGGGTATACTGATGTCAGTTGCAGGGAAACCCACCTCTTTGGCATTCCTCTGCCATCCCGCTGGATTCTGATGGACTTTGGTTCGGAGAAAGCTATCTGGGAAGCATGCACTAAACCCAGTGTAGCCGTCCAAGTATGGCGTGTGTCCGCTCAGTACCCATCTACACCAACACCACCAGGCAATCATGAGGCAGAACCACAAGTTGCTGACAAGGACTGCCCCTGATGCCATCTCAGGTGACAGCCGGGGCATGTTGGCTGGACCACACACCACCCTCTTTCTTGCTGGCAAATAGATAGCATCGGCCCTCTGCCAGGACTGGCAGGACCCAAATAGGCACTGGCCTGTGTGGATACCTCCACAAGACTTGTGCAAACCTTTGCCTGAAAAAGAGCAAGTACGGGGGGGAGGGGCAGGGGCAGAGGGAGAGAAAAATCTCAAGCAGACTCCCCGCTCAGCTCGGAGCCTGACGTGGGGCTCGATCTCACAAACCTGAGATCACGACCTGAGCTGAAACCAAGAGTCGGACACTTAACCGACTGAGCCACCCAGGCATCTCTCCAGTATTCTTCTTAACCCCTTGACATTGGTGAGGGACCCACACATGGATATAGCTTTTGAACCTCTGACACTCAGTGCTGAGGTAGACAGGTTAGTATGGGTACCAACTGAGACAACTGTGTACAATATAGGCTCACCCTCTTGGATATGAAGGAACATAATTTATGGTATCATCCCTCAGGGAGAATACCTAAGCCAACAGTGGTGTTGAGTCATGGGGACCAAACCACTTCCATGTTGCTCCAAAAGGAAGATTTGTCCATAGCTATTGCCTGTAGAACATTGGTCTTATCGCCTCTACCCTCAGTTGCTGATGTTCCTTCCTATCTGGTCAGGAAACCTCTCCCTGTCATGGATGTTCCCAGTCCCTCTGTGGAAAGGACCTCTTTCCTGAGTCGCTGGGGAACCACAGTTCTGAGTTTTTTCTTTGGGCTTAAGGGCATATTAATGTCGCTGTTGTGGATGCAAGTCACCTCCTGATATGTGGCCCTAGGGTCACGGTGGAAGAAGGGCATGAGGTTGTCTGGGCTGTAAAGATGTCAGGGTGGAGGCCATCTTTGGCTTTCCCTCTTGTTCATGCACCCCAATGCCTTGCAGGGCCAGGTGTTCCAGGGCCTGTGGGGTGAATGTGTGCCCTGACTGGGGTGCAGGAAGGCTTGTTCCGATCTTCCCTAACATGGTGCACAGAGGGCAGAGCAGTGCAGAAGGCCCCACTTTGGGTGACTAGTAGCCTCTAGCGCATAGATGGTGGCCCTTTAGAAGACTGCCATGTGACCTCACCACCATGCTCCTCGTTCCGTAAAAGCTAGGGATTAAGGTCAGACTGGGCAGAGAGTGGGAGTGGAGAATGGCCGCATACCTCCGGGATCGCCCACCTGCCCGATCTCCGCATCAGTCAGTTACCTGGAATAAAACTGTCCGAAAGAGCCTTCTCTGTGTACAGGATGCTTTCCTGACCTCTTCCACCTTCTATCACCATCTGTTTCAAAAGCCTGGGAGTTTGCTCTAGAAATCCTTCCTTTAGGGTCATCTATAGGGATTGTCTTCCAGTTATCTCAGAAGTGATGAGCTGGGTTTTCTTTGGCATAGCTTGCATGAATCCAGGAGGATTTTTCTTTTATTTTCATTGTGGTTCGTGGTCAGCAGTACCTCATAAGGTCCTCCCAGAGAAGAGAGGTAACCATGCATGTTTTCTTCTAAAGACCTTGAACTATATTGGTCTCCTGGTCAAGAGGGATGGCAAGCCTTGTCTATCAGTGGAGGCCATGCCCCTTTTACCTGTTGGTGATACGTTTTAGGTATACTGAAGTGCTTGTATATAGCTAGTCATAGCATCAAATGGTTCACTTAAGTTCCCACAATGTTCACTTATCCCAGGCATGGAAGGTTTGTTTGTTTGTTTGTTTAAGATTTTATTTATTTTTTAGAGTGAGAGAGAGCATGACTGGGCGGGGAGCAGAAGGAGAAGGACAAGCAGACTCCGTGCTGAGCATGGAGCCCGATGTAGGGCTCGATCCCACGACTCTGAGATCATGACCTGAGCTGAAATGAAGAGTCAAATGCTTAATCAACTGAGCCACCAGGCGCCCCCAGGCATGGAGGGTTTTAAATGCCAGGAGGCACTGGGTGTCCAAACACTATTTCGGAAAGGGTCAATCCATGTCTCCTATTTGGAGTGTTCTGGATCTTTATAAGGGGAGGGGTAATGCATCTGGCCATTGAAGTCTAGTTTCTTGACCAGTCTTTCCTACAGTCCTTTGTATGTCTAAATTTTACGTTCTACTTGCCCTGATGATTGAGGACGGTATGGAGTCTGAAACTGTAATGAGTATCCCGAGTCTCTGTAAGCAGATGGTTTCTCTCTGCTGTAAAATGAATTCCTTGGCCTGACTTGATCCATAACAGAGTAACAAAATGTGGAATAATCTGTTATTAATTTCTTTACCACAGTTGTGGTATCAGCACATCTGGCCAGATAGCACTCGGTCCACCCACCAAGGATACAGACTAAAAAAAAACCACACAGTGAGAAGATCCCAAGCCTGGGGGCAAATCTACAAAATCCATTTGGAGCTGCCACTATGTGGGCCTGGGAGGACTTCCTAGGGTATGTCCATTTCTTCCAGAAATTTGGTGATACTGACAAGTGGACACTGGTAAATAATCTGGTCAGCAATTCTGTGGATGCCAGGGCAGAACCAACTGTCTTTTAGTTCCTTACCTATCCCCTGTCCGCACATACGTCCCATTTGGTGGGGGATAAACACATGCTAACAAGTCCAAAGGAAGGGACTATGGCAGTCTGTCTGGCCCAAGGTATAATCCATCTGGTAACTTGTTTGGCACCTTTTTGTATCCATTTGTCTTTTTCAGACTGGGGCGGGGGGCATTTGCCTGATAGTCCATAATACCAGTCAAGGATAAAGGCGGGCTTAAAAGTTGGGTGGAGAAAGGAAGGGGGTTCTGTTTTGGGCTGCATACTTCGCAACTGTGTCGGCCCTATTGCTTCCTAAGGGTGTACCATCCGTTTCCCTAGTATGAGTTGAGCGGCGAATGATGGAGGTTTTAGAAGGAGGGGAATGGCTCGTAACAGGGCAGCGATCGTACGCACGTTAGCAACAGGAGTAGCACAGAGGTGAAGAATCCGAGGGCTTTCCGAACTGCGCCAGCAGCATGGCAGACCCCAAAAGCCTATGTGGAGTCAGTGTAAAAAGTGGCACTTCTCCCTTCCACCAACGTACAAGCTGTGGTGAGCGCTAGCAGTTCAGCCACTTGGGCCGATTTCATAGCGGGCATGGAAGGAATAGCCACCAGTGTCTCACACGGGGACACTATGGCATAGCCGGTTTTTATGTTTCGCTGGAATTTCGTCGACAGGAGCCATTACGAACGAGAAGTAAATCTGGGTTGACTGGGGGGGGTGGTGTCTGGGGCCCCTCCTGTGGCTTTGAGCCCGTTCTTTGGTGGCAAGGCGACCGTCATGGCAGGGGCTGGGGGGCGGTACTGTGGGTAGCATGACGGCTGGATCGAAAGCGTAACGACAGTAAGATGGTGGACGGTTAGTTAGAAGAACTAGGTTGTAGGTACTGTGTCTATGAACTTGTCAGCGGGCAGACACCTCACGGGGAACACAGGTGAGAGGGGAGAGCCCAGTGCAAGGCTCTGTCAGTCAAGATGGCCGTGGTGGCTACAGTAGGTAAACATGAGGGCCATGCCTGCGCCACGGGGCCTGACCCACAGGAGCCCCCCGTGAGTGCTACGCCACAGGATGAATCGGAGACGCAGAGGCTGTCCTGGGACCCCGTTATTTTCATGGCAGTATAGATAAAAAGGTTTGTGAACGTTAGATAAGCCAAGAGCTGGGGGTGTGGACAATGTTCATCTTAAGGCTTCAGAGGAGGTTAAGGCCTTGGAAGGCTGGCCAGGAAATGGGCTCTGGAGGACATACGGAGGTTTAGCAAGGGCAGCAAAATTAGGAATCCATTGGCCGCAGGAACCGGTTGCCCCATAGAAATTTATGTAGCTCTTTTTTGGTTTCGGGGAGAAGGATGGGCAAAAGTGATTCGAGGCATTTTGGGGTGAGCCTTTGAACACCCTGAGGACATCTCATGCCCTGAGTAGGTAACAGCTGTTTGCACCCACTGAAATTTAGATGGGCGGGCCTTATGGCCTCGTTCAGCTGGTGCCTTTCGGAAGATGCGGGCGGCTCTGAGAGTGGCTGGCCTAGCGTGGTTCTAGCGTAAAAGCTCATCAACAGACTGAAGGAGAGGGGAGCCTTGTGTGCAGCCTACGGAACCCAAGTTGGCCTTAAGGACTTAGGAGAGTAGTGAAGGAGACCCATCGTATCTTTGAGGTATCCAAGTCCCCGTTAACTGCTCCCTAAGGCAATCTCGAGTCAGGATGCCGTGGGGCTAAAGAGAAAGCCGAGCAGAAGTCAGCTACTGCAAACCAGACAGCATGCCCTGGAATCGAGGCAAGAACAGTAACTGGATTAGGGACACAGGGTAACAGGGGGGTGCAGGAGTTTATGGCTCTTAGGTCTTGCACAAATGGACAGATTTGGTTCCTGTCTGAGTCCAATTTACCTTCTTTCTTTACTGGCAAAATTGGAGTGTCACAGGGTGAGGCCGTAAAGACCAGTGTGAGATCTGCTGCCAACAAACCTCTTACGGGCTCCAGGCGCCGCTCTGTGTGTCCGGGGGGGGGCGCTGGGCTGCTGATGGGAAGGGCTCATTCCTTTCCAAGAAACACACCCGCTCAGCACTCAGGCACAACCCAACCTCACTCGCATGTGTGGCCCAGAGACAAACTGGGGCATCCTTTACAGACCCATCCTCTTCAGAGGAATTGAAATCAAGATGAGTTACAAGTAAGGAGAGTGGGAAATCTGTGGTTTGGCCGGAGGGCTGGGAGATAGACCCCTCTCTCATTGTATTTTACAGTGGCATTAAACTTACACAACAAGTCTGAACCAGGAAGGTTTGCTGATGAGAAGCTGGACCCCAGAAAGGCATGCTGGGTGCCAGGAGGGCCCATGGAAGAGGGTCCCAGAGTCTCCAGTGGCTCAAATAGAATCAGGTGACAGGCAGAGATGAATCCTCCGAGCAGATGGTAGAGTCACACCAGGCTCGATTTAAACATCCAGTTCTGGGTCCTCTATTTCCACTTGAACGGTGGGCTTGGGTGTGATCGAGGATTAGCTGACTCCATCCACGGATGGCGAACTGTCCCACAGGGGGAGACAAACTGACCTTCTGGGGACATGGGGCCCCGGGGGATGGTTTCCTTGACTTTTCTCTCTGAAGTGCAGGGCAGTTATTCTTCCAATATTGTTTTTTTATAATATCCACAAATGTCTGGAGGCAAATAGGAAGGGTCACAGTGGCCTTGGAGTAGCTTTGAGAGTTACAAGTTGCAGAGAAAGAGTAGTTGATTTAAAAAAATTTTTTTTCCCTACAAGCTATTTTCCAATAATTTAGTAGCTGTTTCACTTATAGGCTGGCCGGCCGATCCAACTATATTATTTTGAAGGTGCCTCTTTATATCAGGGAGAAAGTTTCCTACTAAAGGGGAAATTAAAAGATTTTTATATTCTGGAGTTTCTGGGCTCGGTGCAGTCGCACGTTTGAAGAGTTTGCATAAAGCATTCAGCAAAGGCCTTTGGATGTTCTCCTTCCCTTTGAGTTCACAATTCAACCTTCGACCAATTCACTTTAGGGAGAAAAGCCTCTAATACTGTTCCCATCAAGCCTTGAATATCAGCCTCTAGCTGAGCCATCTTCTGGTCATTTGCAGAAGGGCCTTGGAGAATTTCTGGCCATCTGTTTCCTCTGCGAGGGGGTTTTTCCAGGGGGCTGTCTGGCCTGCCTAATAACCACAGTACAGTCACGGGAGGGAAGAATACTCGCAAGCAGCCGATGCAGGTCTCTGGGAGTAGGGTGGTGAATGGCCACTAATCTTTCTAATTCCTCCCTAAATTGGATAGGATCTTTTCAAAGTGGAGGTAAAAGGGCTTTATTGTTTCAAAGGTCTGCTGCTATCCAGAGGACATGAATTCTTTGTGGTGGGGGGTCCAACATGCCATCTGTGAAGGACCCTGCCTAGGCAGGCCTGAGGCGAGCAGGGTCTGCATAGAGAGCCCTGGCCAGCAGGGGGAGCTATAGGGGGACAGTAAGCCCGCCTCACCACCTGCCCTACGTGTTTCGGCTACACTCACTTCCCGACCTTCAGCACCTCCACAGGCAACCTGTGTACCCTGGGCCAGGAAGTCAGGCCGGGGTGCTCTCTGAAAATCTTGTAGGGAAAGGGAAGTTAAAACAGGGAGCTGATGGGATTTTTCTGGGGAAGATGGAAGAGTTTGGGGAGCTCTGAGAATTTGCTGAGGAGCGGAAGCTGGCTTCTGAGAAGGGGACTTTGACCCAGGGCCTGGAGTTCCATAAGATCTTCTGGAAGGCAGGGGGCAGGGAGCTGGGGTAAAGGGGTGCACGAGAATGTGGAGGCAGGGAATTTATGCTGGATGTGGATTTTAATCTTTGTTCCCAGTCTGATTTCCGTTCCTTCCTCTTGTTAAGGGAGCCGCACAGGTTAGCCATCATACTCCTTGGTGTCCTGTTCTCCATCTGATCTTCCCAGAGACACCAACAAGATCGCTCTGTAGGAGGAGAGCTCTTTTTTTTTTTAAGTAGAGAAATTTTTCCCATTCAAAACATCCATCATCTGGTCATTGACGAGTGGGATCTCCATTAGTATATTTATTCCAAATGCGACTCAATCCAATAAGCCTTTTTAGTGGAAGGACCTGGAGATAACTTCCCAGGCTTAGAATAAATCAATAAATCTTAACCATGGGTGTCAGAGGCACCTCCAAAGTGGGTGCAGAAGATGGAACCCCCACAACCCAAGGTCTCCTGGAGTTACTCTATGAAAACACAGACCTTGGTAGTCACAGGCGAACAGTGTGGTGAAAATGGGGTCTCGGGTCTGTCACGGGAATGTGAGACACCTGCCGTCACAGACCCGCAAATCTGTGATACCAGGCAAGTGCTCCTGGAATGGGGCTCATGAGGCTTTTCTAACATTAGCAAGACAACGAAGGCTGGGTGGAACGACAAAGGCCCCATATGGGCCGGGACCCCTTATAGTAAACTCTCCTGAGAGCAGGCGAGGAAAGACAAAGAGAGTGCTGCCTGACTTTGTGTCTTGGATCCCCAGTCTCTTGGACTGGCCACCACTGGTACCTCCCCCTTCTCGATGGTGGGGACCAGAAGGAATACTCTCTTCACTGGTCCCAAAGCCAAGCTCTCAGGCCACAGAACAAGACAGGAAAACCTCATGCAGTTTTTAGAGAGAGGACCCACAGCAAAGTCTAAGCAGATGCCGGTCTGGTGAGGCTGATGGGGCCGTGCCTGTGTCCCACCCTGTGGGCTTCTGCCCTGTGACAAACAAGACAGACAAAAGAAAACAGTCACTGCCTGTGGAAGGAACAGGATCAATAGAGAACAGAAGTTCTCCTAACAAATCTTTACCAGAGTGCACGCAGGTATTTTCTCCTGCCAGGAAGAGGGCTCTCTCCGGGTTACATCTCTGGGACTCTGCGGGCAGAGCAGGCTGATGTGAGAGGAATTTCACCTCTGCCAGCACCCGTCAGCCGTCCCAGGGCTCAGCCGGGGCAGCCCCCCGGGGCGGGCAGCTTCCAGCCAGGCCAGGCCCCCACACTGGGCGCCAACACCGTAGGGAGGAAAAATGTCCTTTCTTCCCTTCTAGGTTCTGTGGCTGGCCTCATAATTACATTGACACGAGACAGAGGAATAGCAGAAAAACTTTAATTTTGTCCATATGGGGGCTCACAGAAATAGGAGACTCCCCAAAGTGACCAAAGCCTTTGAAACCGAGAAACAATTATTTGTAAGAACTTGACAAGGGGTTTGGGCTTGGGGTAGCAAATAAAGGAAGAAGCCAACAAGGTTTGTTTATCCAGCCTTGGTGGCCCCGAGGGCGCTATTTCGGCAATCAGGATGCCTTCCACCGTCCAGGTGCAGGGAGGCTAGCCTTCACTGGGGGACTAGTTCCTGCTTTCAGGGGACAAAGGAGGGTCCGAGTGACCTTCTTGCACTGGCGGTTTCTTAAATGGCTTTCATGCAAAATAATCAACATACCAAAGTGGCATATTTGGGGGTGGTCTGCCCTGAACCCCTGCACATCTATTCCCCCAGGACGTGTCCACGTCAGAGAGGTATTTTGCTCAAGTTTGCTGAGTGGTCCGCAGAACCCTGGGAGGCAGAGACAGCGGCTCCATATTTCAGACTAGAAAGCGGAGGCTCGGCGAAGGCAGAGTGGCGGTTTCCTGAGCACCTGTTGAGCACCAGGCCCCACAGGGCGCAGCGCCTGGAGGCCCATGGCTGTCCCCTCTGGCATCTGCCCTGGCCGCGCCCTCAGCTCTGACTCCTCTCCCAGCCAACACTTCTCAGCGGGGCTGAACACTTAACTGGCCTCTAATTGTTGTCTCTAAGTCAGACTCTGGGGACAGAACTCTGACTCGACTAGTTTTGGTAGCCCTCTTACTGCCAGACCCAAAGGAGAGCACGTGTGTGGAGGGACAGAAGAGTCCAGGCTGCACGGGGCAGGCAGGCACAGCGCTCCCTTTGAAATGGACCGTTTTTCTGAGGACTCGCTAACGAAGTCCTTGACCTCTGGGGCAAAGGTTTATTCCTGCCCCTTCTGTGAGCCAGGCCCCGGGCCGTGAAGATGAGCCGGACACTCTCTCCGCCTTTGCGGAGCTTGAGGTCCGGTGCGAGGAAAACCCCTAAGTGGGCACTCACTGTTGAGCGCCGTGCCCGCTGCGCAGGGCAGGTATTATGGGAGCAGAGGGGAGCCGGTGGGGGCCGTGGGGCCAGGCCTCAGCACCTCAGATGGCTGGCGGGAGGGTGTTGTAAGGAAGAAACAGGCCCAGAAGGGTGGGGAGAGACCGTGCTCTTTCATGGGTAAGGGGCCCCCGACCACAGTGTGGCAGGGGGAGCACGCAGACTGCCTCTACAGACCTGCAAGGACAATTTCTATTTTTCTTTTTTCTTTTATTTTATCATGTTAGTCACCATACATTACATCATTAGTTTTTGATGTAGTGTTCCATGATTCATTGTTTGTGTATAACACCCAGTGCTCCTTGCAGAACGTGCCCTCTTTAATACCCATCACCAGGCTAACCCATCCCCCTACCCCCCTCCCCTCTAGAACCCTCAGTTTCTCAGAGTCCATAGTCTCCCATGGTTCGTTTCCCCCTCCGATTCCCCCCCTTCATTTTTCCCTCCCTTCTCCTAAGGTCCTCCATGCTATTCCTTATGTTCCACAAATAAGTGAAACCTTATGATAATTGACTTTCACTGCTTGACTTATTTCACTTCGCATAATCTCCTCCAGTCCCATCCGTGTTGATGTGAAAGTTGGGTATTCATCTTTTCTGATGGCTGAGTAATATTCCATTGTATATATGGACCACATCTTCTTTATCCATTCATCTGTTGAAGGGCGTCTCGGCTCTTTCCACAGTTCGGCTATTGTGGACATTGCTGCTATGAACATCGGGGTGCATATGGCCCTTCTTTTCACTACATCTGTGTCTTTGTGGTAAATACTCAGGAGTGCAATTGCTGGGTCATAGGGTAGCTCTATTTTTAATTTTTTGAGGCACCTCCAAACTTTTCCAAAGTGGCTGTACCAACTCGCATTCCCACCAACAGTGTAAGACAGGGTTCCCCTTTCTCCACAACCTCTCCAACATTTGTTGCAAAACCCCCCTTATGTTCGTGCCATTACAGGGATGGACCCCTCTGGGAATCTCATGAGAGCGATGGACCAATGTCCAGGAAGAATTACATATCCATAAAATCTTGGGAAGGATTCTAAGGTTTCACACATGCCCTGAAGTGTGGGGAGCCAAAGAGCGAGCTCCTTAGGAGTTACACGGAGATAACCCAGTGATACTGAGAGGTGTAGGCTGGGCCATCGCAGGCAAACTGGGGGAGTCCTCACCTTCCTCGGGCTTCATCCCTGGACTCGCATCGCTGTTCATGCCTCACCTAGAACCTTCTCCCACCGGCACCTGGCCCACTCATTGTCCTCCTAGTGATCCCATCTTGATGGCATGGCAGGGACATCCCTCTCTGGATGTGATGAAGGCTCAAGGTTGGCTGTCGGGCATGGCATAAATGCTAATTAATCAATGGTTACCCATCCATTACGATCTGCCGGAAACTCCATCGCCTCTGTCAAATCTCCTGACCGCACCGAGCAACAGGCTCTCCTTCCATGGACCGCGTGAGCACGGGTGGTCTGTGCGGGCTCCTGTGCTGTGTGTCCTGCCTCGGCCTCCCACAGGCTTCAGAGCACCATGCTGGAGCCAAGATTCCAGATTCCAACCTGGCCTGGCCACTCCCTCACCGTGCAACTTTGGGGAAGTTACGTAATAATGTCCCTGGGCACTGATTTTTCTCAGGACTACCTATTAATAGGGTTGCTGTGAGGATTAAATACATTCTTACTTGTAAAGTACTGAGTACTTGGCACCGAGTAGGAACTACAGAAGCATTAGCACTTAACTATTATCTGAAGGGAATAATCTTGTCAAATGCCTTAAAAAAAAAAAAAAAAAGTGCCTATCAGCCCTTCTCAATGCCGCATACACGGCTGGTGTTCAGAATCCACTTCCCGAGTTTCTGACTAAGTTGGCCGAGAAGGTCAAGAATCAGAGGCTGGAAAGGTAAGTGCGTTCAGCTCCTGCCCTAAGCACTTGTTTGCAAAAGAGCCGGCCTCAAGCTGAGCAGAGAAACAAGGGTCTGGGCCTGCTTAATCCTCTTCCTTGGCTGCCTCGTCCACACACTCCGATGGCCCAGCTCCTGAGTGGACTGCCACTGCTGTCCCGCTCTATCTTATTTGATCCTCACGAAAGGGCAGGTGGGGCTGCCAGGGCAGACAGTGAGTGACCCCAATCTGACGTGAGGCACTGAGATGCAGAGGGGAGCGGGACCCGCTGCACACACACACAGCCCGCCCTGTCTGCCAGCCCGGGGAGGGCCCCTGCAGCTTCCTTCTCCAGTGGCCTCTGGTCACCCACCAAGACTTCCTCATTCCTCCCCCACCACTGGTGCTGCTTCTGGCTCGTCTCCCTCCTTCAGGCTTTAAACGTCGCTGTTTTCTCCAGAGCAGAGGCTTGGCCTTCTTCCCGCTGCATGTCCCTCCTTGCTGGTTCCAGCCGTGTTTCAAGTGCCCAACCAGGTACTGGCCTCCCAAACCGGCCAGCTGCCTGACGCCCCTGCTCAGTTACAGTCCCTTGTTTCCAACTGTCCCCGAACATCTGAAACTCCAAGCCAGCCCCTCTGGTGTCACTGTCCCCTCCGTCGTGTTTGCAGTTCTCTCCTTTACCAGCTGCCTGCTCACTCTTCTACTTGGCATCTGCCCCTGCCTCTTACAGCCAGCTTGGGCCTGCTCTGGAACATTCTGCACACCTGTCCCCGTTCTGGTCATCCTGCCTGGTCCTTCCGGTCACACAAGCCTCCTGATGGGTCCCCTACTTCGAGTCCCTCCTGTTCCTGCAACAGCTGTGATCTTCCCGAGGTAGAGGTTCTCTCTTGGAGCCCTGGATTCCTGAGAGCCGCCTCACATGAAGGTGGGACCTAACATTCAGACTGTTGTTATAGGCTGTACAATGTAGGGGCTCGGGGTGCCGATCCCTGTGCAGTAGAAAATCCGTGTAGAACTTCGGACTCTCCCAAAATGTACTAATAGCCTACTGTTGACTGGAAGCCTTACCCATAACAAAGAGTTGTTTAGCACACATTTTGTTTATTATATTTATTATATATTCCTATAATAAAGCTAGAGAAAATGTTAAGAAAATCCTAACATACATTCACAGTATTGTACTGAAAAAAAAAATCCAGATATAAGTAGACCCATGCAGCTCAAAGGTCAACTGTATTGTGTGTTGTGATCCTACCTATTAGCTAAACTATTTCAGAGTCGTGTTGCTAACAGTCTGAAATCACTGTTGTAATCTCAACCCTCCTGGCTATTTTCTTGAGAGAAAGCCAGGCTCAGGCATTCTCCGGGGGCAGTAAGCACAGTCACAGCTCTGTGACTCTGTGGCCGCCACAAACCCACCCAGCACCTTCCCCACCAGCAGCAGCCCCGCCTGCTGTTTCTGTCCCGCCCGAACATCCTGAACTTCTGCCTTCTGCCTCTCTGCTGCTGTCGGGGTCTGCACCCCCACCTCCTGCCCCCACCGCTGTCTCCGCCAAGTCTCCAGTCCTTCAGGGCCCCCGGCTTCCCCGCACCAGCACCCTGGTTTCCCCCGAGGCGTCTCTTCCACGAGAAGCGCCGGCCGCCACGCGCTCGGGCTGGCCTGTCCAGAGCTCGCCAGGTGCGCGCCAGGTGCCGGTGGACCCACGCGCCCACCTGCAAGACCTCAGCGGACCCACACCGCACGGCAGGACCGATCGTCACTCCCCTCGTCAAGGTGATAGAAAGCGCGCTCTGACAGAAGCGGGACGAACCTGCCACGACTTCACAGGAGAATGCAGCACAGAGAAACCAGGGCACGTTTTCTACGATTTCGTCCGATGAATAATGCATTGGGCACGATGCGGGGATATGTATGCCCTCGATTTCATTGGGTTACCGCATGGTTTAAGGATCTGAAGTGTATGTACACATTTCAGAACTTAGCCTAGACTTTTTAAAAAACAAATTTACTGAGAAATCAGTACTAGATAATTCCCTACAGAAAGGACAACTGAACACTGAGGGTCTAATTTCTGAAGTATTTATTAAAACAAGTGTATTAAGATGGATTTAAAGCACCCCTGTCACCAATGACCTTTTCCCCTCAAAAACCTGCTGCAAAATTATAATACAGTTAAAATCTAAGTTTCTTAGATTAAAGAACTTTAGAAACCCTATAACAAGCTCCTCAATTTAACACTCAGCTGACTGAGGAGTACGGCTGTTGGCCAGAAACCTTATGTGGTCTTTCAGACCCAGTGCAGGCAATTACAGAGGCTGGCCCAGGGAAGCGGCCCTCCCCACCCCTGCCCTGCGGACAGCTGGTGTGTGGCAGTCTCTGGGGGACCCGTAGTCAAGGACTCGGCCCCTGGCCCCCGCCCTCGCTCTTCCACCTACGTGAACTCGTGGCCTACCCACCTTCCTTCAGAGCCTCTGTATCGCAGGCACCTCTGCGGAGCCTTCCGTGGGCTGGGGGCGCGTCCCTGGCTTATACCGTAGCAGGAAGCAGTTACAGACTTCACTATTAATTTCACTCAGCTTTCTTCCCAGCTTTACTGAGGTAGAATTCAGTGTTGTAATACATTTAAAATGTACAATGTGACGATTTGATATACAGTAGTCCCCCCTTATCTGTGCTTTCAGATCCCCGTGGTCAACCACAGTCTGGGAGCACTTGGTCCTCCTCCTGCTCTATCATCTGAGGGTCAGTAGTGGCCTAACGCCGCGTCCCGATGCCCACGTCTTTCCCCTCTCTTCATCTCCTCATCTCACACCATCATGACAAGGGTGAGTACAGCACAACAGGGTACTCTGAGAGATACCACGTTCACATAACTTTTATTACAGTATACTGTTATAACTATTCCATTTGATCATTATTATTGTTAATCTCTTACTATGCCTAATTTATAAATTAAACTTTATCACAGATATTTATGTAGAGAAAAAAACCCCCGTTATGTATCGGGTTCGGTGGTTTCAGGCACCCCCCCGGGGGTCTTGGAACGTATACCTGTGGATAGGGGGTGGGGGACTATTGTACGCACACACGGGTTGTGAAAGGGTTCCTACCATGAAGTAAATTAACCTATCCATCACCTCATGGTTTCCCCCCCACACACTTTTTTTTTTGGTGAGAATGCTTCAGATCTACTAAGCAAATTTCCATTATATAATACAGAATTATCAGCCGTAATCCCCACATTAGATCCTCAGAACTAATTCATCTTCTAGCTGAAAGCCTGTACCCAACTTGGAGAGCATTATGCTCAGGGAAATAAGCTGGATGAAGACAAAAACCACATGGTATCACTTGTATGTAGCATCTTAAAGCTGAACTCCTACAAACAGTAGAGCGGTGGCTGCCAGGGGCTGGGGGGGAGACTGGCCTATTGTCTGAATCCGCTCCTTGAACATTTGGCAGCTCAGTCCTCTCTGGCTCCTGACAAAGACCCTCACAACTTACTTCATTCTCTTGAACAAGCATTCTCGCCCCTCATTTTGAAAAATATGTTGTAACAATGGCTGTATGGGAAAACAAGAGAATCAGGAGAAATGAGTTCCCTCATTAAATTAGCAGTGTAGCTCTGGTAGGTCCCTTCATTTTGGAGGCTGGGCCTTCTCGTCTGCAAAATGAGGTTACTTGACTAGATGTTGTTGAATGTTCCTTTCAGATCTAATATGCCAAGGTTCTATGAATCATGCTTCTAAAACGACCTTCTGAAAAATAAAGCAGCAGAATGAAGCTAAATATTTTTTAAAAATTATGTTTACAAGGTAACCTTTACAAAGTAGCATTTAAAAATAAACCATCTCACAACTCAAATGCCTGATAGTGTTGCCCTCACACTGGCCAGCAAATATTTATTGTATGTCTGCCGCATGCCAAGCACATATACACGGCGTTTCCTCTCCTCGCCCGTGAAAGAACACTTAGCGCTTCTTCCAGGTGAACTTTCTGCGGGCTCCCTCTTGGCCTGGCTTCTTCCGTTCTCTGACGCGTGGATCAGCAGTCAGCAGTCCAGCTGCGGTGTAGAAAGAGAAGCCTTTATGAAGCATGGGAGATGCACGCTGCCTACAGGAAAGCAACCAGACCTGTAATAATTTACCAGCCTGGTATAAGTCTCACGATAGCAGTTTGCTCTCACTCTTTTAGGATAGTTCCCCCATTTCGGAGACAAACACCGGCTGCACTGTTTGAGTCTGTTCTTCTCTTCCTATGAGGGCTGTGGTTCCTTGTAGGTTTTTAAGCCTGTTCAACTTAAGATAGGTCTGCTCATGTGTGGGTAGTCACTATTCACTGTGACGGCACTGACACTGCCTGCTTATTATTACGGGTGTGAAAGTTCCAACGGAGACACGAGGCAGACAACAAACACTATATGGCTGAGTAAGAGGAAGTCTACGGACACTGTAGATTTGAGAACATGAATATACAAACATACAGGTACAGTATGACTTATCAAACCTATCTGAGAAAAGAAACTTCTGGAAGTTTTCTCTCCCTAATCATCAAGAGCGGGTAATTTCTAGGCAACTGATGAGCTACTCTCAGCATATGCCCCGAATAATGTGCCCCTGTGGTGGCTGGAACCACAGATTTCGAGAATACCAGTGATGAGAAAGCTCTTACAATGCTTTTATAAATACGTAAACAGACCATAGTTTTTCCTTGTCTTTTTTACTCTTCCAACACTAGCACTGCTTTTCCCTGTAGACAAGGTGGGGTTATCTTATTAGGAGTATCTGAATGGGCGTAAAGCAAAGGCAAACTTCAATCACTCATTGTACACCCATTACGTTTTTGCATTTACTTGTCTTTAAAAGGGCATGGAATAAATATTTTGGACAAAATGCAGACAAGACTTGTCTAAATTCTAGTTTGGATTATAAGTAATAATGCTTTATTACTTTTCAATATGCCCACTAAGTCAAACTGGCAGAACTGTGAAGTAAGGTCCTGTAAGTTATTGGAATGACTAGTCATGAATCGTACAAAATGGTAAATTTTTAATAAGCAAATGGATTTTTAAGAGACTTAAAGAATCAACTAGCCTAAGCCGTAAGTGGCGCTTCTCTGCAGCGCAGTATCGGACCGCAGCAGCTCACGCGGGAGGGGCACAGGGCAAGCCATCTTACTTGCCCAGAGAGGAGCTGCGGGGCCCAGAGGCGCTAAGTGACGCGCCCGGGCCACACCGCTGGTCAGTAGTGCCCCCAGGGCTTTCCGCCCTTCGTAAACAGTTCGAAGACGGTCTTCAGCTAGAACCGCCCTGATTTATCGTAAGCGCTTAAAGCAGTGCCCTCATGAACAAACTGACGGCCTCTTCCTTCTCACACTGCAGACTCTCATATTCATGACGAGGTGAGAGTCACCCAGCGAATAAGACAACATAAAATTCAAAGTCACATCACAGTGGAAAAATGGAAATCTCCAATTAATGTTGGAAAGATACAGTATAGGGCTTCATCATCACATCGAACAGTTACAAGTTTCTAGGATAAGACAAAAACAGTCACTGATTCATCTGTTAAACACAACGGGGCAGCGCTTGTTAAGCTGGTTAAGCAGTTAGGCCCTAAAGGCCAGAAGAAGCCTTCCCTGATGCTGGAGGGCCTCCTTTTCTTTTTCTAGCTCAAATTCACTTCACAGAAATCAGAAGTGAAAAGCACTGGTATGGTTCTGGAGCATACAGAGAGAAGCCGGCAAACTGCAATGCCGCGTATTTAACAGTATTTTCTGATTTCCGGGGACTGGTGCAGGAACCAGGGAACACCACAGATCGGGCAGAGATACCCCCCGCCGCCCCGCCACTCTCAACGCGGCTCATACCTTGTCTCATCCACTCGACCTCTTCGTTGGTGACAAAACTGCACAAGGCTCTTGCCACCGCCAGGCGTATGGCTCCAGCCTGGGACGACCGCCCACCCCCGGAGACTGTGCAGGTCACGTCGTGTTCTCCAAGCCGGTCAAGGAAGCAGAAGGGGAACATCAACTGTTCTCTAGAACACATCACAGGGACAGGTAGCTCACTACTGAGATGCTTGTGTTACAAACTGCTCACACTGTCCACATTCACAGAAAGCCAATCAGGCACACCGGCACGCATACTTCAGTCAACCTGTAAGAGGAACAACTCCTGGTGTCTCTGATGTCGAGAACGCTCTGCGGACAGCCACGTTTCTTCTTCTTCCTGGATAGAGCAATACACACCCTCTCACAGTTGAGCCCTTTTCTCTCATGAGAACCTTGCGAAGCTTGAAAATAACCTGGTAAAGAAGTCTCAAAGTTGGGAAATTCCACTCATCAGCGGAATCTCCTGGGATTCAGTGATCGATTATCCAATGCCAGTTAGATTCACTAAACAAAATGCACCATAACACATCTGTGTAATGTAGGATGCTCATCCTGACATGGTTTTGGCAGTTACTAGAGCCACAGTCAACTCCGACCCCACCCCCCACCTCCGAAACACCTGCTCCTATGACTGGTTCTTGAAGTGGCAGGTGCCACGTGACACAGTGCACACCACCAGCTGGGCCCACTTGCCTCGGCAGTCTGTGCCCGCGCGGGCCCCAAAGGCACCCCAGCACTGGAGAATGGAACACGGACAGAACACCACCCGACCTTCTCTTGCTCAACCCAGCAAGGGACTGCTGAACACCATTTATGTACCAGGTCCAATCACCACTGCCTGTCAGTTAACGCTGATCTTGCTGTTTTGCCCCAATAGCTCTACTGAATATTTAGAAAAGCCGATTCATTTTGCATTGACTTGCTTTATCTGACAGTGTAGCTTTCTAGACCTCAAATAAAACTTATACCACAGTGATGCTGAAAGACAGATATGGACAGTTACATTCGACTGTTACTCTTCAAGCTACACGGGCAAAATAATTGCATGCAGACAGATGGACAGAACCTTCTCTCTGAACAGGACTTTCCAAGAACACAGTTAATTAGAATCTGCAATAGTGCTGCTTCAACAGGGATGTTGTTTGAACAGGGATGAAACAACAACAAACACGGGCCTGAAACAACATAAATCCGTATTGCTTTTTTGAATAAAGCAACCAAATCAAAAATAGGAATGTTATAAAAATAATACTGTTCTGGGCGCCTGGGTGGCTCAGTCGGTTAAGCGACTGCCTTCGGCTCAGGTAATGATCCTGGAGTCCCGGGATCGAGTCCCGCATCGGGCTCCCTGCTCAGCGGGGGGTCTGCCTCTCCCTCTGACCCTCTTCCCTCTTGTGCTGTCTCTCATTCTCTCTCTCAAATAAATAAATAAAATCTTAAAAAAAAAATACTGTTCTAAGTAATAGCCATATTATCATAATAACTAAAGAAAATTTAGAGACTGATAATGTAATTCCACCATTCCACTTTTCCAGCAGGGCAAGATAGGCCAAGACAGAATCTATGGGATTGACACCCAGACATGCGTGGGGGGTGGGGGGGACTCTGTGTTGCCTGACACAGGTAAGTGGTTAGTAATGTAAGTGACATTATGGAGCAGCTCTGGTCACCCACTTGTTTGGGAGCTTAAACACTTACCTGTGTTAATTCCTAAAATTCTAAGATTCCCTAACAAATGCTTATATAAAGAAATAGAGACAAATTCAGAAAGAACACATTCTCTAATCTACTCCAGACACACTAGAGGGACTGAACCAGGGGTCAAGGTAAGACAGACCACCAAGAAGGGTCTGGACATTTGGGAAGTGGGTGCACACTAAGGAAGAAAACTTAACTGATACGTAAGTGTGATCCAAAGGGTAACAACTGAAGATGATTATATGTAGCTATCGATTTTAACTAATCTGGACTGCAAACAAATACGTGCAAAAACAGTCTTCATCTGCTCTCAGGCATCTCAGACAGAATCCTGAGTTAAAAGAATCAAATTTATTTTGTTCTTTATTATCTAATCAAAGTCACTTTGAAAAAAATATAAAACAATCTCCTTTTCCATCTTCTCTGAACGAACTCCTTATGGCACCAATTCAAAAGCATATAACTTAGCATATGTACAAATGCATGCTCTTATTTATTTTTAATTGCTTAGAATGCTAACCTTATCTCCCCTATTACACGGCTAGTGCTGTGTGAGGAACGTATTTCTTTTGCACAGATGATCAGTTAAGAGTTACTTTAGTGGTTGCCTGACAGAGCAAAGGACTTTCCAAATCAGAAGGGTTATTAATCTTTGTATTCCACAGTACTAGGCACTTAGTAATAAATGTCTGTTGTGTAAGTGAATGGATGAATGAACAAAAATTTTCTGATAGCACTGGGAAGGCAACACAGTCAACGTTCATTCCCAATGATCTATTTGTGCAAACAGCCTGAAGAAAGGACCCTGGAAAGAGAGCTAGCCATCCAGCTGACTTGTAGGCGAGCATCTGAGAGATCAAGTCCAATTCTCCTACAAACTAGCAAAGTGACCTTTAAGTATCTGGGCTAAGGTCACACAGCTAGAAAACAGAACTCGAAGCGAGATCACCTGATTCTCAGTTTAGCTGTCTTCCTGCTGGTCAGTGGTCACCTTGCTGCTGAATCTGTAAGCTCCTGGCTGCTCCTGCACGTGGGAAGGCCAGCCTAGCACAATCCCTACAACCACTTTAAGATGACGAGATGGTCCGGGTGCCCATTTCTGCCAAGATTCACTTAGGCTTCCCAATCAGAGAGGAAGTCTCTTGATGATAGAAATCATATTTAAATAGCTCTGATATCTTCACAACACCCAGAACAAGACGGTGCACACAGACCGTCCTTAGTAAATGCCTGCTGAATTCAAACTGGAGAGTAAGTTCTAAGGATAACTATTGATTTATGAGTTCAAGCCATAACTGAGATTTATGGTTAAAGCATCAGGAGTTATATCTGAAAGTAAACTAACAGGTTATTACTGGTCAAATGCCATTCCTCCAAGCAGTTTCCAGTGCTGACGTTCTGGGTCTCTCTCTGGCTTTTCTTAAGGGAAAGAAGAGCTTCCTCTACCCATTTCCCTGTGAGAAGGATGGCAGAATTAGCCTACTCCATTTGAATGGAGTTAGAGTGGGTTACTCCTCGACACAGACACACATACCAATAAAATAAACATACATTTCCTGAAGTCATTATTCGGTCCAGAAACTTGCATGACATTAACAGGGTCCTCTCTTCCTTACATAAGCACTGGGATCAGCGGAGCTTTTGCCTCTTTTCACCTTAAATAGCGCACTACACATTCAGGAAACAGGGCCTAATCATGAAGAACTTGTGTTACTTGTGGATAATGACAGTAACTACTAGAAAAATAATAACCGCCTCCAAAAGAGTAAGCCTTTAGATAGTGACTCACAGAGATCGAAGATGAGCATATTTAGAGAACGTGAATTGTAATACTTATTTATGACTAATGTCTATTTCTCCATGGGATACAAAGTTCAAAAAAATAAAACTGCCATATTTGGCACTGGGACCTAAAGCAAAGCCTGATGAGCTCTTGTTTTAACACATCAATGTCAGGTTTAGATTTGCTTGCTCAGTATGTAATCAGTTTCCTCTGAGTAGCAAAAAAAATCCAGAGTGATAAAGCAGACTTTTTCTAATATTTATGCTGGTAAGGGCCAAGGTTGGTTTCTGTTGTTTTGTGCACATCCGCCCCCCAACTAGGGAAACAGAAGGTGGGAATCTACTTTTCTTTCATTTTGGCATAGTCTGCATTTCAGAAAGGAAGATACATCTAAAATACTCAACTTCCAGTAGGATCTGATAGAGGAGGAAGATTCAATTAACGAGGAATTCTAGAGATGCTTTTTCAAAATCTGGAAAATCACATTTAAAAAACAGTGACAGCTTCCCTCTAGCTAGTTTGATTTAATTACATTGGTAAAGAGAAACAATCATTCAGACATATATAATCAGAAAATCATAAGGCTTTTTAATATAAAGACAAAACGCAAACGCAAAATGAGAAACAAACCTGTCTTGTGTCACTGGGAAGTAAAGCAGATAATCGATTCCATTTACTTTTATTTTTCCACTTCCATGCTCATAAACAACTGCTTCCGCTTTTGCACTCTTTCTTTTACCTTTGTAAATACAGAATTTCTATTAGTAAAAATCTTCGAGGTGAATGGGGTAGGTAAAACGACGTTATATTTTTTCCCCAGAAGGACAATATACTATTACACTATACGTAGTAAAGTTCTATGAGTATTATAAGTCAAACAAAAATAAAACAGGCAAACTACACCATTATCGATGCAATAGAGCTTATTATGGGGTAATTTTGTTCCTCAACTCCATTTTAGGAACACCACAATGATTTAAAATTAGTTTCAATGAGCAATGAAGTAATTCGTATTTATTTATGTTACTTTAGAAAAACAACCACTTTACAGTGTTCTTCTTTGATAATCAGTAAGTATATCTAATCATGTAACTTTTAAAAATATATGAACAGTATAATAAAATATAGTTGGTAAAAAAGAAAAGAATCCTCAGGAAAGGTCCCATTTCTTTGAAAGCATTAGTTGAAATGCCAAGGAAGAATGCTCCACTATGAAGAGTTGCAGGTTTATCATTTAATAGGTCAGGCCTTAAAAGCTGCATCATAACGAAAGTCTGCATGGCTCCAAGGAAGATGTGAGGTTGAGGACCTCAAGTTTTCACGTTTCACAGTTTCAGTATCCAACAACCAGATTCCCTGAGCATTTTCATTTTAGATGGGAAACCCTTATCACAAACATTTTTTGTCTCTGCCCGTTGAAAATGTGAAAAAGATTTAACATAAGTCTAAAAATAAAAAGCATCAACAAGATGGGGTAGGTACGCATCCACATTTTTTCCTGGGACATGAGAAGGTTCAGATTTTTGAAACTTCAACAGAGTCTTAAAAATTAGAAAATTCAATGTTTCGGTAGCAAAAAACAAATGGTCGGACCAACTGAATACCAGGGAGTGATAGCAAATAAAAATAATTGTTGTTTCTCAGTTTTCACAAAATTTATTTTCTCTCCACGGAATGTCATTACCTTCGCTGGTGCTGAAGGCCATTCCTTGCTCATCATACTGCACAGGTTCAATCAGCTGTTTTTTTGATTGAATAGTTACACTCCTACGGAATCTCTGCACAAATTCTTCTTCGGCACCACTGTACAGTGTCAATAACCTTTCTAGCAGCCGAATGAACTGTGCATACTACAGACAATAAAATAAAAATTCATTAGAAGATGCAAGTGTAATTGCATTTGCTAAATTTTTTCTATTTCTGTATACCTGATTTTTCCAATGTTGCTTTTCTTGATGAATTTTGACAGGATGACACTCCTGCACCTTCATGCTGCTTTTAAAACAGCATGCAGACACAACACTTCCCCTGTGTATCCCTCAGTGCCCAATCTTTTCTTCTGAGAAACAAGAGAGACTTACCAAGCAAAGAAATATCAGCTTCTCTGTATTTTAATTACATGAAATTGAGATTTAAATTCATTTTCAAAAAATATTTAGATGATCTTCAAGTGTAATTTCTACTCTTTTATTAACTGGATCAAGAGGAGGTTTAAAAATAATTTCCAGTTATGTATAGTAAAATGGGAAGAGTTTGATTTTGAGAAAATGTACCTCTTAAATTATATTTCATAATACATTTGGCAAATATATCTTTAGCTGTTCAAGCTGTGTTACTTTAATGTTTATGATTTCCTTTAAAACCGAACAATCAAGCTATTTAAAAATTCAAGAGATACTTGACTTAAAGGGCAACCTCTTGAAATAAATTATCCCTGCTACTCTGTGCGTTTTTTTTAATAGTTCTCGAACATGTGATTAGAAAGTAAACAACTTGGTATTAACCCCTTAAAATTAGACGCCAGAGTAATCATTCTAAAGTGTTTATGCAGAAGGAGACAACTAATACTCGAGAGCCTTAATGTGGAGTGTGAGACCCAATTTTTGATAACCTTATTTGTGTTTCTGTCAACCCTAAAAATCATACTCTCTTTGTTGCCTCTGACTTTATTGTGGACATCTGCCATTAATGATTTGGAATGTGGAGAAATCTCAACAGTAAGTTTTAAGAGACTGCTTCAATTACTGCTTCCTGTGCTGTCACAATAAAAGAGAGGGGAATTTTCTAGGTAAGGGTGACAGACTTTGCCACCTGCGGTACCTGGACTGACACAGCTCTGTTCTTCCCCTCCATTTCTGGGCCTGTGCCCTCTGCTCTCAGCTGTTCTCTCAATTCCATCACATGCTGACTATGCACGTACAGAGGGGTAGCTACGAGTCTGGCATGGCCTTTCTGATGAGCTAGGGGTAAGGTTTAAGAAGTCCCTGCCTCCCCCATCTTGATACCAGCCAGCAACTTCAGGATCTCTTCTGCTATCCAGTACCCCAAAAGTACAGCAGACTATCACCCACACATCTACTGTCTATGTATAGGAGATACATACATCATTATGTGTATGTATGGAAAATGCATATATTTGGTCTTCCCAGTTGCACACCTCTAAAAAGAAGTCCTTGGGATGTTTTCAAATGGAAAAACAAACAAAATAAACCCCAAAAAACAAACTTGTATTATAAAAAAAATCAAAGCAGCCAGAAAACATAGGAAACAATGAAATGATACATTCAAAGAAGAAGCAAAGAGAGATTTTTTTCAGTTAGATCCAAATGCAGCAATAGCGACTTGGCAGTTAGGATATTAGAAATTAACTCCAGATCTACCACTCACCAAATGCCTGACACCTTGTTAAGCAAGTTGCAACGTTTCCAAATCATTAATTTCTCCAATATGTTAAATGAAAAAAAGCGCAATTTAAGTACATGACTTAAAATCAACACGGGTGGCAAGGTACTAACAATGTTAGCCAGTGCCATGGAAGAAAAAATCCTTCTTGGAACAATTTGTGAAACTTACACTCATATCTTCTAGAAATAATCTAAATTTAGAATATCAGCATATTTAAAACATCAAATTTCCTCAGATAATATTGGTGTATATTAGAGCCTTTAGCAAAAGAGCGCTCCAATGAAAACCTAAAGCAGGGGGCACAGACTTTATAGGGTATAAGACTCACCTGGGGAGCTGGTTAAAAAGAAGAATTCCTGGGTGACACCCCTGGAAATTCTGAGCGAGGTCTGAATTCTTAGGAAACTGCATTTTCTAACCAGTTTTCTGGCTGCATTTTAAGTGATTCTGACATAGGTGGTTTCTCAGATTCCAAGATGAAAAATACCACCCTTATCTAGATACTGCACACAAGTAGGCCAGGGAGCAGCAAATTGCACGAGGGCGACCACGCGCTCCTTTCTTTTTCTACTTCACCTGTGATAACTCCTTACATTAGCTTGTAAAATTAGCTATTGGCTTTACTGAAGGAGATGAAAACTGACCTCTGCTGCGCTTCCCTAGAACCGCCGGCGGAGGACACTGAGGGCACTTGTGGATAGGAGGGTCTGGCCAGGAGGCATGTCACCTTCCTGACCGCAATAAGGCCCTTTGGCAGAAACCAACTATACATATGTTTTAGAAAGGAAAACTGTCTTAGGAACACCTGCCTCTGAGGAACATTACCGTGATGATCCTAAATACAGCAATTGTCTGCATTCTTACGGCACAAGTCCCCTTAAATTTAAAAGATTAATCACTCACATCTTGATCTGACAGTTTTTCCACTAACATTTCTTCTAGTTCCTCCTTAATCAGCCATCTGCTGCCAATCAGGTCTCTGTTAAAATATCACATATATTCTCTTTTAAATTAACCATGCAATTAGAGTTCTATCACAAAAGATCCCACATGCAGTAGCGATTCTTGATTGGGAAACAAATTTTTGTATTCTAGAGCATTAAAATTTCACCTAAGTAAACTATTTTTGAGAAGTGTTATTTCATTCCCTCATTCTACTTTAGGAAAGACATCCAGTCTAGCAAATGTTTTGTTGGAGGACTTAAACACGCTCTTGTGGAACTCATGTGATACACCAAGCTACCAGGTTTCCTAAAAATGAACACTGTGCTTATTTTTCATTATTTACTTCAAAGGAGAAGCAATGGACACAACGTTGGCCTGCCAGAGGACTAAAGTAGTAATCAAGTCCAAATAAAGAGCTAGCGGTGGTATGCACGACTTCAGCAAGGGATTCTCAAAGACTCATGTCTTCTGCATAAGAAGTAGTGAAGCACCGGGCTGACAGATCTAACCTATCACTGTTTGCCCAATGGAAGTCCAAATCTTAACATTTACATGCCTGAACTGTTTTTGGTATTTCAGTAAATATACAGCTATATAAACAAAAATTCTGAGGATCTCCTCTTCAAAAGTTAAGTGCCATTTAATACATAAATCTGGAATGAAGATAAAAATAACAGCTGTAATATCTACTTCCTCCCAAACAAAAAACCAGCCTGTTATTTTGACCCCTAACTTTAATGATCAATGCTGAAATCGGGAACACACTTCTAGGCTTTAAGTATGCCTAAACACCACCAATGACAAGTGGCATGTTTTTCATTCAAATTTTGCATGTATTTTAATGCGAGAGAAGAACTTACTTGGTTTTAGTTTTTTCTGAAAATAAACCTTTGGCTTGCAACTGGTTCTGATGCTTTTCTGCTTCTAGTAGCTTTCCATATGCTTCCTGTGGCAAATAAAATATATACGCTAAAATAAGAGCTACGGTACATTATGACTTCTACTCATATTTTCCCTGTGAGCATCCCTCATTTCAGAAGGGACCTCCTCACAGAATCTAGCTGCACAGCAAATAACACTGAAAACACTTTTTAATTATACTATTTCTCACTCAAACTAAAGGATGGTAGTATAATTTCAATGAGAATTTAGTATCATACATAATAGCATACGTTAACTGATTTTAAATAACTCTGTAAGAAATTTACTCTATAAAAAAATTCTAGTGAGGCTGGAAAACACCAAAGAAAGCTACAAACTATTTTCCTTTAAGTTCCACAAACAAACAAAAATAAAGAAATCATAATTTATATAGCAATATGCACTTTAAATTTAGGGAATTAACCAGCAAAGTTATGATATTTACAACTGAACTCCTTATCTAATATTCAATATTTACATAATATTTAAGTCCTCACCATGTTAGTCTATGTCTTAAAAAGTTTTCTATTATATTTGTTTCATTATTTGATTTGTTTCCATTAATTTACTTTCCAACAAAGTCTGTAAATGTATGTCACTTGTTAAATTGTAATGTAAACCGGGGGGAAAACTGCCATTTTGTTAGAACTTGTAAAAAGCAATAATCTGGCAATGAATAGTATCAATAAAATACATTTTCCAGGAAATGAGTTTACAAAAGTAGAATCATGCAAGTTGTCTCCCAGTTTTTTGACTGAACAAATTTTCATTGAGGACTCACATCCAATATGTGTGTATTCACTTATAATTTAACATAATCTACCATACTGATACCTAATGAGTAGACATTTTCAAAGGATGAGCCAGGGATGATATAAATGACATTTTTTTCTTGCTGATCATGACACCTTCCAATATCATCAGCTACTTACTGTCAGATAATGAAGACACAACTTGTCACTGTAGACATGTTCATCCATCTCTCAAACAGTCTTAATAATTTCAAATTTTGGAAGGGCAACTTCTTGTTGGCTCTGATTAAACTGCCAGAGGTTGCTGACAGAGTTTGTTCTAAGAAAAGGGGAAGTGTCCCTTTGCATGGGTCTCTTGTCTGTACCAGTGTGTGTACATTAACAGTGTACATGAGGATCTCAAACAAAGTGAAACCATCACCAGTTCGGTAACTGTAAAGTTAAGTTTCCAGGGCAGCAGCGGCAGCATAAGCGTAGAACTGGTTAGAACTGTGATTTCTCAGGCCCTAACCCAGACTTTCAGATGAGCAACCTCTGGGGTGGGGCCCACTGATCTGTTTTAATGATGACCCTAAGTTACATACACTGACGTTTGGATCTAAACACTAGAAGTATCAAGAATCTAGTTCAACATAATACAGCAAAGGGACAAATTCAGTTAATTCTATTCTAGTGTCCATATTAAGTATAACAATCTCTACAACTATACCCAAAGCACAAATCCACCACCTGCAGCAGCAGTACTACAACCGTCTACCCCCAAAGAAAGCAAAAATGAATGTGAGCCATCCACGTGTAGTATGTATGCCCGCTATTCAACTTAAAATTCTACAATTTATCTCCCAAGAATTGGTAAGCCTCATTTGACTGGTTCTGTAATTTATCTCCCAAGAAAGGTAAAGTCTCATTTGACTTTTAAGTCATTTTAAAAGGCTAAGATACTGGATTGTGACCCCACCTGGATACCATATCAGAACAATTTCTGTGCACCTGTTTCTAGAAAGCAATTCTCAAATGCTCTGAATAGGTAAAATAAAGGAAGAAACAAGAACCCAGAAGATGAATCCCACCCCACTTGTACAAAGTAGACAGACACAGCGCACACGGCCTCTCTCTGTGCACCGGGCCCCCCGCTGTCAGCAGGCTGGCCCCAGCCACACTGCTACACCTCGGGGCTCCGGTGAAGGAATGGCATCAGTCTCTCTGGTCTGCTCCAGAGTCTGGACGTTCTGAGGGTACGGAAGTCAGAGATGTTGTATTTTTCAAATCCAGCTAAAAAAAATGCGAATCCAAGAGAACACCAACAACAGTAATAAGATGCCTTCTCCTATTTGTAAGGCTGTTAGTTTTTGGAATAACTATGGCAACTAGAAATAATAATAATAATAGCTATTATTATTATTATTGACCTGCCTCATAGTCAAATTTCAAGTCAATGTGTGGACTGCTAAAGTCATCATCATTTTCCAGTGACTCTGGACCAACTTTTTTTTTTAAAGATTTTATTTATTTATTTGAGACAGAGAGAATGAGAGACAGAGAGCATGAGAGGGAGGAGGGTCAGAGGGAGAAGCAGACTCCCTGCCGAGCAGGGAGCCCGATGCGGGACTCGATCCCAGGACTCCAGGATCATGACCCGAGCCGAAGGCAGTCGCTTAACCAACTGAGCCACCCAGGCGCCCCTCTGGACCAACTTTTAAGTCCACACTCTTCTTCACATTTTTTTCACTGTCATTACCTTCCATGGTTATATTTAGCTCCATAATCATTTGGAAGTAGTACAAGTGAAATAATGAGAAAAAAATGTGGACTATGAGAAAACCACCCATGAATGGTACATGTCAAATTTCAAACATGGTAAATTTTATTCATTTACGGCAGACGCTTACACTTTGATGGTTGTGATCCATCGAATTACATAATTCTCATTAAGCCACCCCATACATTTCTTTAAATAGGAAAACACGCATCAAGTATTTAGCGCAATGCCTGACCTGTAGTAAAGGTCAAGAAATGACAGCAGGGGGGAGGTATGGCACTCAAGAGTCTAACAACTGAAACAATTTTACTGGTGTACCATTTCTATTTATTCTTTCTCTTTTATATAATAAAGCCACTCTAGAGATCCTATCTTGGTTAGTTAGAGACAACAGCTCTCTGGAAAGCAGATTCTATAGCTTCAGCTCCCTGAAGAGATGTGTACTAACCTGCATCAAAAAATCCCTGAGGGTATAAAATATGCCAGGAACTGTCAACATCACAGATTATCACTGGTAGCTTCTGATATATTGTTAAGTTTCCACTTAATTTTTAAAGGACACTAGAGAATTAGTGTGACCCCACCTACACTAAGTTTATATACTGTATTTAATAGTATAATTTTCAAATACGACAGGAATAACCCAGATGTGAAATGCTGAATCATTAATCACAGCTATGATTAATATTTCATAAAATCAAAGCAAGCCTATCCACCCCTCGTGTCATCAGATTTCCATAATGTATGAGTCAAATTTAGAAGGTGCCTAATTTGAAAATACCAGATGCTCAGGTTGCAGAAAAGGGATGCGTTTAAACTAAACCCTTCCAAGAGCATGAGCAATATGATTTTTTAGTATTCTTCTAAAATCTGTTTTGGCTATATTAATCATGTAGAAATTCCAATTTTAGGAAGGGTAAACAAAATTTCTTGTTGGGGTGGTATCGGAAAAGTCAACTGTATTTTGATACCCAAAACATACACTAATAAACTAATAGTAACTGTCATCTTAGATGCTAGTTAAATAACAGAATAGTAATGGACTTAAAATATGTGTTTGTCAAAAACAAAAGTCACAGAAAATCAGATTTCCTAAGTAGCAATCTCCCCAATTTTTTGGCTACTGGCATATACAATGAAATAAAATGAAATAAACATAATACAGAATTCATTTATCATAGTTACTATTTATCTAATGTTTTAAGTGACATACTGCTATCACACACCCTTGCTATCACTTTGTGAATACAATATGCTGCCTTAAAAAAGCATGCAGAGATATGTCAGCACCACTCCGTAGCTTTTTAAAAATCAGCACTTTGCACAGTTTTAAAGGAGTTATTTCATAATACCTCATTGTGAGAAGAGTCGCTGTTTTAACTCCATTTTTAAAGATAAGGACACTAAATCAAAAGTTTTAAATATTCACCACAAGGTTACAAAGACGATGCAAACTACGTAAGAATTCTGTGGCACTAAGTCCCCAGGACTTCTGCTCATTGGACTCTGGGATCTTCACATAGTGAAGTCACTTCAAGGGCTGTTGTTCTCAGGCTTTATGAACACAGAAGGTTAAGTCATTTAAAATAAATCAGAGACTTTCTAAATAAGCCAGCCTTTTTTCAAAAGGCAAATGAATCCCGTTTATGCATAAGTTATCAGGATTAGAATTACTTGGTTTTCTTTCAAATTTTAACTTTTTTTCCACTTCAGCAGAATAGTTTAATATATAATGATCTACTTATTCCTTAATTTCAAACTTTTTTGGGTACGATTTCATCTGTGGCCGTGTAATTCCTTCAATTCATGGAAATACTCTGAAAATATTCCATTGTTTACTGTAAAACGAGTCCTAAAATATAAATGAGGTTTATAGATTTAAGAGGCTCAATTCCCAGTGCAGTAAAAACTGCATCTAGGGGCACCTGGGTGGCTCAGTTGGTTAAGCGACTGCCTTCAGCTCAGGTCATGGTCCCAGGGACCCGCATCGGGCTCCCTGCTCGGCGGGGAGCCTGCTTCTCTCTTTCCCACTCCCCCTGCTTGTGTTCCCTCTCTCACTATCTCTCTCTCTCTGTCAAATAAATAAATAAAATCTTAAAAAAAAAAAAACTGCATCTAAAAAGAGATGCACAACCATATCACAGAAATTGGGGTGAAGGAGATTATGTAAAATGTCAGCAAATGCCTAAGGTGTTTGATAAATGATTTTTTCCTAAGCCCTGGTTTCATGGAACATTAAAAGGGGCTCTGGGCAGAAAGGGTTCCGTGATCTGATGTTTGAGCAGTAGTGGGTTACTGTAACAGGCTTCTTCACTGCTGGACTTTATCATGCTATCACGCGGCTCCTGGTGCAGTTTCCCAGGACTCAATGTGCGGCACTGCCAAACTCACTTCGTGGCAGAACCTTTTTCATGAAGAGTATTTTATAACCTGTGTTTCTTACCAAGCACTTCGGGAAAGGCTGCAGTAGACATGCCTGGACTTAATGAATCATATTTTACAAAGGGTTCCCACTTCAGAGTCAAATAATCACCTCCCGTAATGAATTTTAAATAATTTTTAATTCGCTTATAGTGAGTGAATGTAAAATTTTTCAAGAACGTGTATATATTAACAAATAAACCTGAGTTAACATTTTTCCCATAATTAAAGGCCCTGCCCAAACTCAACCACGGCTGTCCAGGTTGTTGTCTCGCTCATGGGCACAGCCTTCTTCCACCACCAGCGTGGCCGGTCTGGACAGGTACCCCCCCACCCCCCCACCAGGCTGGCAGGCCCCAAGGGCACACAGACCACCCTTCTGGCCTGTCTCCTGACTGTGCACACTGGGTTTTCTCCCTCATCTACAGCAAGGCTATTCACAGCTCAGTTGTACCATGGCATAGGATTTTCTTTTCTGCCCGCACACATATATCCTTTAAAAATTCTTCCCTTTCCTTCATACTTTGGCTCAGTTGTTTCAGAAACTTCTCTTTTTCTCCGTTTGTTCCTTCTGCTCCTGAAACCCTCAAATGAAACTCTAAATCATGTCTGAAAAGTATACAAGTTCTCCTCGTCACATGGCTATTATGGAAAAGGAAAGCCATCCATTTTGGGTGAGAAAAGACAGATGAGCCAGTGCCATTAAGCGTGGAGCTCCCTTTTCAGTACTCAACGATCCTTTGAGAAACTCCTTAAGTCTCTTATTTCTTCTTACTTAAACTACTTTTTATTGTTTAAGACACTACTTGTTTATACTGTCCTATACTTTTTACATTACATATGCACACCACATTCACTACAGTGTAAAATCAGTGGGTTTTTATTGACTTTCCCAGGAACCTGAAGACATATATCGTATCCGTAGGAAAAAGGGAGTTCCAAGGAAGGTGGTAACAACCTTTGGAAGGTAACACATTTACAAAGTCTGAGACCACCACGGATCAGCACATTTCCTCCACTTTACGCTTTCCTATCATGCTTCACTTCTGGGCAGGAACAATAAATCGCTTCTTTCTTCTCGTCCTCATCTTCCCTCAAAAACCTCCCTGCCTCTCCACAAGGAGAGGACTGATGATAGACTGGATGGACTGACGATAGGCCAACTGGAAACAGTGTTCACTAAAACACTATGTAAGCCACATCGGGACTCTCTTGTATTAGTTGCTGTGAGGTAATATATAAGTCTATTACACAAACAGTGACCAAATACTAAAAAGAGGAACTGGCATTATTACAGAAGATAAAAAGGTTAATTGATGTCAGAAAGGTCTCCTGGGCAGAACTGCACACATGCTCTAGATCTGTGGGGTTTTTTGTTTGTCAAAAAGCTTGGCCCATGACTGCCATGCCTGACACAATTACAGTTGGCTAATGATAAAAACCTAGTTTGGCTTATGGTCTTTTTACCCTGTCACATGGTAAGAAACTGTATCAAAGAAATGGCAAGAACAAAGATACATTTCCAAGTGTTTAGGGCCTGCCACAGTCTTTGGGGGCTGACTCCTTGCTGCAGTGGGATCACTCTCCTACAGAACGAATAGCATCTGACACCCCACCCACCCACCCCCAGCCCGCCGCCAAAAGGCAGACCGCTCCCCTCCCCGGCCAGGAGAAGGCAGAACAAAGGAGCAAGCAAACACATGAAGCAGTTTTATCCTTTTTCTTTTTACCCAATGCCTGACTTCCCTACAAAACCACTTCTGTAAGCTGACCAGTGGATATTTAGTCACATACTATTTCAAAGTAAGAGAGCGCCTCTAGGAGGAAGCTCATCTGCATGATCTAGGAAAGGAGGCTGGTAGGACTACAGTTGTTAATTAATAACACCGGCCATAGAGGGCGCTGATTGGCATATATTTAGGAAAGCATTTGTCCTTTTCTCCACGCATAAATTTACTTTAAGATTCCATAAAAAGAAGTTTTGCAAATACAAGGTTTTATTAATTATCCGAATTAAAATGCTCAAGTTAACCCAAAAGAGCTGTAATTCATACGTGTAAACTGTTCCGATGAGCAATACAACAAATGCGAAGCCCCACACTGCTTGGGGAGTCAGAACACCCAACAAAATAAACAGCCCTAAATTACTGGAGTTTCACTAAAACAGAAAAGCCCAAAGAACTCTGCTCTACGTAACAGAAACTATACTACTCAAAAAGAAAAAACCAAACCTTTATTAATCAGACGTAATTTGACATTTTCAGTCAGAGTACGGTAGCATTTTATCCACTGAGAAACCGACCGGTTTCTTGAGCAGTACCTTTCTAAAACACAGAAACCAACCCAAATCGAAGTTAGGCCCCTTCTACAAAGTGTAATTTCTTCACTCTGATGGAATGCAACAAAACATCTTGCCCTTGGGTTGCTCAGTTTCAGCCCAAACAAATGCAAATGGCATGTCGGCTGACAGCTGTTTGGTAAGGCTCCCCTACACGACCTGCATGCTTTACTTTTTTCCGTGAAACTCGGGATGAAAGGCAGAAGGCAGGAAGAGAATTAATGTAGCATACAGTCTAAAGGCAATGCTACAACCGTGATTAAGTAGAAAAGTTAAAAGGCACAGATTTTCCACAGCTTCGCTGCGTGCAACCCATCCGTGTAACAAGTTGACAGGCCTAGCGCGTCAGCTCCATCATCCCCTCCGACAGCTAAAACGCAGCACTGCATCCCTTTTCAGAGAAAATTTGCGTCTGCACCATGAAGCGTTGTACATTATTTCTTAGCACTGCAGGGGGCTCAAGTCCATATGGAACCTTCACAAATATTACCACAGATCAAACCAGCGGCGTTGGGAGGCAGATTTGACATACCTATTTAAATGAACAGCAGGGGTCCTCGGGCAGCCTCGGGCTGCGGGGGCAGCTCGGCGGAGCGCCAGCCGCAGCTCCATTAGTCAGCAAAGACACACTCTACATTTATCATTCATTTCATTTCCGCCAGGGCAAGAAGCTCATTTGCCCAAGGTCAACAAAAAGCGAAAAGAAGGTTTTCTTTTTTTTCCCCCAGAAATAAATGTACCTGACAAGTGGGGATTTTGTCCTTTGGGTCTGTGGAGCACAAATAAACACCAGAGAGTTCTAAAAGAGCCGAGTGAATGTGTGCCTGGGATTCAAGCAACCTGAAAGCTGACTGAGGATGGGGAAGCCCAGTGAGTGTTTTTGCAACTTTTAAAAATCGTATTGTGAAGAAAATAAAACTTGACATCGTGTTCTTAAGGTAACACGGGTCCTGTTGTCAAAAATTGGGTATTAGCATCTAGCCATTTTATTCATAGCACCCTAGGGAACCCCCAAATTTGCACGCTACCAAACACAGTTCTGAAACAACAACAGAAAGCTGTTCCCAGTACACTCAAACACAGATGCAAGTCACAGTGTAATAAAACCATTTCTTAGGTCTTTTGGAGGCACAAATTCTAGACTCCTAATGCTGCACTTGCTTCTGAAAGGCAAAAACTGTGTATGAATAAACAGAAAGTACAGACGACATTTTGACTCTCTCCGTGGTCAATGCCTTACAGCCCGACAGCAGCACATACTCGTCCCCTTTCCTGCTTCGCACCTTACCTTCTGTACATGCATTATTACTCAGTGGAGCACTTACCTCCTAAAACAATCTCAATTTGCAAGAACCAGCATTTTAAGGCCAAACCATCCTGATACAAATTCTATGATGTTTATTTACCTTTAGCAAAAATGAATTAATAATACATACAGTCTTTCGACATACTGCCTTACCTCTAGAGGTCTTAGTTTCGCACAATAGGAAACATACGAGGTAAATCCTGAAGCCGAACAAAATATCTGGTACAGTCACTTAGCTTACAGTTCATATTATTAATCACCGATGTAATATACTTACATGCATTAATGAATAATACGACTGTTTGCCAGTATAAAAGAGAAAATGAAATGGACGGCCATCTTCTCCCCACTGGATTGCTAATAAAAAGCCAGATGAAAACAAATAAACAAAAATAAAAATTTATGCTGAGAGAGACCAAATAGCTATGTTTAACTGAAGTTAGGAGACATGTCTACAATTCTGATTAACTTTTAAAATGACAAAACAGCATTAATATTTAGAATTTTAATATTTAGTTCAGCATGTTTAATGTGCATGCAAACTATTTAGGATATTTAATATTCCACACTCATTAACATAAAACAATGTTTGTATCTGATAATATTCCTGTATATTTCATCATGAGAATTCTAGAACTTGTTTTAAATAAACACACATAAAATAGCAAAAATCATCTCGCTGGAACAAAAAAATCTAGGTTTAGCTATAAATACAACACACTCCCATATTCTTAAAAAGGGAAACTGATAAAGTAATGACGTCATACATTCAGGAAATTAGGAAAAGGCATAATAAAACAACAAAGAAAAAAAACTAAATGGATTTTTCCATGCCACATTATTTGTTCCAACTCTGTGGTGACATACCTCCGAGAGTTTAAACGTCTAAAACAGAAGGGGCCCCCACAAGGTGTTATGTGTAATTCCTTTTGAAATACAGATGGTCATTCACATCTAATAAACACCAAACAAACTGAGGAATGAAGTCACTGTAGTAAATGAACCAAACCTGAGTCCACATCCTTTGCCCTTATTTCTACTGAGTTGTTTCTTGGTTAACCATTTGTGGGAACTTCAATATGTTAAAGGTATACTCCTCTGTCAATCACAGAAGTTGAAAACTCTTTTCTTCCAATCTGTCACTTTTTTAAAAAAGATTATTTTTTAGAGAAAGCATCTTTCTTTTTTTTTTTAAGGATGAGGTGCTTTATCTTTTTTTTTTCCCCATGGGGAAGGTGTGTGAGACAAACACAGACAGCCTTAATGTGTTGAAATCCTGTGTCACCCACCTTTTAATTTGGCTTACAGTTGTCTTTCATAGTCAAGAAGTTTAAAATATATGTATACTGTAGAATCTGTCACTTTCCTCTATGGCACGGTTTATCGGCTGTTTCTCACTATCATCCCTACTAAAGAGCCTTGTTAGACATCTTTTTCCTAATTGCCTTACTCCCCATGAAACTTCAATACCACCAATATATTGTGGATCTGTTGATGCACACGGTGGCCCTTTGGAGGGCTGTAAACATTCTAACAGCTCAGACTTTTCTCATCTCCTATGAATCCATTTATGCCCCCCCGGGGACAACATCACTCCTATGGAGAGAGCATGCTTTAAGACTTTAGGCTTTCTAGAAACTATTTTCCTATATTTTCTTCTGGAAAAAAAAAATTTTTCATGTTCAGAAATTTCATTTATCTGAAATCTATGTTCATCAGGCAGAAATCCAAGTTATTACCTTGTCCAGCAAAGAGAATCTTTATCCCATCAGTTTTTTGATACTATACTCTTCTGTTGAGTAATCTTTTTTTAAAGATTAATTTGAGAGAGAGAGAGAGTGTGAGAGAGCACTCGAGCGAGCATGAGCAGGGGTAGGGGCAAAAGGAGAAGGAGAGAGAATCTCAAGCAGACTCCACGCCGAGCACTGAGCCCAAAGTGGGGCTCGATCTCATGACCCCGAGATCACGAACTGAGCCAAAACCAAGAGTCCGACGCTTAACCACCCAGGCGCTCCACTACGCTCTTGTGTTGAAATACCACCTGTACAATAAATAGAATACTTCTGCTTCTGAGGATAACTGACATTACACATAGGCCACTTTAAGTGAATATATTTAAAACAAAGACCAAAATTTCGTAGTAAATTATGAAGAAAAGTCTTGATAGGGATTTTAGCTTAAAAAAGAAAACCAGATTCTTATATGCCAATGGTTGTGGATGAATTAAATACTTCTCCAACATCATTTTCACACACTTCATGAAATCCTGCATATTTTCCAATATTTATAACTTCACTATGCAATCCATTTGCTCTGTATCGTTAAAGCAGTCAGTTAGAAAGCGCCTAAGAAAGACAAATATCATGGCTGCAGATAAGACTCTACTGTAAAAGTTGGGAGGGGTTTCTGAGTTGGGTCTCATTTCATGTGTGAGAGTGTGAGCATATAGAGGTGTGTGTGTATATACTTGATTTCATAATACTTCATTCAATCTAAGATGTTACAGATTTTAAGATGTCCCATCATGTATCTTATACAAAGAAGGAAGGAAAAAGTGCTGATCATCATGGTTTACATTAATTGTAAAATGAATCCTGTTGTCAAATTGTTAAAACTGAAAACTGTTTTAGAATTCACAAAATGTGGTATAAACAAACATGCTAATGCTGAATAATCTCGTCCACAGGTTGGTCTGTCAGAATACTGCACCACTGCCACCATTTGATTAAAATAAGCTTTTGCTGCATTTTGATAGCTGGTAGGGTAAGGTTGCTACATTATCCTTACTTCTTTTTAAAAATTTTTCTCTGCTTCTTGCACATTCACTCTTTCAAATAAAGTTTATAAATATCTCCCAAAAGTCCTACCAGGACTTTGATTCAAATTATATATGTTTGTTCATAATTTTTAAGGAAATAACTTTGCAATATCTTTCTTTACAGGAACATGAAATCTTTTTTCTATTTAGGCTTTCACCTATGAGCTTTAAGTTTCATAATTTTCTACATAAAAACTCTTGCATATTTTTGTAAGTTTTATCTGTATTTTAGTTTTTGTTGTTCTTGACACTGCCCCCTCATTTAACTATATTTTCTATAAAATTAACTTTATGCAATATACCCTTCTTTCACTATTTTTTCAACAAACTTTTTCTTTAGAGCAGTTCACAGCAAAGTTGAGAGGAAGACAGAGATTTCCCATATACCATCTTTGCCCCCACATATGCATAGCCACCTCCATTATAAACATCCCCAGCAGTGTGGTACCTTTGTTACAAGTGATGCGCCTACTCGCTCTGGCGCATCATTATCACCCTAAGTCCATAGTTAACATTAGGGTTCACTCTTGTTGTACACTCGGTGGGTTTGGGCCCACCACTATAATCCTATACAGAGTAATTTCAGTGCCCTAAGGATCCTCTGTGCTCCACCTACTGCCCTATAAACATCTGTCTGCAGGTTTCTGTGTGGCCTTAAGTGTTCAACCCCTCTGGATAAATACCAAGGAACACAAATGCTGGATCATATGGGAAGAGTTATGTTTAGTTTTGTAAGAAACCGCCAAACTCTCTTTAAAAGTGGCTGTACCATTTTTGTAGTCCCAAGAGCTCCTGTTGCTCATCGTCGTTGGCACAATTTGGTGGTGTCAGTGTTCTGGATTTTGGCCATTCTAACAGGTATGTAGTGATATCTCACTGTTGCTTTAATTGGCATTTCCCTGATGTGAAGCATCTTGTCATATGTTTGCCATGTATATATCTTCTGTGGTATCTATTAAGAACTTCGGCCAATTTTTAAATTGGGTCATTGGTTTTCTTACTGTTGAGTTTAAGAATTCCTTGTGTATTGTGGATAACAGTCCTTTATCAATATGTCTTTTCCAAATATTTTCTACAATCTGTGACTTGTCTTTTCATTCTCTTGACAGTGTCTTTCTCATAGCAGAAAATTTGAATTTTAATGAAATCCAGCTTCTCCTTTGGTGTTGTATATAAAAAGCCATGGCCAAACCCAAGGTCTTCTGGGTTATTAACTACTGATTCAATTTCTTTAAATGATATAGGCCTATTCAAATTGTCTACTTCTGGTGTAAGTTTTGGCAGATTGTATCTAACCTACAAGGAAATGGTCCATTTCATGTAGGTTATTGTATCTGTAGGCATAGAGTTGTTCACGGTATTCCTTGATTATCCTTTTAATGTCCCTGGGATCTGTAGCGGTATCCTTTCTTTCATTTCTGGTACTAGTAATCTGTGTCCACACTCCTTTCTTTCAGTTAGCCTGACTAGAGGCTCATCGATTTTATTGATAAAACTGACATATAAAATCTATTATCAAAGAACCAGTTTTTGTTGATTTTCTCCACTGATTTCCTGTTTTCAACTTCACTGACTTCTGCTATAATTTTTATCATTTTTTCTTCTACTTACTTTGGATTTAATTTGCTCTTCTTTATCTAGTTTCCTAAGATGGAAGCTTAGATAAGTGATTTTAGATCTTCTTTTCTACTATACACATTCACAATGCTATAAATTTCCCTCTGAACACATCTTTTTATTCTTTTTATAAAGATTAAATATTAGAATTCCCTTGCCAGAGGCAAGGCTAAAGTTGACTGTTCTAGACTCTTTCAGTACATTTACCTACGTCTACCTACTGAAATACAGAGGACTGTCTGCATGTTTTTTAAAAACACAAATGGTATTAAGCTGTATTTACACTACATACTTCCTATAGACAATTTGTCTTCCCCTGACCCCAAAATTCATGTCGGAACCTAATCCTCAATGTGCTGGTATTTTGGTGTGGGGTCTTTGGGAGGTGATCGGGTCATACGGGCAAAGCCCTCATAAATAGGATGAGTGCCCTCACAGAGGGAACCCCAGAGATCCTGGGTCCCTTCGCCACGTGAGGACACAGGGAAAGACAGTGGTCTATGAACCAGGAAGCAGGCTCTCACCTGCTGTCTTGATTTTGGACTTCCCAGCCTCCAGAACTAGGAGAAATAAATTTCTTTGGTTTGTAAGCTACCGACAGTATGGTAACCTGAATGGACTAGGACAACACTACACCATTTTCACTTCCTTTTCTCACCCAACAGTGTGTCTCATTTGTACCGATACAACTGGAACTACCTTTTTCTCTCTTTTTGGGGGGGATTGAGAGACAGAGGGCGAAGGAGAGAGAGAGGGCGGGAGTATGTGTGAATGAGGGGGGAGCAGGAGGGCAGAGGGAGAGGGAGAGAGGATCTTAAGCAGGCTCCAGTGTCAGTGCGGAGCCCGACACAAGGCTCGATCTCACAACCCCGAGATCATGACCTGACCCAAAATCAAGAGCTGGCCGCTTAACCGAGACTGAGCCACTCAGGCACCCCTGAAACTACCTCTCTCTTGATTATCAGCATATTACTCCACAGTAGGATTCTGTGACAGTTTAGTTAGCTACCCTAATTGGTAAATGTTTAGATGGTTTCTAATTTTTTGCTGACACATAATATTTATAATTTCTAATCTGGTAAGTGTAATGATCTATCATTGTTTTATAAAACATTGTTTCTGATCTGATAATTTCCTGTGTTTACTGGTTACTTGTATTTTCATTTATGAATTGCCTATTTTGTCAGATGCTTAACTGACTGAGCCATCCAGGTACCCCTGTTGCTTGCTTTTTAAATTTATACTGTCTTTTTTCCAAAGAGAAGTTTTGAATTTTAAAATAGATAATTTATTGATCTTTGTCCTTTTCATTTTATGACTTAAGGACATAATATTATCCATTATTTGATAGTTGTATGTTTATCCTTCAACTAGTCACTTTAATTCTATTCTAGAATGTAAATTTCTTAATTCCAAAATCATAAATAAACTTTTAAGTCTTGACCCAATTCTGTCACATTCTGGATACACTCTATTTTTTTTAAATTCCATTGAGTAGATTAAGAAATAGGACACTTCTGGGGCACCTGGGTGGTGCAGCTGGTTGGGTGCCCAGCTCTTGGTTTCAGCTCAGGCCGTGGTCTTGGAGTTGTGGGATCAAGCCCTGTGGTGGGCTTCACGCTCAGCTCAGAGTCTGCTTGATATGTTCTGTCCCTCTCTTTGCCCCTCCTGCTTGTGCTCGCTCTCTAAAATAAATAGGTAAATCTTAAAAAAAAAAAAAAAAAAAAAAAAGGACACCTCTGTCCACAGAAATGCAGACGCCTACTTCCACCTATTTTTTAAAGACTGCTACAAAAATAAAACAGAAAATGAGAATCCAAATGTTCAGCTAAAGAAAATTCATCCTTACCAAAACCAATGACAAAACAGAAGCAAAGTGAAATGCAACACTCCAAACTGAATTAAATATTTTCAAACAAGCACTTGGGTTTACTGGAGAACACTCTGAATCTAATCTTCAAAATATGAGCTCATAATGGACAACTAAAAAAAATGAAACAACTTGATTAAACTCAGGGAAAAAACAGGAAAAAAGCTAAAATCATTAGAAATGTAGACTGACTTATAAATTACCCAAAGAAGAAGTAGATTAAAAACATTATAAAGGACACTGGAGAAAAAGTAGGAAAACAGTCAAGAAAATGAAGATGAGACCAAAAAAAAAAAGGAAGATGCGTCAGAGACAGACTGCAGTTGAAGTGGAAAACAACCAAAGAAGGAATAACATTTATATAATTGGAGTCCCAAGGGGCAAAACAGAAAGTGGAACAGAACTAGTATTTATAACTATTAAAAAAAAACCTTTCTGGGTGTAAAGGACTTGAATCTATGATACTGAAAGACCTCATCGGCAGCACAGTAAGCCAACTTTTTTTTTTTTTTTAAAGACTTTATTTATTTGACAGAAAGATACAAAAGCGAGAGAGGGAACACAAGCAGGGGGAGTGGGAGAGGGAGAAGCAGGCTTCCTGCCGAGCAGGGAGCCTGATGTGGGGCTCGATCCCAGGACCCTGGGATCATGACCTGAGCCAAAGGCAGACGCTTAATGACTGAGCCACCCAGGCGCCCCAGTAAGCTAACTCTTAATAATCAACTCAACATCATACTTCCACAAAGCTACTAAACAAAGATAAAGAATCCTTAGGACCACCAGGGAAAAAGATTAAATGACTTATAAGGAAAGAATAACTAGACTGATCTAAGACTTCTTAAAAACAACAAAGCAAGACAACTATAGCAAGCACTTTCAGGAAACTCAAAAAAAGAAAGTATGAACCAAAGATCTTTCCCTCCAGCCTAGCTGTCCTTCAAGTATCAAGGCTATAGGAAAATAATTTTAAACATGTAAGTGCTCAAGAAATTTTGTAATCTATGAGACCTCTTTGAAGAATCTTTTAGAAAATGAACTCCATTCAACCAAGGATGACAAGGGAAACTTTAGCAAAAGGAGTTTCATAATTTAATTATAGATGTAAAATTAGAACAAAGATGAGTAAGAAGTGTATACAAAGAAATGATGAAAAAAACAGAATACACACGGGATACATATTTTTCTATGTGTATATGTAGCTGTGTATTTTTAAAGCTGGAATTCAATGTTTTTAAAACAGTTCCTGTCCACCAAAATACATACAGGCAGAGAAAAATCACAATTTATTTGTTACCAATGTGATTATCATGTTACTTAAATCATCATTACACTCCATTCCATACTGACTTGTGTGGATTTGGCCACCAAGTTGTCAACTGGCAGGATGCTCATATCATTCTGCACAATTAGCATTTTGCCCTTTACCTATACTGTGGCATGTTTTTATGACAGTATCACTTAAGGGGCACCTGGGTGGTTCAGTTGGTTAAGCATCCGACTCTTGATTTCGGCTCAGGTCATGATCTCAGATAGAGCCCCAGGTCAGGCTCTGTGCTCAGCATGGAGTGGGCTTGAGATTCTTTCCCCTCCTCCCTCTCCTTCCCGCTCTGCTCCTCTGCCCCACTCCCTGCTCGCGTTCTCTCTCTCTTGCGTGCTCTAAAATAAAAATCTTAAAAAAAAAAAAAAAAAGTATCATTAAAAAAAATTAGAACTCATAATTTGAATATTTTTAATATTCAGATATGCAAATAATGATATTCTATTGTAAGTCTAATATAGTTTTTAGTTTGTGGTTTGTATTTTCTGGATGGGCAATCCTAACATCTGTGAATAATAACTGACTTATTCCTAACCTCTCTACCTTTTTTAATCCCACTGGTTAAGCCTTTCAAAACAATACTGAATACCAGAGGCAAGTGTGGGCATACTTATCTTATTCCTGAACGTAAGGTAAAGTAATCCAGTGGTATGTTTTTTAATTTAATGTGTTTCTGTTTCTCCTGATAGTTTTTCTCAAACTAATAGTTTCTTTTTACTTCTAGATTAAGACTTTCATCAAAAAATAAATGCTGAATTTTGTTTAATGACCTTTTTTTATCTATGAAAAGATTTATTCCCTGACTCAAATAACACACTAATAAATTCCTAATATTAAACCATCCTTATATTCCTGGGGGTAAAAAGGACCTCTGGTATATTCTCTTAATATAATGCTTTATTTGGTTTGCTATCATTTTATTTAATGAGATGAGACTAGACTACAGGTTTTTCTGCACTTCACGTCCAGATCTAGTAATTGTGTGAGCCTATAAAGTGAACCTGCAGGTTTTATTTTTTCTACTCTGCAACAGTTCACATAATATAAAAATTCAAGCTTTTACAAGTATGAGAGAACTCAAAGAACCTCTGGGCCTGGTGCTTCTCTGGCTAGATCTCTGATTACCTTTGACTTCTCCAGCTTTTAGTCTAACCAATATTCTCCCTAAGACAATTACTACCTGTTTGAGAGTCAGGGAGGTGTGGCAGTGCTTCGGAGTTGAGACTGTCAGGGCCTACCTACATCCGACCTCAGCCACTTCCTTGCAGGCTTGCAGTTTTATTCTCTCAGTCAGATTGATTTCTTGGGTGTTCAGAACGATTTGATATTTATCTAGCTGTGTGATTGAGGGACGAAGCAAGCTTACGGTCCCCCTACTCCTCCACCATCTTAACTCCTCCCCCCGCCTCAGCCACTTCCTAGCTGTGTGTTCTTGGAAGATTACTCTCCAGGTTTTAATTCCTTCATCTGTGAAATGGGGAACATGATAGTATCTACTTAATAAAACTGTGGTGAAGATTATGAGTAAATACATACAAAGCATTTAGAACTGTTGCCTGGCCCACTCTACGTTTCAATAAATACTAGTTATTAATTAGGATATACATATTTTAAAGATTTTATTTATTTGTCAGAGAATGAGTGAGAGAGAGAGCTCAAGCGAGGGGAGTGGCAGGCAGAGGGAGAAGCGGGCTCCCTGCTGAGCAAGGGTCCTGGGATCATGACCTGAGCCGAAGGAAGAGGCCTAACCAACTGAGCCACCCAGGCGTCCCTATTAATTAGGATATTTTTCAAATTAATTAGAATAAAGCTACCCACAACAATCTTCACTTTAAAACTATCCTCTGAATGTTATTTAAAATGATTAATATTGTCCTAAATTTTATGTTTTCTTTTTTCCTTGACCAGACTTGCCAGAAATTGATCAATTTCATTGGCTTTTTCGAAGAACTAGTTGGTTTTATTTATCCTACCTCAAAATTTCTTCATTCATCAATTCAGTTCCTTTCCTACCTTCTTGAAATGAATACTGAGTTCATTTATTTCTAGTATCTGTTAATGTCTCATAAATACGTTTGCTTCTGCATAATACCTGTCTCTGCATAATACCTGTCTATATCCCGTAGAGTTTGATATGAATTGTTCTCATCTTTCCACATTTCTATATAATCTGTGATTTCCATTCTGATTTCCTCTTTAATCCAACAGTTTTATGGTTCTATTGATTTGAAGTCAGAAGATCTAGCATTTCTACTTTTTGGAATTTGTTAGATTTTCTCTATGAACTATTACATCATAATTCTATTAATATTCCATTAGCATCCACATAGAAAAATGTATTCTTTGTACTTGTAAGTGTAGCTATAAAATCATACTGTGTTATTCAAATTCTTTAGAGCCTTACTTAACAGCTTTTGCTATGAACATTTCAGTGCTAAATGCATGGTACAAAAAGATTCATGGTCGTCAAATCCACTTAAAGGGTATTAGATTCTATCAATATCAAATAAAATTCTTGTCTCATCGAACCACTCCTCGACCCCCCTGAATTCCATTTCATCTAGTGTTAGGCGCTATTCCTTGCATCTGTCATCAATCTGGCATATATCTTTGTTTTTTCCGATATTTTTATCACTTGCCTTAAACAGTAGAGCAGGATTTTTATGTTAACTCAATCTGGAAGCTTCCATCTTTTAATAAAGGAAGTAATGGCACTTTACAAGCATCATAATCTATTCAAATCTAAATTTCACTGATATTTTTTAACATAAAAAATTAGTTTGTCTTATGTTTACAAAGTACAGCAAAATTGGTAGGTAGGTGGCAAAAAATATTTTGCTAATTCTAAAGGAATCCTGTCTAAATATAGTTAACTGCAATATGTAATAAAATCCTACCAATACTGACATAGTTCCAAAATAACAGGAGCATTTTGCAGGGATGTCTAGACATTTCAGTTGTTACATTCTAGCTGATAGTAATAAGAAACTTCTAATACTGAGAAGCTGGTATGATTTGAAAGAAACAGTTTCAGAGGGGCAGATGTATAAGAGACGCAAAGAGACAAAGAGATCAAAGACATGTAAGTGAGGAGCCTGTGAGGCTGAAAAATAGAGAAGCCACTAAAAATAAGAAAAAACAGTTACCACATTTACAGAAAAGACATTAAGTTTCTATGCCTTGTATATACAGTTTTATTTCAATAAAGTTGAGCTGCATCTTTAAAACTGATGTGCACTTGTAACACAGCCTTCATTTATTATCTCCCCAAGAGCTATCAATTGAAATGATGTTATAGTTTATAATCAACTATGTCAAAGAAATGAGGAAATATAAGACAATATATTTATAGAAAAACCCCTAATTTTTATAACAAGATTCAAAATAAAAGTTATCATTTCAAGCGGCGAAGCGACGCCTGGGTGGCTCAGTCGGTTAAGTGTCTGCCTTCGGCTCAAGTCATGATCCCAGAGTCCTGGGATCGAGCCCCACGTCAGGCTCCCTGCTCGGCAGGGAGTCTGCTTCTCCCTCTGCCCCTCCTCATGCCCTCTGCCTCTGCTTCGCCCTCTGCTCCTGCTCTCTCGCTCATTCTCAAATAAATAAATAAATAAAATCTTAAAAAAAAAAGAATGCCTAGCTTTGAACACAGGTTAAGACTTAGCAAAACAAGTACATTTTTTATTGAAATATCTGCTCTCTTACCAATCTCCACTGAATTGGCTCTAAAAGATACTGAGTAATGCCGCCTGCACAATGAGCATCTGTGGCTACCAGGCTCTCCTCTAGGAAATCTACACATCTTTGCTGCAGAGTTACATGCTTACTAAGAGTCAGCTGTGTCCATTCCCAAACCTGTTTATTACAATTATATTTATTTCTGTAATTACATGAATTAAGTATTACATAAACAGATGAAATATGAGTGGAAACAGAAAAGACAGTTTTCGCTGCTGTGAAAACTAAGTTGAATGCTTTAGAAAAACTGAAAGGCAAGTTACTAAAAAAAAAAAAAAGTTTACTCCACTTCAGTGTGGTTAGAGGAAAAATCTGTAGAAATACAGAAATATTCTACACTCAGATTTCTTAGAAAGTTTAAGTTCTTTGCTCCACTATGAGGAAACCAAAACTAAAAAACTTTGATGATGTGTCAGTGACAGCAGGGTTATGCAAAAGAAACAGGGAGAAACAGATACCTGCTTAAAGAAAAAACCCTCTAGGGTTGTAGCAAAAGATTGATGAATAAATATAAATTTATACTGAGTGTTTTTAAGAAGTAATTTCTAGTTTTAGTACTTAAAAAAAAGGTTTTTTTAAAAGTAGGCTCAATACCCAGCATGGAGCCCAATGTGGGGCTTGAACTCATGACCCTCGAGATCAAGACCTGAGCTGAGATCAAGAGTCCAAGGCTTGACTCACTGAAACACCCTAGCTTTAGTACTTTTTAAATTAACTGATAACTACCACCAGTCCACGTTGGCTAACAGGCTTTTAATGTAAACTGGAAAATAGTAAATATATTATTTCCCGGCAAACTTAAAGCCTGTATATGTTTTCTTCAAAACTGAATTTTACACATTCAAGAGATAAAGAGAAAATCTTAAAAGAAGTCAGAGAAAACAGAGGGCCAGGCAAGAATGATGGCTAACTGCTTATCAGAAACAATGCAAGACAAAAGACAATGTAATCATATCAATAAAGGAAAGACAAAAAAAGGGGGGTCTATATTCAGTGAAAATATGCTTCCGAAATGAACAAAAATTTTAAATTTTCAAATAAAAAAAGTTGAATTAGTCTCCAGCAGATCTGTACCAACCTCTTCCTCAAAAAAGCATATTAGAATGTGAATAAATGAATGTGACATTAGAATAGAAATAAACTCTAACCTGATCTAATTATAATATTATTTAATTAAAAAGAAATAGTCTATAAATTCCAGTCATTTATTGTTAGTTATAAAATATCACTGACCGACCTCACAACTGCCACAACACAGGGGTGTGTCTCCACCATATGTGGGCGACTGCTGATATGTAACATAACACTGCGGTAAAGGAAGAATGCTCATTCATTCTTGAGCAAACTTACCTCTTTGTTTTGGAAAAATCTGTTCAGGATGCTGTAAAATAAATTACAATGAATTAGATTATTACTGTAACATATTATAAACCTAAGTGAAATTTTAAAAAATATTAATGAAGAGAACTACCTTCATTATTGGCCTGGCTTGCTTCTCAAACAAACCACTTGGAAAAAGGTAAGCAACAGCTCTCTGAAAACATATAACAAATATAACAAAGGTTAATTAACAACTGTTATAAACACAAGTTAATGTTATGACTAATAGTTCCTGAGTTCCTACATGCCAGATATCAAACTAAGAGTTTCATATACATTATCTCATCTTACAATCTTTTAAACAGGAGAAAAAATTACCACATACACATCCCCCAAAGAAAAAATTATTTGTAACTATTAAACTGGTTATTAATAATTTTCAAGTGTCAGTTTCAAACATGAATGTGATACCACAAATCTCTCTTTATTTTAAAAGCAAACGAGAGGTGTTCCTATACAAACTCTGTGGTAATGTGCTCAAGAGCATCCCTTCGAACTCCCCATTGGCAGTGCAAATATCAAAGACCGAATACTGAAAAGAGGAGGCTCCAAGCCTCATCCACTGTGATAGCTCCAATGTTTCTGATGCTCTTTGAACTCTTCCTAGAAGTTTTGAGAGGTTTTTATACTACATTTTTCCAACCAAGTTCTCTTAAATGTCTGTTTCTCAATGGGCATGCCATGGCATTCTGAGTGTGACAGCTCTGTTGTAGGCAGCCTTGCCCTTCCCCTGTCCTGCAGGTCACTTAACACCCCTGGCCCTTCTCCACCATCTATGCCAGTAATATCCCCAGCGCCTGGGGCACCTGGGTGGCTCAGTCGCTAAGCGTCTGCCTTCAGCTCAGGTCATGATCCCAGGGTCCTGGGATCGAGCCCCACATCGGGCTCCCTGCTCAGCGGGAAGCCTGCTTCTCCCTCTCCCACTCCTCCTGCTTGTGTTCCCTCTCTCGCTGTGTCTCTCTCTGTCAAATAAATAAAATCTTTAAAAAAAAAAAAAATCCCCAGCGCCTGTGACGAATCTCACCCCCACACATTTCCAAAAGCCCCTCACCTCCTAGTACTGCCACCAACTTGACAACTGTGTAAGCCATGACAGCGTCTTCTCGAACACCACTCCTCACAATTAAAAGCAAACCACATGCATTTTCATTTCTCTTGAATGGTGTCAGATGAGAAGTCTGTGGCCTTGGATCTTATGAGCACTGTATCTGAACTCTAAATGAACTGGCAGCTCACATAAACCCAGTGCTATTCTTTTAGAGAGGCTGTTCTCAGGATGGACCTCTCTGCCCACCCACACAGTAAATGCGCTAGACCAGATTTCACCCCTGAAAGTTAGGGACCTGTAACTTGGGGCTTATCAATTCAGTTACCTTAGGGAGCCCATCTCTGGGTCAACCTTCATTCTCCCATTCGGCCGTTTGGCAATAAAACGGACACTAAAGAAACCCTTAGATCACACATCCGAGTGCTAATTTTGTGAACATTTTTTGTTTTTAAAACCAGGGACTCCTCTGCCTTTCCTTCTCTGAGGGAGAAAAGGTGGACTTTTTAGTAAGTGATGTTGAGACAACTGACTGCCATTAGGAAAAAGATAAAAGTGGATGCAAACCAGACACTGTACATGAGAATGAACTGCAGATGGGTCAGAAAGCTAAACACAGAAAATCAAATCAAACAAGTACAAGAAGAAAACAGGGTGAATTCCTTTATATAAGCTATACCCCCACAGGCAAAACCAACATCATCACAGGTGATTCACTGATTTATAACAACAAAATATTAGAAACACCCCCCCATAAGGTTGGCTGCATAAATGAGGGCACATCCATGCCATCAAGCACTCTAGCCATAAAAAAAGATTGATAAAAGCAAGACGCAAAGTAAATGTACTCAGAGTGTGACCTTTGGTGTAAGAAAAAGAAATAAGAAAATACATATAGGAATAGGGGAAAATATACATAGGTTTCTTTCCACAAGGAAGGGTACAGTGGAAACTAATAAAAATCATCATTTATTAAGGGGTGGGCGGCAGCAGGGTGAGGGCCAGGGGATGAGTTAAGGATTCCCTAGGTATGCCTTTATTCAGCTGAACGTCGAAGCCTGAATATGCTTTATATATTAAAGACTAAAATTTTCAAAAACAAACTCTAAAGATTAATACAAACAAAAACAAATAAATCGCAAACAAAAACAAATAAACCTAATTTCTAATGACAAAAAAGAATAGCAAAGAAATCTTCAACTTTACTCGGAAGGCTTATTGTTAGTAATATTAATAATAAAATTCTGAAACATTCTCTGTATATTATAGCATAAAGTAAATAAATGTATTAATTGCATGGTGACCAAAATGTTACTGTAGGAGAAGAGATACAAACATAAAAGAAGAAATGTAATGTTAAGTTTGAATTAGACAAATCAATACATACTTGTGATCTTTAAAAAATATTATTTCCTGGATTATTCCTATAATATTTAAAAGATAGTACTTTTTAGTTCTGTCCCCTGAAAGAGCACAGATGCAATGAAACTCTAAAAGCAATGAGTGGCCCCTAGTATCCAATCTTGGTTTCTAAATACAATTTCCTAGAATAAGGAACAGAGTATCTTAGAGAAATGATTAATTCTAGGCCTAAAGCAGGAAAAGTGCAAAATAAGCCTAAGACACCTTCCTGTGTCAGGAAACAAGGAAGTGCTCAAAAGGACACAGAAGCCAGCTTCAAGCAGCTCCCACTGGCCACATTTGGGACAATGTGAACATCAAAGAACAATGATAATGCCTGGTAACAGACTCAATACATACATGTCGAAGAGTGCGCCTCTACACACTCACTCACTCTCTCTCTCTCTCCAGGGTTCTGAAGGACGGGGCAAGGAGAAAAGGAAGGCCTTTTTATGAAACAATACCAGTTAATAAAAGTAGACGGTATGGCAGAAGTAGAAAATCACTGTTTTACAAGTTCCAAAGTAATCCAATTTCAGCCAAGGAGCACCAGTGGATGACAAAGTCACTGGCTGAAAGGTTACTAGGGAATAGAATATAGAATAGAACCCCAAAAAATCACCCTACAGATAACTTAGTTACAAGGGGAAAAAATTACTTTTACAATAAAGAGGTCTACTGGTCACCAAGGGGTCAGATGTACAATCAATAGTGGGACAAACTCATTATGTACCTCCTGGTGTGAGGGAACAGGAAGTATACAATATCACATAAGTATTACCCTTTATACATTCTAAATCTAATCACAAGAAAGCAAGTAGAAAGCCATAATGTGGACAACTGTATAAGACAAGTGGTCTGGATTCTACAAAACTAGCTAGTTATAAAGACATTTTAGGGAAAACTGAGGAAATTTAAATATAGACTATAGAATATATGACATTGTAGAATTATTGTAATTGTATTAGATATAATAGTGGTATCGTGGAAAAATGGTATAAAGGATGTATGTACTTAGGGGTAAATGCTGATACATATAGGGGTTACGTGTTATGATACTGCATTTTCAACGCTCACTCAAAATAAGTTTTATATATACAGAGAAAGGAAATGTGGCAAAATATTTAACAATTGGCAAATCTATATGAAAGGTATATATGTGCGTGTGTGTTTGTATTCATTGAATATTCAAGTTTTCTGGAAATCTGAAAAATTTCAAAATAAAAAGCTGGGGAAAATGTTAAAAATTAAAAAATAAGTCAGTTGGGTCTTTCCAAACCTAACCTGTCTCAGCAGGGTTACCATGAGCCTACAGCACCTGTGGGCCAGGTGGCCTTCAGGTCTGGTTCCCACAGTCAGTCATGGCAGCCCCAAGGCTGGTCAGACATTTTAGCCAAGGGGCTACTGACTCAAGGCCTGGGTGAGAATATTAGCAGTACGATGAAGTACAACTCCGCATCCTGGGGTAAGCACGCAAGGATCACGGGGGCGGAAGTCCAAACAACTTTCAAATCAGGTTCAAGCTGTCACTGGCATCATTTCAAATATAAAAATTACTAGTAGCCTAGCTGACTACTGAAAAGAGTTCAAGAAGGCAATGAAAATGTAAAGAATTCATTCCGCAGCTAAATTTCTCATGAAAACTAAGATATAGACAAGTCACCAGGAAGTTAATCAGTAGAACTTGAAAATAAAGCATCAATTGCAAAGGGTGTCTAGGTCTTAAGGCAATCTCTGTATTAACTTAAAAACAAGTTAATATTTGGTGGAAATTAAAAAAAAAATCTCACCTAAGAATAAATTAACACATATTTACTAATTCATAATTCTTCACCATATTAAGTGATCATGTTGATTTTATTTATTTATTTTAGAGAGAACATGCAATGCAGGGGGGAGGGCAGGAGCAGAGGGGAGGGCAGAAGCAGAGGAAGAGGGACAAGCAGACTTGGTGCTGAGCGTAAGCAAGACACAGGACTCAATCTCACGACCCTGAGATCATGACCTGAGCCAAAACCAAGAGTCGGACGCTCAACCGACTAAGCCACCCAGGCACCCCTAGGTGATAATAATAACACAACCAACTATATTATACTAACTATAGCATACTATACTATATACTCTATTACTAATTACTGATATGGCGTGTACAATGTACTATGCTATACAGTACCAACTATATTATATTTGTACCGAACTATATTAGGTGCTGTACTAAGTACTGTGGAGAAGGTCCATAGAGCAAGACACCATGTTAGATAAACAGCAAAATCACAAATTCAGTAAAAACAATGAAAAACAAAGGATGGCAGGAAAAGGAACAAAAGAAGAAACGGTACATAAGATAAAACCGCTTTTTTCCCCCCAAATCTGTATTACATCTTTTATACCAAATTATGAGGAATATACTTTCTAATCCCAGTGGAGTTACAACACAGTGTTCTATTAGTCATAAACTGGTTACTTTTTAACCAAACAGAAGATAGAAAACAGGAAAGGCACACTAGGAGTGTGCGTTCTGTCATCTGTTCAGCATGCATGGGACAGTGCGACCAAAACCTAACCTATCACTTCCATTTATCTCCTACAGGCACTCTAAATTGATTTCTTCCAAATTCCGAGGCAAAGGACTACCTGAATTTTATGAAAAAACAATTTTGTTGGCTTTCCAGGCCTGAAACAGTTGTTAAAACTCAAGTAGTTAAATACCATTTTGAAAAAAAGTTTTTATAGGAAGAAGAGAATTCTGAGTGTGAGTATGAAGTTGAGCAGCCAGCCCACTGCCGTGTTTTGGGCAGAGCATCATGTGCTGTAACGTAGGAAAACGCTTACTCTCGCTGCACTTCAGAATTCAGAACAGAGGGAGTGGTGAACGTCTAAATAACATAAGACCCTTACTATGTCCTATAACCATAAAAATATTCTCCGGTAACACCATTCCCAGTGATTCTAACTTGTAAGGACATCAGCTTTATCTAGTTGTTGTAGGGATTAAATAAGGTATTTGCAAAAGCACATCTCGCATGCACTAGATAAATGTGAGCTATACAAAAATGTTCTACGTGAAACACTTCTCCACATTATTTTAAGACTTAAAGTGGCAAAGCTAGAACCTGAACCTCCTGAAATTTAATATCTGAATGTGCTCTTCCCTGCTGAGGTCAGGGAGGCCACCTAGGTCTCTCGGAAAACGGATTTACTTCTACACTGGCATGAAGGACATTCAGCTAGTTAGTGGTAAAATTAGGAGAAAAGCCCAATTGTGCTCAAAGGAAAAGAAACTGACCATTTACTGTGAATCAGTTTTACCTTGATCAATTTTATTCAACAAATATTCATCGCACCTAAGTTCTAGGGACTCAGAGAGTTTAGGAAGCTACGGTTCCTGACGGAATTCCAGCAGCGGAGACAGATATGCACACATAATCTCAAATATGGGGGTTACTGTCAGAGTACACATGAAGTAACATGGCTTGGTACAGAACCTGTGCTGCAACTATTTCTAGGTTACGCGGAGGGAAATAAGGTTAAGTGGCCATGACCTTTTTTCAGCAATTACTTTTCATCTGGCTTTTCTTAGCAGTCACTTGTTCCTTGCCAAGTCAGGTCCTTTACATACTGTTTTCTCTGCCTGGAATACCATCATTCCACTTCTCCATTTAACATATTCCTGTTTGTCTTTTGAGACCTAGCTCCAAGGCCAGCCCTCCTGAGCGACCTCCCCTGACTCCCCGGGGGCTCTGTCATTTCCCTTCTTTGTTTATACCTGTTGGAGCACTCTCCACACTTGTCTACTGCCCTACCACGTCAGTCACACTGGGCAGACAGAGCCCTCAGGTCTCTCCAGCACCACACCGTCTGGCCAGTCTATTCTCTCCCCATCCTTCTCCCCTGGCTTGAACTTCCACACTTTTTGCAGCAATCATAAAGGCTGATGCTCACCTCCTTTCCTTTACATACCAATTCCTGCCCTGTGTGTGAGCCACCTACACAAGACTTCCAGTGTCATCCAGGCCGATAAACCACTCTCAATTCCCATATCCATCCTTAGAAGCACATACCCACTTCCTCAATGACCTTACTCTTTAGCGCAAGGATTTCAATCAGGCCTCACCATAATTCCGCTCCTGTGATTGCTTGGCCTCACCAAGCCTCCCTTTGGAGCCTCATGACTCTTCCACAGAAGGTTGCTGTCTTCCCCTCACAGCCATGTTCCTACCTCTCTCCAAGTTCTTCCCTGGTCTCTTGTAAACACATCTCTGCTCCTCCCTTAAATGCTAGTTCCCTCAGAGTGCCATCTCTGATTCTCCTCCTGTCGAGCAAATTCATGTGGAGAGAGGCTAAACTTCTTTCTCTAGTTTCCAAACCATTCCCAACTGTCAGCTGTGTTTGGGATTGTTCCACTGAAGTTATCCTAACAGCACATTCATAGCTGCTCCTCAAATAACTTACTTTGGCCTTCTCACAGTTCTTTCTCCCAGGCCCTGTTACCAATTCTTTGGATTTTACCTTGGTCACATGTAAAGGGGTGCTCTCAAAGGCAAAGGACCCTGGTTCGTTAGTCACTGATTTCCCACCCCAACCTCGGCAGGTACCACAGTCCCCCTTATTTGCGGAGCATACATTCCAAGACCCTCAGAAGCTGCCTAAAGGGCGCCTGGGTGGCTCAGACGGTTAAGCGTCTGCCTTCGGCTCAGGTCATGATCCCAGAGTCCTGGGATCGAGTCCCGCATCGGGCTCCCTGCTCCTTGGGAGCCTGCTTCTCTCTCTCTCTCTCTCTCTCTCTCTCTGTCTCTCATGAATAAATAAATAAATAAATCTTAAAAAAAAAAAAAAGAAGCTGCCTAAAGCCACAGATAGTACTGATTTCTATATATACTATGCTTTTTCCTATACATACATGCCTATGATAAAGTTTAATTTATAAATTAGATACAGTAAGAGATTAACAATAAAATAATTAACAATATACTGCAATAAAAGTTATGTGAATGTGGTCTCTTTCTCAAAATGCATTACTGTATTGTACTAACATCTTCTTGTGATGGTATGAGATGATAAAATGCCTACATGATGTGATAATGTGAAGCGAATGACAGAGGCACTGTGATGTAATGTTAGACTACTAGTGACCTTTTGATATGTCAGAAGGGGGATCATCTGCTTCTGGACAGATAACTGAAACCACAGAAAGCAAAACCACAGATAGCAGGGGAATATAGTACTCAAAGGATAAAGAAGCAAACTGATTGCAGAGTCCTTGAGTGAATCAACTAGAAAATACAACACTTTATAGATAATTGGGGACATTTAAACACAGGTTAATATATAAATGATCCCATACTGCACTACAGACTATATTCAAATTAATTTTATTAAATGTGATAATGGTATTGTGGTTATATAGGAAAGTATCCTAATTTTTTGGAGATGTATACTCAAGTATGTAGGGGTAAAGCATCATGTTTGTAATTGACTTTAAAAGAAAATAGTTCAGGGGCGCATGGGTGGCTCAGTTGGTTAGACTCAGGTCATGATCTCTGGGTCCTAGAATCAAGCCCTGGGTCAGGCTTCCTACTCAGCAGGGAGTCTACTTCTCCCTCTCCCTCTGACCCCCCCCCCCGGCCCCCCAGGTTCTCTAATAAATAAATAAAATCTTTAAAAAAAAAAGAAAGAAAATAGTTCAGCCACAAAATATACAGGGGAAGCAAATATGGCAAATGTTAAGTTATTTAAACTAGGTGATGGTCATAGGGCATGCATTATACAATTATTTCTCCTTTTCTGTATGAATGAAATTTTCACAAGTATACAAATGTTTACTGCTATTGCTATTAGCCTAGAATATTTCAGGTTTTCAATTTTCAATTCCTACTCCCATGTAATATACATACACATATACATATATCCATGTGTGTGTACACAGATATATATACACACACAAGTCATGAATCTTTTGCTCTTCTATAATTGAATAACCGAACAACTGAAATTGTTTTAGTAAACCTGCTGTTTCTGTCAGATAAAAGCAACCGTTTCCTACACTTCTAAATTTCCATTTATTCTTACAGTGTATTTTTGAACTGTTTTCAAAACCAATTCTTCAGGTATTTGGAATCATGTCACTGAAAAACAATATAAAAATGAAACTGCAGAATGGCAATACTTGTACTTCCCAAGTGTTCCCTTTCTTTCAAATAACACAAGGCAAGAAATGCAAATTCTTACTTTGGGGGAAATGACAGAGCAATCCTCTGGTCAAACACAGTCCGAAAGAACTTTCTCCGATGATGGAAATATTCTATAATCTGTGCTGGCTGATATGACAGTATGTAGCCCATGCGGTTGTTGTGCACTTGATATGTGGCTAGTGTGACTAAAGAACTAAACTTTAATGTTAGTTAATATTAACTACCTGCAAACAATCCCACACAGCTAGTGGCCACCACACAGCTCTAGACGATTTTAACCAAAGCCTTCATGCAGTATGGATAGCACTGCACTGATGTTACCATTGTGTATCTCAAACTTCATTAAACGGTTACAAAGTTATAAAGTCTGTGATTTAATTTTACTGGTCTAACCTAACAAACATATACCCACTTTCATAAGAGAGAATATCAACAACCAAAACATCTTTGAATAGAAGATTTCTATAATGAATCTGGTCATGATAGCCATTCCTCATTTTTTCTTCCATGAGGTGAGAGCATTTGAATACTCTGTGATTTGATTCCCTGGGGGTTTGAATGGGGAACTCAGTATCATCGAAACCATATGGAAAGCTGAATTTCCTGACATCTCTCTTGGCACCACTGAGGCCCTCTGCTACTAACCAGAATGACTAACTTACTTTGTCTAAGGCGAGAGCACTTGGATTCTACACCTCATTTCAGCCTGGATTTCAATGCTGGGGTAGAAGTAGAGATATTTATATACAGGAAGTTGCAGGAAAATGTAGGTATATATATATACACAAACACTCAAAAGGGGCAAAAATGAAAGTAACATCACAAAAGACTCCAGATACCCAATTAGTCTTCTTGTAGTGTTTATTAATTCAGGACAGCTCCCATTGTCCTCTCCTCACCTCCCGTCCTCTGTTGTTCCTTTCCACAGTTAATCTTAACTTGCTACTGGAAAGAAAAAGATATAAATAGGGGCACCTGAGTGGCTCAGTCGTTAAGCGTCTGCCTTTGGCTCAGGTCATGATCCCAGGGTCCTGGGATCGAGCCCCGCATCGGGCTCCCTGCTCCGCGGAAAGCCTGCTTCCCCCACTCCCACTCCCTCTGCTTGTGTTCCCTCCCTCTTAAGCTGTGTCTCTCTCTGTCAAATAAATAAATAAAATCTTAAAAAAATATGTATCTATATAAATATCCAGTTGTGACCCATACTGAATACTCCTGCTTGTTTTGCACCTCTTTTCTCCCCAAAAACAAAGCAAAAGGAAGAAAAAAACAACCAAACATAATGACAAAAATGACAAGCATCCACCTCTTTCTTGTAGCCTCGGAATGCCTACCTGAAGGAACAAGGTCATCCTCCAGAGCTCCTGAAGACAGAGGCTTGTCTGCAACATGCCCTTCAGGGAACACTCCAGCCAGACTTTGCAGGGCCTTCAGTCCAGGTCCACCGTAACTGTCCCCACCACCATCTTAAAGGCAAGAATGGTGAGGGGAGGAAGGTGTGCATCACCTTTCTCTCTAAAGTCTGCTGCTGGTAGTAACACGGCTTTTGGACATTCTCCACGTTTGCAAGTATGAGAACACATGTGCTGCAGTCTGCTGTTCCAGCACCCACCTCACCAGTATGGTCTCACTGAAGTCACTGCCATCTCGTTACTAGAAGCTCTGCATCAGCTCTGAGGGCACTGGCCCCTGCAACGGGAGCAAGACCCACCAGGGAGCACAACAGCCTTCCTGCTTCCTGTCTTTCAGAGCGTCTTCTTATCCTAGGAGCCCCAATGATAAGATTTCGCCTTTCCTGACCAGGATTACTCAGTGGTAATTCAAAGCCAGGCTAGAAGAAGTTAGCTCAGTGGCAGGCACATCCCACATCCATAAAGGGGTCTGTTAGGGCCTAGTGACTTCACACCTATTTTAGTAGAAAGGCATTTGTGCAAGCCCTCCCAAATATGGCATTTAACTCTCCACCTCTCTCCATACCCCCACTAATTTGCCCCTTTGGCTTCCTCAATCGGTTTCTATTAAAAGCCACAGGCTCCAGAGACTTCCTCAAGCTCTCCTTGTAGACGGCAGACAACTTCATCCTCACTCCTTACAATTGACAGCCTCTGTCCCACACTGGAAAAACATTTCATGAAAGATAAAGTCTTCCATGGGCTGATCTCTTGAGTCCTTGGGGCTTCCCAAAATACGCAATATAAAAATACTATTCCCAGTTCAATATAAAGCTATGGATGGTACTTCAAAGAAGAGAATTATAATAAAAAATAAGTAACAAAAATGGTTAGGGGCAGAAGGGCTTTTCCCATAAAATTCTAAATTAAGATAAAGATTTGGTCGGGAAAGGTTCAGAAGTACCAGAAAAGAAAATGAGAAACAAAGGCAAAGAAAGTGTTAAAATAACTCAGTCATTTTTAAGCAGTTTTCCTGATGTTATTAAAAAATATCTGTATTAGCATGGTAAAAGTGCAGAATTTAAATATTATGATAAGGTGAAATTAAGTCAACCAGAAAACCAGTGGAGGAAGGCGGTGAGAGAAATACTTAACTCTGTTAATGTTAACCCATCAATCAACTATAATGTTCTCAGATTCCCTGGTGCATGTGACACTTACCAGGCACCAGAGAAGTACCAGTAGGACATGGCCTAGGTCTTCAAGTATCTTCAAATTAGAGGAAACTTGGCATTTCACATGTGAATTGTGGTTTGGCCCACTTGGACCACGTTTATCAACAACAGAACTAACAGAAATTTCCTAATTATCTGAAATAAGCACCTTTTCACTTCTAAACAACCTACTTAAAACACAGTTATGTAAACTGAGAAACACCCAGTTCTTCCACAAAACAGAAGACAAAAATAATGCATTTGACCCGTGAACAACACAGGTTTGAATTTCTGCAGGGCCATGTATGTACTGATTTTTTTTGACAAACAGCGCAGTACTGTAAATGTTATTTTCCTTATTATTTTCCTAATAACATTTTCTTTTCTTTAGCTTGCTTTATTGTAATTATACAGTATATAATAGACATCATATACAAAATCTGTGTTAATCAACTGCTTATGTTATTGGTAAGGCTTCCAGGCAACAGTAGGCTGTTAGTAAGTAGTTAAGTGATGAGGGAGTCAAAAGTTATATGCGGATTTTCGACTATACAGGGGGTCAGCGCCCCTCACCCCTGTGTTGTTTGAGGGCCAACTGTCTATCAGTTGGGACTCAATTCTTCAAGAAGCTTGAAAACAATATTACTAGCCTAATGTTATTTGTTTTAGGTTAGCATTTGTGTTTCAAGAGAAACTTTTCCCAGTCTAGGAACTAGATTCTGGATGTAGCCTGTAGTTAACACACTGGTATGCAAACATTGTCAGTATCTATGAATATATATACCTGAAGGAGATACCAAATCACTGCCTCACTCTGATTTTGAGGCTGTTGATGACTTATTCTTTCAGTCTGAAGTTCACTCAGAAGAAACTCTGAGCCAGAGGGAGGGAGAGAGGAAAAAAAAGAGCATTGTCCTGTAAGTTCGAGCTTAGTATTTCCTATATTAAGTTCTGAAATTTGTATGGAATTCAGCGTAAGAAAGTTCTTAGGTGTTTTAAACTTAGGTCACATTTGAAAAAATTGTTTCATATTTGAAGTAAGTTCAACGGTTGGTTGTCACAATAACAAAAAACCCCCCACAAAAGCCATGCTTCTTTTGGAAATAAAAAAGTGGAGGTATACATTTAATGGTAAGTATAGGAACTTCTAAAAATTTATTAGACCGTAGCACTGTTTATCTGGATCTAAAACAAAAAAGTGCTGACAAAAATAAAGAATGTAAACTAAAAAAAAAATTAATCCAAATAAGTCATGGAGTAAGGCAATTCTCCTTTGGAAATATGTTCCCTACATTTTTAGATTTTTAACTGGAATAGTGGTAATTCAAGGGTTCCCTAAAATGAAGGCAAAGTATTTAACTACATTCCTAGGCTTAAGTCAAAGTATAAAAGGACTGCAGGCTCAACCCAGGAGGAGCACTGGGTCAGGAATGCAATCTCTATTAATTAGGTATCCCAGCTGGGCAGTGGGTCTGCAGCTGTTAACTCGATCAGCGACTTACCTAAATGTCATCTCTACTGATTCGCTTATAAATTACCAGCAAGTGAGACTAATGTACAGGTGCTAATTTATTTAAACTGTTCTCTACAGTTCTACACAGCTTTACAAACTGCATCTGGCACCTAATGTTAGCTGTCAGTTGTACTTAGACATGCCTGTCCTAACGACTCTGTTCATTAGAAGTGAGCACAAATTATGAAATATTGTGAAAAATGATACATCAAATGGAATGGGCACAGCAAATCAATTAGAGAAACTTCATACAGCATATTCACACTTAGGAGAATAAAACATTCTGATTTCAGAATGAGGTCTATAATACCAATTAAAAAGTAATTGGTAGACTTCAGCAGTGTTATATATCAATTTGCTGGCTTTTTTCCCGAAATTCTATAGTAATGTAGAACTTAACTTTTAATTCCCAAATAAAGACATTAGTAAATTCAAGTGCAATTCTGTATCCATAATATTTAATATAACTGAGATGTCTCCAACTTAAAATTGGTAACTGATACCACTTAATTCAAAAAGGAAAATGCAAATAGCAGTGGTTCTCAACTTTCTTCTGTGCTGACAGCATGATTTCGAAATCACTGTCACCCAGTGTCTGCTCAAGCATAACAACGTGTAACAATGTCACTGGACCAGGCTTTCCCTTTGGGTCACTGAGGGAAACCGCTGCAGCCCCGCCTCTGTCACAGGCTCTGCGGCTGATTTCTTTACAGTCTCCAGACACGCAGCGTCTTCCCTTGGCCAAAGTGTAACTACTTTAAGTTCAATTACAGAACCCACTCAGTGCAATGTTCAATCTGGCAGTTCAATCCTCCTCATGGAGGAACTATACGGTGAGAGCTAAAAATATTTTTTATATGCTGATCAGCATTTGGCAGTAACCTATGAAAGGTCTGAGGAATGGGAGTTGAGAACCACAGCATTAAGATATATTTTCAAAACAGCGTGCATGTCAGTACTTGCAGCAATATATATACATATAGCATACACGTATACATGTATATATGCATGTCACCATACACACTACTTACTGACCATGAGAGGGCAGCCGCTTTCCTCCTGCCACATCTGCCACAGGTGGTCAGGAGCATCACAGTGGTTCAGTGGGGAAGTGCAACAGGTGGTTTCTTTCTTTTCAAAAGAACTTAAAATATTAGGCAAAAATGAAACTACCTTGAAATGGAGAAAATCTGTACTTGCCCATGACTAATTTCTTTCTAGTTAATTTGTTATTTCACAAGCCAAAAATAACTTTTTCATATAAATGCAATACCAAGATTGAGCATTAAATATAAAAAAGTAATTTTGCAAAAACAAATGTAGCAGATATACAATGCTGCAGCTTTAATAATAAACTTCTAAATAACACAACTTTTAAGTAAATATTAAAAGTGACAGAATTATTTTTATTCATAAAATTTTATGTCATATCCTTTCTATTTTACCAACCTACATCTGTACTCTTTAAAAACCTTTATAACTTAAAGAAACGCTAACATGTAAGATTAGCTAGGTACAATTTTTACATATCTATATGCTGGACTCAGTAAGGCCAGGGGCCAGATTTCTATTCAAGTTCAACCTTCTGGAATAAACTTCTAAACCTAGAAATCCACACACACAAAAAATGCCTATGAAGAGTTAACATAGATGACATAAATTCATGACTTTACTTAGTAGGAAGGGCACACAGGGCCTCACGCCAAGTCCAAGGGCTTTTAGTTTTAATTCACAGGCCTAACAAGTTTAGTTATGCCAGAAGGCTGGAAGGCGAGAGGGCCAGAGGCAGATGTGTGCACACAGACATCCTGACGGGAAAGGAGATGACAGGAATCAGTACTAGAGCATGGCCAGGCCATTCAGCACAGGGACAAACAGGAACTATGAGCCCCAGCCACGGTATCAGGTTAACAACCATACTAACAGGAAAATCCTGAGGCACTGTAAGGTTAAATTATACTCACTATACTCTACTAAATAAGGTTGGGGAGAACACTATTTTAGAAAATGTTACCCAAAAAATTAATCTTTGAAAGTGTGGAAAAACAGACTTTGCATATAGGAAAACCTTGTACAGCTCTGGGTTCCTCAACAATAAAGACCCCACAACATTTTTCTGACTGAATGTGGTAATGTAAATCAGGCTCCCAGAAAGCATCTTCGAAGTATATAGGAGGTTTTTAATAAGTGGTGGTATTTTTCATAACCAGTAACAATTAAAAATAGGTTTCCCTTATCTGGAAACTTCACTTCTGTGGAATATCGAATTTCCTGATCATATAAAATAAGAGAAAAATTACTGTATCTGGTTTTAAATTCTGTATTAAAAGCCAAACACATTATAAAAAGCATTATAACCTCTAACTATATAAAAGCAATCATGACATTCTTCCAAAGATTATCTGGAAGCTTAAAATATTTTCCTGATTTTGGATGTCAAATTATTTGGTTTTGTCTTTAGATATAACTAAACATTTTGTCAGTATGGAAATGCTACATAAGACTCATTAGCTATATACTCTCTTTCAGGTTATATATACAGCCAAATCTCAAACAAAAATAACAGTTTTGAAAACATACACAAAACCAGGAACCACGATGAGTATGTAATTTTAATGCTTTGGTAACAGTTGGCTGTCACTGTCCTCTTTTGCTTTTACATCTACTTAGATGCCAATGAGAGTCCACTAAATTTAATAAAATGCCCAAAGAGTTAATTGATATAAAATGTGAGACTTAGTGAGGCAGATCAATCACCTGCAGGTAAGTCTAACACAGCAGAATTATGTCACCGGTGTGAAAGGAGCTAACACTTCCACACAGGCATTTAGGCAATGTGCTGGGTGAGACAAAATCTCAACCTGCGGGTTATGATATCACCTCCGGTGTGGATCACTCAATGATAAATCAATATACTCAAGAGTACTTCCTACTGTTCTCCTCAACACGCAGTCTTAGGTGGGATGGAAGATTTGTGTGACAAAGGCAATCAGAGAACTAGTGAAGGATTCAAATTATGGTAGATTTTACTTATTGCATTTAATAGTAATAGTAATACAATGGCACCTAATTTACCAATGTGAAAATTATACAGTAAGCCTAGGCTTTCAACCAGGTAAATGAATTAAATTATATGCCATGTCTACTACCTAGAAGTTAAATCCTCTTGAAAATATTTTTAACAACCCAAAAATATTCTGATTAAAGATCCAAGCACTGAACTAACCACTCCAAACAACATATAATTTTTAATACTAACATTATGAAAACGGTTATCTTCTCAGACAGAATTACAAAACTGTTGAACAATTCTGTTTCTTTCAATGAGCTGAATATCTCCATGTATACTCAAAAAGGTAGTAAACTCAGCTGGGTAGTGGGATCCTCTTGCTCAGAACAGTTACTCAGGGACACACAGGTCACAAGGAGAGAGGGAAGGGCCAGTTTTAAATGCAAACAGTAATATAAAGAAAATTACCCACAAAACAGCCCAAGGCTGAATGAATTCAACCAAACATTTAAAGAATTAATACCAACTCTTCACAAACTCTTCTAAAAAGAGAGGAAAATACCTACCAACTCATTCAATGAGGCCAAGTATTACCCTGATATCAAAATGAGACAGAGACATACAAGAAAACTACAGATTAGTATCAGTTAGATGCAAAAATCTCAACAAAATACTATCAAACCAAATCCAACAATACATTAAAAAATCATTCACCACAATTAAGTGGTAGATTTATTCCCAGATGCAAGGGTGGTTCAATAATCACAAATCAATCAACATGATATATCACATCAATAAGAGAAAGGATAAAAGCCATATGATCATCTCAATAGATACAGAAAAAGCATTTAACAAAGCATACACAGACATATATGTTCTTTATATATATGTAAAGAACATATACAACTCAACACCCAAAAAGCAAATAATCCAATTAAAAATGGGCAGAAGACATGAACAGGCATTTCTCCAAAGAAGACATCCAGATGGCCAAGAGACACATGAAAAGATGCTCCAACATCATCACCTCATACCTGTCAGAATGGCTAAAATCAGCAACACAAGAAACAACAGATATTGACGAGGATATGGAGAAAAAGGAACCCTTGTGCACTGTTGGTGGGAATGCAAACTGGTACAGCCACTGTGGAAAACAGTATGGAGATTCCTCAAAAAGTTAAAAACAGAACTACCCTATGATCCAGCAATCACACTACTCTATTTACCAAAACAAACAAACAAAACCCCCCAAAAAAACACAACCCCAAAACACTAATTCAAAGGGATTACATGCATCCCTATGTTTATAACAGCATTACTTACAATAGCCAAATCATGGAAGCAGTCCAAATGTCAATGGACAGATGAATGGATAAAGAAGATGTGATACACACACACACATATATGCACACGGGAATATCATTCAGCCATAAAAAATAATGAAATCTTGCCATTTGCGATGACATGGATGGAGCTAGAGTATAATGCTAAGTGAAAGAAGTCAGAGAAAAACAAATACAATATGATTTCACTCACATGTGGAATTTAGGAAACCAAGAAAACAAAAAATGAGCAAAGGAAAAAAAAAAGAGAGACAAACCAAGAAGTAGACTCTTTAACTATATAGAACAAAATGATGGTTACCAGAGGGGAGGGTGTGAGGGGGATGGGTGAAATAAGTGATGGGGATTAAGGGCACTTGTCATGATGACCACTGGGTGATGTAGTGTTAAGTCACTATATTGTATACCTGAAACTAATGTAACATTGTACATTAACTATACTGGAATTCAAAATAAAATTTAAAAAAGTTAGAACAAGCTGCAAAGTGGTTAAACTTTAAGTACCTTTGCTAGCTATGTTGGGATGTCTGGCAAAAAAGTATTATTTATTATTACTACTTTTATTAGGGTTAGAAAAACTCAAGAGAGGAACAATAACAGAGTTCTAACTTTAATTCTCAAATCATTTAGAACATGCCCTGACTTTGAAAATTCAAATACATAGTTAAGATAATAAAAAACACTCAACTCAGGTTTACTTATGGGATTTCCTGTAAACTTCACTATATTTCCATCACCATCTGTTTTATCATTTTGTAAGAAAGCTGAGTTTAAGACTCCACAATAGGTTAAATGTTTCCACATTGTGTATGAGCATTCACAGTGGCTCCTAAGACCTTGAATCAAGAAAATTATCCATTTCTCATTAAAATCTAAAACTCACTATGCTTCATAATGCTTCAAATACAGAGTAACATCTCTCTTTGAAACCATGGTTCCAACTTGAAATACATAGTGGTTTTTGTCCTTATTCTGACAGTTTGATTAAAATTGACACAGAGCTAGGGGCGCCTGGGTAGCACAGTTGGTTAAGGGTCCAACTCTTGGTTTTGTCTCAGGTCGTGATCTCAGGCTCATGAGATTGAGCCCCGCGTCAGGCTCCGAGCCCAGCACAGAGTCTGCTTCAGTTTCCCTCATCCTCTGCCCCTCCCCTCTAGTGCGCTCTCTCTCCGTCTAAAATAAATAAATCATAAAAAAACAAACTCTACAGCAATTACTTTCCCAACAGAGTAATTACACTTACGTCAATATCCTCTTGAGTAAAAGTTTCTGGATCTTCTCCCATCATGTTGGCTAAATGTCTCTTTCCTATGTTGAACTCTTCAATCTGCTTTTTAATAAAATCCACTGTGTAAGTTTCACGTCTTAAGGCTGCAACATTTTTCTTTGTTGTTACACCTGTGGTGTGCCTTAGCCTTAGTATCTAGCAGAAAATATAAACAAAAAGAGAAAAGATTTTAAGTTAAATAATGATCTTGTATGCCACGGTCTATAAATAAAAAAGGATGTTCAAACAGTTGTCTTTATTATAGTACTCAGTTGGCAAGAGTCTGGGAACAGGTAAAAGGCCTGTTAAGAAAGCTGTTAGAAATTGTCCTCCGCTCAAAAGCTTGCTTATAAAAGCCTCTCCTTACATAGTAGTTTAAACTACTGGCATTTCAACACATTAAAACCCAAAATACCTGTAAGTAATATGCTACCTCCTTATCTACTACAACCATCCACATTTGATACCGATTGATCAATGTCAACTAGTTGTGATATTTGACACAAAGGCAATGAAGAGTAAAATGCCACTCCCTTAAAAAGAGGCAAATGCACGTGCAGACAGTACCCAGCAAGCAGAAGTCAAGGGAAGGAAGGAGCATGTACTGGGGGATAACACACTTAGGCTACTGGTAGTCACCTTGTTTAAGGGTACAAATATGGCCCATCTTTCAATGCCTTAAAATAATAGTTTAGCTTAGCTTGAGACTATTCTGTGGTCCTTATTTTAAGCTGATACAGTGAAGAAACTGCTTCACTAAGCACTGACATGATTTATCATTAATTTGGTTCAATACACTAATAGAAATAAGGGCTTTCCCATCCTTTTAAACTATCAGTAATATCACACTTGCTGCTGTTGATTCTTTTAGCTGTAGCACTAGGAATTTCCCCTCAAGGCATTAATAGTTCACCTACAATAAAGGGTGCTAAAGAACCAGAAAAATATTTTCAAATGACTGTTCAGCCACATTCAGTAGCTGGATATAACTAGAACAGATATTTTTGGTCCTGGCTTTTCTCAAAATCTTAATCTGTGGTTCTCAAATTTCATCCCAGCCTCAACAATTTTAAACACTCTTAAGCAATTCAGACCTTAAGAACTGTAATTCTTAGTAACTCATTCACTTCCCTTTTCATTAACATAAATTCTCTTTCACGCATACCAACACCAACACCATCCCTGCCTCATCCATTCCCTAACCCTTTGAGAATCAGAGATTCAAGTAACTAATAATTTGTCACTATAGTAACAATAAAAAGCAGAAGAAAAAATACAGGACAAATATTACAATAACCTATTAATAGTAAAAATGATGTTCTTAAACTCTCACAAATCAAAATAGTGATAAAATGATTTCTTGCTACTCTTAAATGAGCAAGATAGGGCATTTTAAAATTCCATGAAACTTTATAGTTTATTTTTCCTCAGGGGAGCACAAAGGAGTTTCTCTCTTTATATTATTAATTGAGAATCTTAAGATGCTTTATAAAGATACAGTGTCACTATCAATCAGTAAAAACATGACCCAAACTTGCTTACGTATAGTTAGCCTGCCCTTATACAGCCTCTTTGTACACCCGTTACCTCTCCCCACAGCCAGTGCCAACAGCACCAAATCCTCATCTCAGGAGTTTTACCATCTTACTATATTTTTACTTTTTCCAGGGTTTTGCTTCTGTTTCTTTTTTTTTTTTTTTTATGATTTCATGTTTTCTTTGAATACGGGAAGATGCTGCTTCCCGTATTCAAAGTGAAGAGAAAATGCCTGTCTGCGCCAAGAATCATGGCAAAGCTATGGATCTAGAGGAGAAAGCAGCTGTCACTCAGTAGAGGTGATTTTCCCCAATGTTCCACTGCCAAAAGGATGATTACGTTGCTGGTTTCGTAAGTCATATGACAAAATGTTTTGGTCCATAACTAAACAATCCATTTGTAATACAGGTGACCCCACTACACTTCCCACAGATCACCAACCACAGCCGTCAGGAGAAATGAGTTTCCCAGTGAATATGGGAGACTTCCATTCACTGAAGTAATGAGTTCTAAAGGAAGAGTAAGATTAGGAGGAAAGTGATGAGTTCAATTTGGGGCATGACAACCTTGAGATGCTTGATGGGCATCCTGGGAGAGATAGGTGTCCTGGAGGCAGATGGCTCTGTGGGTGTGTACACAGGAGAGATCTGAGCTGGAGATGCCGTCTGTTAATAATCAGCATGGGACATGATGTGACACCATCAAAGTAGGGGAAATGGCAGGCATTAGTGTTAGAATAAAAACATCTATTTTACCATGCAAAGAAACAACACAGTTTGTGAGGGAAAGTAGATGGAAAGGTAAGATTACTTGTCTTATGACCTTTTTTTTTTTTATGAAACAGGACAAGAGATGGGGGTGCAGAGTAAGGGGAGACAGGTTTGATGGACTGAATACTTCATATTCAAAGAGCAATGATACAGTGGTTGTAAAGTAGACAGAACAATTAAAGGAAGAAAATAAGAAAAAAATTTAAGCACCCCTTTATACTGTATGTGAGCCAGGAGAATAATACCAAAGAAATAGTTATGAATCCATATCCATACAACAGCTATAGTATTTTATTAATTATTTTCCTGTTTCCTATATATTTCCTTTGTATGTTTCAGTGGTACATTCAATGTACTAATTAGTTCAGAAGAGTTCTATCATCAGGCAAATTGTACCCTTCAAATTATCAAGTGTTCCATTCTCAGGCAATACTTTTACCTTGAATTTAATTTTGTTGAATCGTAATATTGTAACTTTTTCAAACTTCCCCTTGCCTTTCCCTGGAATATCACTGCCCATATTTTTCATTTAAATTTTGCATCACTAGGTTTTGAGTCAATCTGAGGTTTTTTAATACATGAGAATATCCTACTTAAATGGACTTAATAGATACTGTCTCATTTTCCATCTTATTTTATCTTGTTTTTATTCTTTCATTCCTGTTTTCTTTCTTTTGCAAGATGGTCTATAGTTTTTTTTATATTTGTCTCTTGATCTGGCGATTTAGACACCAGACAGCCTGCTTTTATTTTAGTAATGATTACCTATATGTCTCCGAATAAAATGTTTAAATTATTTCTTCTGTCAACCTCAGAAAGTAACACTCATTGAATTCTCACTTACTTACTGTTTTCTTCTTCGACCATAGAAATTATCTGTTTTTCTGTCCTCCATTCATATCAGCTTCTCTCAGTCTTATTATCTCTTTGTTCTGCATCCTGTATGATTTTTAAACCTTTAATCCTTGGGATTTTTTTGTTTTCTGTGGTGTTAATTCTGCAGCCACTCTGAATTTTTAGCTCTTAAATCACTGGTCTATCTCCAAAAATCTTTCCTTAACTATTTCTTTAATCATATCTTCTTATCTCCTGTTTTATACAGCTCTCCCTAACCCAACCTTTTAAGAATGTCCTTGACAGTGTGAAGCAGTTATACTAAAATAATTTGTGTTTTCTTCATCTCTCTCTCCCATACTGTTCCTTTTCTTTTGTTCCAACAACATTTTAGTATCACCTCAAGCAAAGAGTTGATTATTGGCTTGAAGATTCATTTCTTCACTTGATTTAAAATTATCTTGTGTCTGTCTATATTCTTCAGACTTTGTGACATGTGGCGGCTTTCTTAGTTTTAACATAACTGAGGCTTAAAAAACTGTAAAAAATTTTTTATTTTTGTTCATTTAGAAAGGAATTTTTTTTAAAAGTCCCTACTTTGCTATTTTTCATAATCTCTTTAGGATCTTTAGAATCTTTTCAAAGACATTTGTACACACTGCCTAAGAATATGACATCCGTTTTATTATAAAGCCATCACAGCATCAGTACCAATTACTGAATAGATTTATAAATGTTCTAAATTATTCCAGCAATGATTCACACAAAAATATTTACATTCAAAAGAGTCCATTTCTCATTAGAACAATCCATTAAGTAAGATGATGCTGAATGTGAATCCACTAGATCTTTAGCTATGAACAGCCAGAATTCCTGGAAAGAACGTGCTTTGCTGATAAGTACAAATCTCCAACAAAATTTTCTACAGGTTCTATTTCCAACTGAAAAGCTATGACAGAGATTTTTCCTAACACTTTGTTTTTATGGACTGGTATAGATACAACTTGACAGATTTGTTTCTTTTTTAAGATAATCAGTGGGTCAGACAACTATAATTTCAATCAAGCGGGTTGCCAAAGAAGCAGACACATCCTGACAGAGCAGTGATGTCCCAAATTTGGCCAAATGCCAGGGCTACACACTACTTTAATGATATTGCAAGTATTAAGTAGTTTCCTTTTTGTTCAATTGGATAAAAATGGAACAAAGAAGAATCTGCCGCTTATTTGAATAGAAAAGGCAAAAGAAAAAATACTTTGAGGAATAAAAAGAAAGGTAAAGACTAAAGTCAGATTAGAGAGAACATGGATAGAAACAATATAAGGACACCAAGTTAGAAAGGATAGTAACCTTTTTGAATGAGTTTATATTTTTATCAGCTAGAGGTCTCTGAATGCAAGCAAAAGAAAATGGCTTTGCTTAAGCAAAAGCCACATTTCTTAGAAGACTAACAGGGGCCCAGGACTATAACTTGAAGCAGGCAGCTAAAAAACAGGAACGCAAATGATCCACAACACATTCAAGAAGTCTGTGGCCATTAAGATAAAATACTATTCCAACTGTCCTTAGCTCTCTGCTCAAGATCTCATGGGAGGGACTACCTAATGGGGCTACTTTGGGTCAGATGCTCCAGATTATAGTTCTTCCAGATTGTATCCAGTGGGAAAGAACTCATCCCTCCTGAGAAAATAGAGTGCCCTGCTGAAAGGGAAATGGACAATTAAAAGGTTAAACAAGGAAATCTACTACACTACTTAAGCAAAATTCACCATTTATTTTCTTTACACAATCTTATAAATTTAGAGCCTTAACATACTTACCAATCAAATAAAATATAGGGGCTTTGTTTGAATTGTGCTTTAAACAAACCAGCTATAAAAAATTATTGCTGGGACAACCAGGGAAATTTGAATATGGTATCAGATGATATTAAAATTACTGTTCATTCTGTCAGATATGTGCATAGGAGCATGGAAGCTTATGTTTGTTTTTTTAAAGATTTATTTATTCATTTGAGAGAAGAGAGACAGAGCACGAGTGGAGGGCTGGGGCAGAGGGAGAGGGAGAACAGACTTCCCACTGAGCAGGGAGCCCAATGCGGGGCTCGATCCCAGGACCCTGAGATCAGGACCCGAGCGAAGGCAGATGCTTAATGGACTGAGCCACCTAGGTGCCCCCATGTTTTGTTTTGTTTTTTTCTTTTAAAATCTACCTGTTAGAGATGCACATTCAAGTATATACATAAGTAATATAATGGGAAGCCTGAGATTTACATAAAAGCTTACAGAAAAAAAGGTAGGGAGACAGATGAAACAGGACTGTGAAAACATTAATAACTGTTGAAGCCGGTTAACATATATACACAGCATTCATTATAGTATTCTATTTTTGTAAATGCCTGACTGAACATGCTTTATTTTTCATAATAAAATTCTCAAAAGTAAACTATTTTACAAGTTCTTTTAACAAATTTAAGCAACTACTATGGGCCACGCTATCTACTGAATTTTAACAGAAATAACTGTCAAGCAGACTTGAGTGGTGTTAAAACGAGAACATTGTTGGGATTAACATAACAATAAAAAAATTAAAAAAAAAAAAAAAGAGAACATTGCCATACTGAGAGAAGGAAACATGAAGCATGGTCAAACTGCAGTTTTCTTAAAGTTACTAATCTATCTGGCAAAAAGGAGTGTGGCAGGTGTTCACATGTATACACATGTGCATACACACATGTACACATGCACATATCCCTATACATAAGAACTCTTAACAAGTTTAAATTCAGGAAATGATCAGTGAGCATCTAGGAGGTATCTGTGGGCACTGTACTAGGCATCAGAGTAGGTATACAAAGGTTATGCTATTTTCTCAAGAGGTTTACAAACCAGCTGTAGGGGAAAGACCTAAACACACAAGACACTTAGTTAATAAAAAAGAAGTAAATGTGGGTCTTTCATAGTTGCAGATAGCTTCCAAGATGGCTCCCAGTGATTCTACCGCTGGTATTCATCCTGTTGTTCAATCCCCTCCCCTTGAGTGTGGGCTTCTGTAACTTGCTTGAGTAACTTGCTTCTGATGAATAGAATACTATGAAAGCGATAGAATGTCACCTTTAAGATCATGTTACAAAAAGACTGTCTTCCCTCTTTTTCCCCCTCTCTTGATCAACCTGATGGAAGCCAGATGTGGTGAGCTGCCCTCCAGAGACCCACATGACAAGAACTGAGGGTGGCCTCCACGCAGTCCAATAGCCTGGCAGGAGATGAATCCTGCTAGCACCCACACACAATAAGCAAATGGGGAGGTAGATTTCCACCCTCCAGCCTTGAGACTACTGGAGCCACAGCCAACACCTGGACTGCTACGTTATGGGAGACTCTGATGGAAAACCCAGTAAAACTGTGCCTGCAATCCTGATGCACAGAAACCATGATATAACAAACGTCTGCTGTTTTAAGCTGCTAAATTTGGGGGTAACTTGTTATGCAGCAATAAATAACTAATTTATCATCCTACTTAAAACAATGAAGCATAATACAAGTAGATTTAGTACACTAAATCTATCCTTAAAAGGACAGGATGAGATCTCAAAAGAAAAAACTTATCCCATTAAAGGAGTTTTAATTTCCATTGCTAATAAAATGGGATTTTTAAAAAATTCAGAAGTTACCTAGGGGAAAACGTAACTAATTTACAGAGCTGCAGACAGCATTTGATACAAATGCAAGTCAAGTTTTAATTTCAAAGAGTTTTTAAGAAATTTATCAGTAAACTTTATTAAGACCCCATCATAAACCAACTGGATGCTATGATAAATACAGGACATTATAAGCTCCTAGGAGCCCATAAGATGAGAGAAGAACAGATATTTAAGACAAGAACAACAATGTTTTTACAATAAAATCAAAATACACAAGGGCTAAGCCACCAAATGCCATTGATCATTCTTTGGCAGACAGTCCAATTTAACAAGGGGTGTACTGACTCAGTGAACACAGAAAGTTTAAGCACTAAGTGTTCAGTAGAAAATAAAATTAAGAGGACATATCATTGATAATTGGTAATATTAGCTTTCAAAATAGAAAACTGGTCTACTGCTTTTCCTTATTATAAAAGTCACAGGGGCACCTGGCTGGCTCAGTCAGTAGAGCGTGCAACTCTTGATCTCGGGGATGTAAGTTCAAGCCCCATGTTGGGTGTAGAGATTACTTAAAAACAAAATCTTAAAAAAAAAAAAAATCAGGGGCGCCTGGGTGGTTCAGTCGGTTAAGCATTCAACTCTTGGTTTCGCTCAGGTTATGATCTCAGGGTCCTGAGATCGAGCCCCATGTCAGGCTCTGTGCTCATCAGGGGGAGGGGGGAATCTACTTGAGGATTCTCTCTCTTCCTCTCCCTCCGCTCACACACACTTTCTCTCTCTATATATATAAAAAAATAAATCTTTTTTAAAAAGTCATAAATATTTCAAAAAGCTAAATTAGCATTCTTACATCATACTGACAGAGGATTTAAGAAAATCTGGGTAACCTTTGTAGTACACCATGACTGTCAATTGCTTATAATGCCAGTGCAATGTTCATTAGTGAAAGATTAAAAAAAAAAAAAATTCAAGTACCTTAGTATAGCAAAACAAATCATAATCTGGGCCCTGTCAAACTTCCCCATCTCTCACCATTCTTGCACCAATTATTATACCAATTATAACTGCTATAACCAATTAGTTGTTGTTGCCAGATCCACTGACTCTGTACATCTGTCTCTTCTGTACCTATTAACATCATCATAGAACAGAATACCTCTCTTTTTTCATGTAACTCCTAATTGCTCCTGAAGACTCTTATCATCTCCTTTGAGAAGCCGCCCACCACTCTACCCATTTCAACTCATTTGCATTAGACACTGCATTTCTGTGCTCTTCTGTATTTATCTCTGTAAACCTTATGGTAAACTGTGTGTAGGTCCCTGATATTCAGGGGTTTATAACCTGAGGTTTTGCCATTCACAAATAAGATTCCCTCCTCCATCCCAAATTTGGTACACTTAGATATTTGCAATTATAGCGGCATTAATACGAAACATGTATACCACAAGACTGGTACACAAGAGGAAGTCTGCTAATGAGGGTCCCAACTGAACACACAGGAGTCACAGGTTAAAGAACTTGTTTCTTTTTCCATGTGGCATCAGTATTTCTCACTTTTCTGTGACCCACAGTAATAACTACTATTTAGATCACCTAGGACACACTTATACATATAAACAAAATGCAAAAATACCCTGTATGAGATGTATTTGATTATTATTCCATTGTTTTATGAAACATGGCCCCTAAGAAAAATGTATGTTTTTTTCTGAAAGAGTGAGAAAGAGAGTGTGCGTGTGTGCGCGGGAGTGGGGGGCAGAGGGAGAGAGAGAGAATCCTAAACAGGCTCCACCCCCAGCGCAGAGTCTCAGGCAGGGCTTGATCTCATGACCCTGATATCATGACCTGAGCCCAAATCTAGTTGGATGTCCAACTGACTGAGCCACCCAGGTGGGCCTGAGAAAAATATAACTATTAATGTTAGAGATGGAAGTGAAGGAGTATTAATATTTAAGACAGACAAGCTCTGTGCCAGAAAAAAAAAAAAGCTTTATAAATGTCTTTAACCATATATATGGTAATAGTAAGGGTCTGACTGGGGTCAGTTAAGTCTTTCAGCTTATATGTGAGTTGCACTCTGTGTGGTAAAACATAAACTGTGACAATACTAAGGAATTTGGGGATTGGGCAATCTCAGGATCATCCCTAGAGAGTACTAAGGGTCAGTACTGTCTGGTAATTATTTGATCATGATTTGTTTACTTCACAGTGCCTGGCTCAAGTAAAGTGCTCAGTAAACATTTGCCATATGGAAGGGAAAAAAGCTTTATTTCAAGTCAGGGAGATGAAAATTAAAGTAGCAAGAAAAACATCACTGTTCACTCATCTTACTGAAAAAAATACCTAATGCCAGTAGGAAAAGGGGCACTCTCATACATCAATGATGGAGTAGGAAAAGGGGCACTCTCATACATCAATGATGGAGTGTGGATTGCTACTGCCTTCCTGGAAAGCTATGTGGAAATATCTATTCAAATGTAAGATGTACACATACTTTGTAGCAATAAACTCCCAACTGGAACTCTCTCCTACACAAATAAAAGCAACAGTACCTAAGAATTATTACAGGATGTTTACCGAACATTTTATTAATGGTAAGAAAGTGGAAACAAAATAAGTGTGCATCAACTATTACCACTGACACATATGGATGCATATGATAAAAAGAACATAGAGAAAGACAGAGGATACATAGATTCTGGAGTTTGAGGGAGGGAGAGAAAGTTAGCAGCCCTCCCTCCACACACACACTTAAAGTGTCAGCAATAAAAACATTCTATATGCTATAGCCCCTTTTATAGCTAACTAAGCATATACAGGGAAAATATACTCAAAATAGATGCATGAAAAAATAAAATTTTCCAACATATTTTCCAATGATAAAGTATTAAGGGGCACCCGGGTGACTCGGTCAGTTAAGCATCCCACTCTTGGTTTTGGCTCAGGCCATGATCTCAGGATCCTGGGATGGAGCCCCAAGTAGGGCTCCCCTGCTGAGTGCTTCCCGCTCAGCCAAGAGTCTGCTTCTCCCTCTCTCTCTGCCCTTCCCTATGCTCATGCTCTCTCTCTCAAATAAATAAAATCTTTAAAAAAAAGTATTAAAAAATAAATGATGGGTAAATGAATAGATGGACTAGTTGATTTAGGTTAAAATATAAAAGATGATTAAAAATATACAGCATTCCTTTTCTCAATAGTTTTTATTTCATAATATTTGACTTCTTTGCAATATTTGGTACTTGTTTATCACTTTCCCTACTTAAAACATTCACCTGTTTTCCATAACACCACACTGTCTGGTTCATTGAATGAACTTTGGCAGTTCATTCTCAATCTCCGGGAGGCTCTTCCTTGACTGTTTCCTTCAGGGCCCTGTCCCTCTATTTATTCCAATTCAGGACACCTTCACTAGGTGTCTGAATTCACTTCCAAGGCCTTGATTAACATCTACAAATTAACAGAGGACTTGTAAATCAGATTTCTTCTTGAACAATAAACCTGTCAATCTTTGGGCCTACTAGAAATCTCCACTTGGACATCCCAATTATAAATGTATAATAAACACAATTATATCCAAAACTAAACTCGTTTTCTTCCCTCTCAAAACTTTTCCCTCCTTTTGAAATCCCATGTCAGCAAATGGCACCATCATCCAACTGAGTCCCGTGAAGCTAGAATCTTGGCTTCTCACCGCCCTCAGGAGTAAAGGAGAAGTACAAGTTCTGGTTTCCATCTCTCCAGAGACAAGGTGTCGGGAAAATTAAGAAAACAGAAACTGCACAGATGCAAGGCACTTTTAAAGTCACTATCAAACCTATCCACTGTGACTTTCTCCATTAAGTCTTCCAGACTACTGCAGGAGTCCAGTTCTCATTCACCTCCTCTGGCGCGGCATTCCTCCCCACTGGACCGTGGAGCAAGCGGGAAGGACCGGACCCTACACCACACCTAAGGCACGGACTCCCCTTAGCTTGGCAGCCAACTTAAGGAAGGGGGGGGGTCGCTCTAGTTCCGTCTGCAGATAACTTCCTCCCTCACTGCACCTGCGAAAACCAGAAACAACCTCAAGTGGCCGCTGCAAACCAATACCCATTCCTCCTCTCTCAACCTCAGACCTCTACTAGATACCCCAGACCCTTAAGTCCCCGTCTGAGGGCACGCGAAACGCCAGGGGAAGGTAGCGGCGCCGGCTCCACATCTTGGCGCTACATGGACCAGTGCTTCCACTTCTCCCTTACCTGGAATCCAGCACCTGTCTGCAACTCAGCAGCCGCTGCTTTCCAGACGCCTTGTCTCCGGGCGAGGCTAACCCTACCTCCGAGAAAAAGCCGGTAGGGAGCCGCTGCGCCGCAAGACACACAGGGAGCCGCCATATTGGCTGCCGGAGACCGGGGCAAGAGGGCGAAGGGGCGGGGCCTGAGGCCTGCGCAGGCGCCGGTGGGAGCTAGGTTCCGGGGGCTGCCCGGAAGAAGCAGGGGGCGTGTTCCGCGGTCCGGGGCGGCTCGTCGCTGGTTGGGTGTGTGAGCCCCCGGGGCGTGTCCGACTCCACCCCTAGTTCGTAGTAGCCCCAAGCTGAAGCTCCAAGCTGTACCTCGTGGCCTCTTTCGCCTTCTACAGCTGCTGAATTCTGTTGTTGTCTAAGTCTTGGTATGACTTCCACGTGGCTCTTTAACCAACCCTTCCTTCCCTTGCCCAGCGCTGCACCTCGAGCTGGCTCTCCCTGAACCGCAGAACCCGCGCCGCTCCCCCGCACCTCCTGCAGTCTGACTTCATCACACTCCAACGCGGAGGCTGCTCTCTTTGCTCACGCCAGAATGGACCCCAAGCCTTGCCTCCTATATGTCTTTCTACTATGGGTTTCCCCTTCTCTCTACCTTTCCACATTTTCAGGGTCCAGGGTCTCCACCTCCCTCCAGCAACTGCCAGCCCACTCTACCTTCCATGGCGCTCACACTCCTATTGTTTAATTGTGTAACGCGCGGGCTAAACCATTCACAGGTGAGGATGAAACAGTCTTAGCCATGTTTACGCGCCTCTCCGCGTAGTGTTAGCGCTAAGCCTTAACTTGAAACCCAATCAGAATTAAATGCACCGTCATGGAATAGAAATGAGTACACCTTGCTTTCTGAGACTTGTGTGCCCTTGAGAGTAACTCCCAGGGTGCTTTCTACAAAATACATTTTAAATGATGCAGAAAGCCGCTCTGAAAGGGTTTCCAAACATTTAGAATGGAAGGATCAGTAAAATTAAAACACAAACACACAAAGTTGTCAAGCAAATACATACACCATCATTTCTTAAAACACATTTAGTCATTAAAAAGGTAGAAATGACATAATCCCAGAAAAAAAAAAAGTGTTCCTTTAAATGGAATGCACTTCACTGTATTGAAAACTCACTCTGTTGTTCTGTTACTACCTTTTAGGCTAGTAAAACTTTCATCAGAAATTGGCAGAGGTTCACAAACCAGGATTTGGGAACCAAAACTTTATAGCTCATTAAAATAGATGCCTTTAGACAGCAGTTCCTACACATTGTCACAAAAGTGTTTTTAACTTAATTGTGGGTATTTAATTAAAAAGAAAACAACCAAATAAGTATGTGAAAGCAGAATTTTTACTATTTCTTTAAAATTTTTGGAACATATAAGAACTAAATAAGTTTGGAAATTAAGGTTAGGAATTGTAGAGGTTTCTATTTTTTTTTTCTCTAAAATTCATGTTACAATCTTTCATTAGATTACAGTAAAGTGAATGTAATACATTTCCCACCTCTAGGGGCAACACTTGGACTGCTGCATGAAATTTCCTGTGTAGCCTTTGAGTTTGGAACAAATATACCACTATAGGTTGACATTAGGTACATAATTTGGAGTCAGAAGGAAAGATTGGGATCAGGAATGTGCTAATAAACATTTAAAATATGAAAAAAAAATGTAGTTTTACCATACAGCTAAAGCTTAGATTCATTTAATTTTCCTCTCATTTACTGAGCACCTACTATGTCAGAGGCATCAGGCATCCTAGGCACAAGGATCATAAAGTCCCCAAAGTCCAATATGGTGGGGTCACATCTAATGTGAGGGTTTAGTTCTAAAGTCAGCTTGTAGTCAAAATGTTGAACTAACAAGTGCTGCTGAGACATGAGATAGCAATAACTTCTAGATGCTTCTGGTGGGAGTATACTAGTTCAGCTCTCCTGAAATCAAGCAACCAATCCATGACGTTAAGGGGAGTACACCCTACAATCCATCAGTTACAATCCTAGGTATATACCCTGCAGAAATTCTTGCACAGTGTACCAGAAGACATTTATCGTCATCATCAGTGAGACCCCTGAACTGAGGAACTCCTAGAAGCTTCTGCCTAACTATAAATATTATCTTTTAGAAACTAACGAATTGCTGGAACAAGAAAAAAACATTTGAATATGACCCCCCAGGGCAGACACCTGTGCAGATGAATCATAAAGTGTCTGAGCTTCATTATAATGTTAAAATCCCCACCCTGAGAGGGACATAAGCCTCATTGGCATGACATACAACATATGTATAGGCATGTTTTCTGAGTGGGAATGTGTAACTCTATGCCTGACCATTGCATGTGATGCATCCCCCTCTGAATATTCATCCCAAACCCTAATAAAAGGAAGCTGCTTACCCCTGCTCTGGGAGACACAGCTTTGGAAAGATTCCCATGATCTCAGGCAACTCTACCTCGTGTAGTCTCTGTGGCTAACTCACCAAGGAGCAGACACACATCAGGACACAAACATAAGAATGTTCATAACATTATTTTTTTTGTAACAACAAAAGTAACCTATCTATTGATCTGAGGATGGATGGACGTCAATGAATGAATCACAACCACACAATAATCACCAGGTAGAGGAAAAAAAGGAAGTCACATATGCTTACCTAGTCTGATTCCATTTACATGAAGTTCAAAACCAGGTAAAACGAAGCAACATATTGTTTAAGGATCTATCCCTCTGTAGTAAAACCATAAAGAAAAACAAGAGCATGATCAACACCATCTTGGGAATAGTAAATAACCCAGGAAGGAGGGAGAGGGTGCTGTGAACAGGGCATATGGAGGTGTCAGTGCTCCTGCCAATGTTCTTTGTCTTTAGATAACTGGTGGATATATAGGTGTTCATTTTATCCTTGAATTTCTAAAAATATAGGTACATATAACAGGTACAGCTGATTTCATCTCACCTCCCACCGTGACTCACACTGGGAGATATGGCAGGTTATGGCAGGAGTGTAAATTGGTACAACGGTTATTTCTTTTTTCTGTATTTCTCACACCCCATTTCCTTTCTCTTCTCTCCTTCATTATCTCCTCTTCATCCCCTACCCTCTCTTTTCTCCTTCCCTGTGTAGATAACTTAATGATGAATGATGTAGTTTCCAAAAAATTCACACACACACACACACCCCTTTAAAGGATTCCTGGAACTACAGAGTTTTGTGAGTCAGAGTGAAAAACCATAACCTAGAAAAAGCACAAAGGCTTCATGGGCCCACAGATAACTGAGCTCCTCAGAGAACTTTGGGTCAAAGATGACCAAACACTCTGTGGTTCATGGAAAGTGCACTGAGTGTAGATCAAGAAATATGTGTTATCGTCTGAACTCTGCCATAAACTCACTCTTTGACACTCAGTAGTTCATTTAGCTTATGGAAAACCTCCATTTCTCATTAGTGTAACCAAGGGGTGGATTAGACCAGTGATTCTCAAAAGTATGATCCCCAGAGCAGGAACCTCAGCATTACCTGATTATATTGTGTGTTAAATTATATCCAATTCAGAAGATGTTGATGTCCTAACACCCAGTACCTCATAACATGAACTTATTTGGAAATAAGGGTTATCTAGAGGTAATCAGGTAAAAAATAGATCAGTGGAGTGGGTCCTGATCCAAAATGACAATATTATAGGGAAATTTTGATTTAGAGATAGACATGTACAAAGAGAAAACAATGTAAAGACACAGGAAGAAGATGACCATCCGTAAGCTGTAAGCCATGCAACACGTGAGGCTACCAGAAGCAAGGAAAGAGATCAGGAACAAATTTTCCCTCACAGGCCTCAGAAGAAACTAGCTCTACTAACACCTTGATCTTAGCCTTCCAGCCTCCAGAATTGTGAGACAATAAATTTCTGTTGTTTAAGTCACCCAGTTTATGGCACTTTCTTACAGCAGCCTCAAGAATAAACCCAGTATATTGTTTTTTTAAAATGTCTACAATTTTTTGGTACTCCTTTTTTTTTTTTAAGATTTTATTTATTTGAGGGAGAGAGAGCACAAGAGAGAGCATGAGTGAGAAGAGGGGCAGAGGGAGAAGCAGACTCCCCGCTGAGCAGGGAGCCTGATGCGGGACTCGATCCCAGGACCCTGGGATCATGACCCAAGCTGAAGGCAGATGCTTAACCAACTGAGCCACCCAGGTGCCCCAGTACTCTTCCTTTTAAAAGGTGGAGCCCTTCCTTTTGAATATGAGCTGGATTTAATGACCTGTCTCTCAAGATTAGACTTTAGAACTAGTCACAAATGCTGGCTTCCTGCTTGCTCTCTGTCTCGTGAAGCACCCACTCTGGGGAACTCAGATGCCATGTGGTCAGACAGCCATACCGAGAGATCTGCCTAGGGAGGAACTAAAGTCTCTAGCTAACAATGGTGGGAGTGAGCCATCCTAAAAGTGGGTCCTCCATCCAAGTCTTCATTTGACTTCAGCCCCCAGTCAACAGCTTGATTACAACCTCATGAGAGATCCTGAGCCAGAACCACAAATCTCAGACTCCTGGGTCACAGAAATTATGAGATAATAAATGTACGTTCTTTCAAGCCACTAAAATATGGGTTCATTTGTTATGCAGCAATAGATAACAAACACACCTGGGAATTCGTTAGAAATGCAAATTTTGGGGTCCCAGTCCAGACCTACTACATCTCTGAGTGAGACCCAGCATAAAGCCTTCCAAATCATTCACAGTTCTTGCTAAGGTCAGATTCCATTACATTTCATCAGGTGTTGATACTCTTTCATCTTACCATCTGGTCTGACCGTGCAGATTCATACGTGTCTTTTGTGTGCATGTGTGGTTAAAAAATACACAACATAAAGTTTACCATTTTAACACTTTGTAAGTGTATAGTTCAGTGGCATTAAGAGTGTTCACATTGTTGTGCCACCGTCATCCCCATCCATCTCCAGAATGTGTCAATCTTCCCAAACTGAAATTCTGTCCCCATTAAACACCTCCCAATCACCCTCTTCCCAATCCCTGGTAACCACCATCCTACTTTCTGTCATTATGAATTTGACTATTTTAAGTACCACAGATAAGGGCAATCACAAAATATTTGTCCGTTTAGGCCTGGCTTATTTTACTTAGCATAACGTTTTCAAGTTTCATCCATCTGGTAGCATGTTTCAGGATTTCATTCCTTTTTAAGGATCAATAATATTCCGTTGTTCCATTGTTTCGTTGTTCCACATTTGGTTTATCCATCCATCCATCGAGGGACACATGAGTTATTTCCACCTCCTGGCTATTGTGAATAATGGTGCTATGAACATGAGTGCACAAGTATTTATTTCAATCCCTGCTTTCAATTCTTTTGGGTATATAGCTAGAAGCGGCATTGCAGGATTCTTGTTTTTAATGGGGGCAGACTTTTAACTTAACCTACCCAGGCAGGTGCCCACACAACTTCAGTGAAATTTAAATCTACAACTTAGAATGCTTTTATTATCTAGACCAGCTAAATAAGCAGTGTATGTGGAGTAAGGAAATGAGTAATGCAAATTTCACTGAAGTGTAAAAATATTTATGAGAGGTAATTTTAGTACATTATCGCTATATATGAAGCTTCTGTAACAGTTTAAAAACTGAATCTGTCTCAGCCTACAAGTAAATCTATTCTCCCCAAATGCATATATTTTGCAATATTAATTGGATTTTAATTAATAACAAATAGAACAAATACCTTCTTTGGTATTTTCCCCCACTGTGTTCAATGTGGACCCAATCCATCTACATATGCTCTTTACCTACGAGCTGTCAATTATGCTTGCTATAAAAGACACAGAACTTAGGGAGCTGTCAGTCAGTGCTGTTATGATGCTTCAAGAATCATTTCTCCAGGCTTCGTTATCAAAAATAAAACAAATTTACATGGAACATAAAGGTGGATCGATCACACCATTTGCTGTGCATTGAAAATGATTTCCAACATACATAGTTTCAGGGGCAGTGTGCTTAGGGCCAGTGTCTTCTTGACCATATTTGTAATTATTTTGCATAGATTAAGTCATTTTTTTAAGTGCATGTAGACAGTAGAAGTAGTTACTCTGATTGGGTGGTGGAATTATAAGTGGTTTCCCTACTAGGAATAGTAGTGCGTACAAAATGTTCTATGACATTATGGGTATTTCTTTCATCCATGCCCTCCCTTGGCATGGATTTGGCTCGATACAGGATTCCCTTGTGATGAGCCCTGAACAGAAGTAAAGAAGATCTAGAAAAGGGGAGCTAAATAGCCAAGATTATAGATTGGATATAGTCAAGATACAAGGATTTCAGAGCAAAAAAAAAGTTAAGAAAGAATATAATTGAAATCAATAAAATCAGTGAGGGCCTGGCTAAAATAAATACAGAGTTAATAATCAAATTCCAGAACACTAGAGCCAAAATAAACTTCTTGAGGCATGAAGAGACTATTTTAGGACAAAGAGAGGAGGTGCCACTTTACACAGCAGGGAGGCGATTTAAAAAGTGCATTGTGGGGAAGAATTTGATGCAGGCTGAAAATGTAAATAAGTAGAAGATTGTCATCTGGGCCTGGAAAAAAGAGATGTTCTGAAGTATAATCTTCATTCTTACGCTTTTGAGGAAGTGAAGGTAAGAGCAACATATTTCTAGCATCTCTGAGAAAGCGTATGCATTTAGATGGACCATGAGATATAATTCCAAGAAATATGGAAGAGAGTTGTATAAATTATACAGCATATGCAAGTGAACACACACAAAATATTAATTGAAAGAGCATTATATAACATTGTATGGCAGTCACTGAGGGCTGTTCTAAGTTTTGCCTCATTGAATCATAACACCACCCTTATGAGGGAGACACTGTTATTATCCTCGTATTAGAGATAAGGAAGTTGAAGTGTGGGTGTGTTAAGTAACTTGCATAGGGTGCCACAGCTAGGAAGGCATGGAGCCAAGCAACATGGCACCGGAAGACACTCACCTAACCACACTTTCATATTATGTCCAGTCCCAGGAGAACTGAGTTAGTTAACCAGGGTGTCTTTAGAATCCCCACTTACCCCTTTATACATTGTATCTGCTTGCTGTTAACCATTCTCTCCTGGGACCCAGTTCCCTTGTCCTCTTGTGTTAGCATCCAACCCCACGTAATTCTGCCTGCCGCTCTCAGACTTCTCACCCATCCCATCTCCTGTGTAAGGACATGAGAATACTTCTAAGTTGCTCTTTAGTAGTCAAAAATTGGCTGCCCTTCAGATACGTTTTCTTTGTCTGCACAGTGGTGTGTGTGTGTATGTGTGTGTGTGTGTGTGTGTGTGTGAAGTATAAATGTGGATACTCTAGGTTGACCACATACCCTCCATACCCTCCACTCACCATGTCCCCTCCACTCTTGGGGTCCCACTTCAGGCTGTTCCCACACATGTTCTTATTCCATCCTGCCTTCTGCACTGCCCACCATGACTGCGACACACATGAACTTGAAAAATGTTTCCTGATATAAACATGAACCCCAGAACTATTCAGATTTTGCAGACTCAAAGATAGCTAGAAATGCTGGGGCCCTAGGGCTCAAAGGATTCTTCCAGAAGGGCCAACTAAGGAACTGGTTATTTTATAATTTGGAGACGTAGATAAACCCGCCTAGTGTCTCTGCTGACTTCACTGCCCAGCTGAAAAGTGGAAATTTAGTACTTTAGGAATTGAAGTAAGAAATTCAATCTAAACAAAAACTATTGTGTCTTTATCACCCAGTATTTATTGATACCTATTTTGCAATGTTCTGTGACAGGAACCATCTGAGTATTAATATGATACCTGTCTTTCAGGAGCTTATAAACTTATAAGGGGAAAAAGATATTTACACAAATATGATCATTCTAGAAAGATTGTGATATAGTCATGAAAGAATTGCTAAGTAATTTGGGAGTTTGAGAAGGAAAACATTACTTCCTGCCAAATGGATCAAGATGGTTTTATTTCCTAAATGTTTTATAGAGCTGCAAATCAAAATAAGAAAACCATCTAACTCATTTCTTTACCATTATGCAGAACCACTTCCAAACCCTCTCTGAAAGCAATTATATACCATTTTATAATACCTACCAAGTAGAATTTTCTATCTCAATTTATCAAATCAGGTGATTAAAAATTATTCTTCACTATCCTTAAATGATGCTTAAGCATTTGCATGCCCCCTTTCTGATTTCCACTGAAGACACATTGCTGGCCCATTTTCCAACTGTTTTCCAAAATCAAGTATCATATCTGAAATCTGAAATTGTGTCCAATTGCAAGAAGCATATCACAGCCTAGTGTCTGATTAAACTATCTCATCTCTTTATGAATAGTTTGCTATGATTAGATTGTAAACACCTGCATGGTGTTAACTTGACTTTAGACTCAAAGGAACATTTTATCCTGGGAAATACAGATTCCTGAAATAAGCCTATCAGTTTTCAAACCAAGCTTTTAGAGTTGCATTCTTAATGACCTTTGAAACTTACAAATATTTATGCTTCTGTGGTCAATCCATGATTTCCTGTCATCTTATATATATTTGTCTAGCACTTTTTCGACATAGGTGGCTGACCTCAAGGCACGCCCTTGTCAAATATTCGTATTACTTAAACCTTCTTATCCAGTCAGGGCAATGTGTTTCTTTATGTAGTCAGAATCAAGAGTTCAATTTAAGAATTCAACAACTCATGCAGTTATGCCAGAGAAGGTAGAATTGATAGTACGAGGTAGCACGACTTCCAGATTTTTTAAAAATACATTTGGCCTATGGTTGGAAAGAGAGAATGTGAGAAAAGAAACAAAACTTTAGTTTTGATCTTCTGTCTTTTGTGTGTCCATAATCACACACACACACACACGTATTGTAGATTTGCAGCTTCCCAGCAGCAGGGAGGGATTCCTTCTAGACAACAGTAGGTACAAGTTTTGGGTTAAAAACACTGTGTCAGTGTGTGTTCCATTTCAGGCAATGGTATCCACTCTTAGCTGGTTTCAAGAGGAAGGATTTATTACCAGGTATTCAAAAAAATCATTGAAAGGGGCAGTGGATCAAGCCACAGCTGCACTTTGAGGAACATCTCCCTGAGGACTACACAGCTACTATGTGCACCAGCCAACTGAATATGCCTCATGCTCTGCTCATCTTTTCCCACTTAAACCAGTTACAAATTCAGTCTCAGATGGATACCTCTGATCAGCAGAAACTAAACCGTACCTGGAACTCAAGCTGCAGGGGAGTCTTTAACTTTCCTGCTTTAGCAGAACAGGAGAAAAGTAATTTTTTAATTGTTTTGCTCACTGCACTACTCCTAGCAGTTTTTCAGACAGTACCCAGGACCTGGAATATACATGTTGGTCGAAGGAAGGAAATTAGAAGGGATGTTGAGCAAGCTAATCCACGGTTTTTGCAACAACCACTTAATAGGGATATTACAATATGGGGTTTAAGGCTCCAGTAGATGCTTACATGAGATGAATCTGAAGTCCTTGTCAAATCCCTTGAGCGCAGGGTCCATGTCTGTTTCGTTCATGGTGTATCCTCAGCTGGACTGTGCCTGGCACAATACTAGGCAATCAATAAATGCTTGTTGGTTAAATGAATGATTACATGAAACATAAACTTGCCTTTTTTTTTTTTCCCTATCACCACCATCCTTCAGGGGTCAAGGTTCATATACAGATTGTTCTCCAATTTTTGTTTGATGTCAGATAGATGTCTTTGATAATTCTGTCATTTGATTTCCTTTTCCTAAGTTAAGGAGGTGTACAAATTGAGAATTTGTGAACACCTTTGGGTGCACCTTCTCTTTATACTGTCAACTACATTTATTTTGATGCCTGGGTAGCTCAGCATAAGTTTACTGGCCATTACAGTAACAGTGTGGTTGCCCATTGGGTCCATTTCTACTTTTATCACACAGAAAAGGACCATTGATGATTTTTACCCCTCAGAAAATGCCTTCCTTCTAACCTTAGAAAGTGGCATCTTAGACCTTGAAGCAAGGCAAGCACAACATGATGAGTTAGAAAATAATGATCATCAGATCAGTTTTCCAAATAGCATGTCCTCCATGTGGCTTTGTGTCTGTGATTTGGGATGAAGGATAAGGAGAACTGCCAGTTTCTTGGCAAATGCTTCTCTCCTTTATTTCATATTCATAATACTTGGGTTTTTTTTTTTTTAACTTATTTTCTATTCCTTATATTAGAAACCCTGATTTTTTCATTTCCTAAAAAACTTCACTGATGCTTCATTTTCTATCCACACATCTCCATTATCTTTTGCATGCAGACCCAGTGTGTACATATCTCCATAAATTAGTTATTGTAATGATTATTTAATTGAGGTACCCAAAGTTCAGCACCTTTAGGAATTAAAGTGAATGGATTGCACATTACACACAACTCCATGTTTTATTTTACAAATTTCTACTTTGTAAGATTTGTCTTTCTCCAAAACTAGACTTATAACCTTATCTATACCAAAATGTATACCTTAACTTTATTCAATAATTTATATTTTTCAAGGGTTGTTATATATTTTACCTCATTTGATTCTCACAGCAATCTAATTAGCGTTTAAGCATACCAGGAACTGTCAAGTTTGGATACACTGGCTTGCATATTTTAAGTGTTAAAAGCACATATTAACATTGGAAAAGTGTTATTTGATCTTTAGAAAGAAAAAAAATACCTATTAACACTATGAAAATAAAATACTTCAAAGGAAAAATAAAACGTTATCTAGGTAGATTGGTTGTGAAAATGGAATTGCCTCTTAAATTTCGTAGATGTTCTTAATTTATTCACACACACACACACACACACACACACACACACACACAGAATCAAAATACCCTGAATAATGTGAAAAAATCCTTTAATGATTTTTGAAATAATTTCATGACTGCAAACACTAATTTGCCCTAAATATTGGTATCCAGGTTTCATGACTACTCCCTTGGCCAGGATTCAAGCTTATACTCCAAGTTCATAGTAAGAGTGAATAAGTAAGGATTTAGAAAAACAATTGGCTGAGATATCTCTTCTATTTTTTCCTTGCCATTTTCCTTCTTTGACTTATAATCCTTTCCACATAAACCCTTTCTCTCATAGCTTGATATTAACATCTCTCTTTTTTTCTCTTTGTGGTAACATACATATATCATAATATTTACCATCTTAACTTTTTGAAGTGTATGGTCCAGTACATCTGCACTGTTGTGTGACCATCACCAGCGTCCATCTCCAGAACTCTTTTCATCTTGCAAACCGGAAACTGTGAACCTATAGAAAAACATTCTCCCCTCTCCCAAACCCTAACAACCACCATTCTCTTTTCTGTCCTTATTAATTTGATGACTTAAGGAAACTTATAAAAGTGGAGTCTGACATATATGCCTTTTAGTGACCTGCTTATCTCACTTAGCATAATGTCCTCAACATTAATCCATGTTGTAGCCTATGCCAGAATTTCTTTTCTTTTTTTAAGGCTGAAAACATTCCATTTTATGAATGTACCAGATTTTTATTATGGCTTTATCTGCCAATAGACACTTAGGTTGCTTCCACATTCTTTCTATTGTGAATAATGCCACTATGTGGTTACTATTTGCACAGAATATCTTTTTCCACACATTCACTTTCAACCTATTTGTGTCTTTGATCTAAAGCAAGTCTCTTGTAGACAGCATATAGTTGTATCATATTTTTAAAGCTATACTGTCAATCTCTGTCTTTTGACTGTAGAGTTTAATCCATTTACATTTAAAGTAATTACTGAGGAGGAAGGACTTACCTCTGTCACTTTGCTATCTGTTTTCTATATGCCTTATCACTTTTTGTCTCTCATTGTTGCCCACATTACTATCTTTTTTATGTGTTTAGTTGATGTTTTCATGGTGAAATGTATTAATTTCCTTCTCATTTCCTTTTGTATATTCCATATTTTCTTTGTGATTACCATGAGGATTACACTTGACATCACAAAGTCGTAACACTTTAATTTGAATCTATACCAGCTTAACTTCAATAACACAGAAAACTTCTCCTATACAGCTCCATCCCCACCACTTTCAGTTATCAATGTCACAAAATTACATCTTTATGCATTATGTGTCCAAAACATAAACTAAAATTGTATTTTTTATGTATTAGTCTCTTCCATTATGCACAAAACAAAATATAGAGTTATAAACCAAAGTTAAAGTAATACTAGCTTTTAGACTAATAACTTTTAAAATATATTTGTGTCTTAAATCCTGCAGAGAACAAAAAGTGGAATTACCAATCAAAATTACATTAATACTAGCTTTTATAATTGCCCATGTATTTCACTTCACTGTGATCTTTACTTCTTCATATGGCTTTGACTTGTCTGGTGTCCAAGCATTTCAACCTGCAGGATTCCTTTTCGAATTTTTCATAGGGCAAGTCTAGTGGTGATGAACTCCCTCAGCTTTTGTTTATCTGGGAATGTCTTAATACCTCCCTCATTTCTGAAGGACAGTTTTGCTGAATCTAGGATTCTTGATCAACGATTTTTTCTTTCAGCACTTTGAATACATCAGCCCACTGCCTCTGGTTCCAAAGTTTCTGAAGACAAGTCTGCCGGTGATTCTATTGAGGATTCTTCTTTGTTAAGAGCCACTTCTCTTGCTGTTGTCAAGATTCTCTCTTCATCTTTGGCTTTCAACAGCTTGATTGCAATGTGTCTTGGTGTGGGTCCCTTCGAGTTTGTTCTGCGTGGAGTTCATTGAACTTCTAGTCTATATTTATGTCTTTCATTACATTTGGGGAATTGGGGCCCATTATTTTTTTAAATAATCTCTCTTCCCCTTTCTCTCTTTTCTCTCTTTTGAGATGCCCACAATGTGTATGCTGACTGGCTTATGGTGTCCCATCAGTCCCTTAGCCTCTGTTCACTTCTCTTCAATCTTTTTTTCTTTCCTTAGACTTGATATTTTCCATTTTTCCATATTGACGCTCACTGATTCTTTCTTCTGCCTGCTCAAATCTGCCTCTGAATCCCTCTAGTGAATTTTTCGTTTCAGTTATTGTACTTCTCAGCTCCAGAATTTCTGTTCTTTCTTTTTTTAGGTTTTCAGATCTCTTTTTTGTTATTTTCATTTTGTTTACACATCGTTTTCTTTATTTTCTCCATGTCTGCCATTAGTTCTTTGAACATCTTTAAAACAGATGTTTTAGAGTCTTTGTCTAGTAGGCCCGTCATGTGGTCTTTCTCAGGGACAGTTTTTGTTGTCTTTATCCCCCCTTGAAATGAGCCACACTTTTCTGTTTCATTGAATGCCTTGTGGTTTTGTTTTATTGAAAACTGGGTATTTGAATAAAATACTGAGGTAACTCTGGAAAGCAGATTCTCCCTTTTCCCGGGGTTTGCTGATTTTGGTTTTTGCTTTTATTTTTTTATTGTTGTAGGCTGCTCTGTGCTGGGGATCAGCCTGAGGTATAAACTAAAGGTCTTCTCAAATTTTTTTCTGAGCCTGCACTTTTCCCTGGGTATGCATGATGACTTTCTAAATTCCCCACCATATATGTGGTTGCTTTTGAATATCCTAGAGCTTAACTATCTGGCTCCCAAAGGAGGAAATGGGGTGGGGGGGGGGAACAAAAGAAAATTTTAAAAGACACTGGCCCTTTAAATCCTCTGACAGTCATTTCAGCCTGAAGAGAAGAGGCTTGCAACAGTGGAGGGATGAAGACAACAATGCCTCTCTGTGTCTGCACTCTGCGCCTGTTCTGCTGTGATCAGAAACAGCAATCAGCGATCAGAGCGCAGATCCCTGATATTTGGAGGCAGAGTCCTTATTATCCACCCTGGCCCCCTCAAGCTGTATGCAAGCTGCTCCTGAAACATGTGCACAGCTGTCTATTGTGGGGCCAGAGGATGGGAGATGGGTAGTTGCTACAATGAAATTGACTGAAATTAAGTGCAATTTACCATCCAGAAAATTTACTTCCCCTGGAAGTAGTAAGCCTTCAATAGACTCCAGAGTTCCAAAATAGTGATAGCAGACAGAATCTGCCAGTACAATTACTGTCTAGGTGGGGAGACAGATTCCTAGTGCTCCCTGCTCTGCCATCTCCCCAGAATCCTCCCTTTATTTTTATAAGATAAAAGGTGGCTTTCTTTTTATTTCTTAAAATAGTTCTCTTTGTTTTGTATTTTTAAGACAATAAAATGTTTCCCTGTAGATTACTGCAAAACTCTGAATAGCTTGTCCCTGCACCAATTAAACAATTTTTAAATAAATACCAAATAACATATTAATAGGCAAATTGTCTGATATCTTCGCCCAAAGCAAGACATTTTCCTACTAACATGGTATCATATTAAGGAGCAGATTTTTCTGTGTTTGCTTGTTTTTTTTTTTTTATAGACTGTGAACAAAAGCCGTTTTAGGAAAGGCAACGGACATCCTTTTGCAAGTGCCATCAATATTGAGACCATATTCTATGCCAAAGTTTCTTTACATTGACTGCATGTTGAAAAAACACTGCTGTCTGGCCCTAGGCCCAGAGATTGTGCTTGAATGGTCCGGGGTATGTCCTGGGCTTTGGGAGTTCCAAAAGCTCACATGTGATTCTAATGAGCACAGGAATCTCTGCTCTATGCTTTCTTTCTCTTGTGACAGTGAGCATGCTACTCCAAATATGACTGCTCAGACATTTTTGTACTCTTTCAGGATGAAGCTCATGATTTCTGAATGAGCACTGTCCTCACTTTACAATTCCAGGATATTGTCTAATGTTCCTATGTGTATTGGACACTGTTGGGGCTCAGCCAGATTCAGTTGAATCTCTTTTATTCTTATGCACCCCTCCTTTGGCTTCTGTAGGCTTTTGCTTGTAATTGTCCACACCTGTCTCTTTCTTTGGAGGTCTGCCCAAGGTCTGCTGAAGTCACTTTGGGCACAAGTACAGAAAGCAGGAAATGCCTGGGAGGTCTTGCCTTCTCAGGGAAGCCCCTAGCCAATGGCTGACTGATGCAGCCAATGAAAGCCCAGCTCTCTTGCCTGCAATTGGGATAAACTGAGGAAAACTTGTAACCCAGTTCCCCTGCCAGGTCAGGCTAGTTCTTCTCTTCAGCAAACTTTGCCTGAGATCATACCCTTGCTTGCCTTTTCCCTTTCCCTTTCTTGCTTCCCCTGTCCCTTATTAGTTTCTCCTGGGAGCAGTTCCAGAATAAATCATTTGCACGCTTATCTTTGTCTCAATATATGCTTCTGGTGGCTCCATTGTAACTAACCCCAGAAGTAGGTTAGTTAAGAGAGGAAAGAGAAACTAAGAGAGAGTGAAACATAGATTAGAAAGAAACAAACCAACTTTTATTCTGCAATGCTGAAGAAATTCCAGGGTCAACAAAGAGGACCATCTATGTTTAATCATTTGAAAGTTAAAAGATTATATTGTGTGTTTTTAAAAACTGCCCAGGACTATCATGCCATGACTGCTGATGTATTCATCTATTAGGGAACTGCACCAATAGCAAAATATTTTCATATATGTGATCATCAGTATCAAATTTGCAGAGATGAGTATACGTATTCTGCCAGCATCACTTAACCAGGCAGACTTTTGCAAACTTACACATCCTAATTATATTCTTTGGTTTCTCGCATGAAAAATTACTACATGCCCATGCAGGGACATAGTTCCATGAAAAGTTAGGGCAACAGGATTTCTCTTCCACTCATGCAAACAAAACATTGGGTTACTTTTAAATAGGTCATGATAGTTCAAGAATCATTTTGGACCAGTTGCAGGTGGAAAGGCAGAGTGGGCTTCAATCTTTCTGACACATGAGGCTCCAGAAAGCACTTCTATACCCGATGCTCATTTTCCCCCTGAAGACTGTAACCTTAGCAAGGAAGCAAATGCGACCTGAAGGTTAAAAGTGACCTGAGTCTTCAAGTCTCAGTAAGAAATTGAGGCCAAGAGGAGCATGAAGCTAGTGCTTTTCTAAATACACAGATTCTGAGCCTGAATAAAAGGCTTCATTTTCCAGAGCTGTCAGTCTGATGCATTTCTTGACAATTAGATTTACTAAAGAATTTTATAGAGAAAAAAATGAGAGAGAAATTAAGCAAAATGTCCAGATGTCATCTGTTAAAAATGTTTTATTGAGACAATAAACAAATAACATCAACGAGTACTAAAATTTTAATTAAAATATGATTTACAATGTTGTTATACACCACTAGAAGCGTTCTTATTGATAGGAAATAAGATTGCATTGCTTGTATCCTTAGGACACTCAAACATCCCATTTGACTTTGTGGGTCTCCCCCCAAGTAGGGCGCTCTTATGATGTACTTTCCATGCCCATGAGCATGAAAATTTTCTTCAACATTTTAAAACACAGTAGCAGTGTCAATCGTTTCCTTTCATTGCTGGCTACATCGCTAAATAGATGTATATGATGTTCTTGTGCCTTCTGCTCAGAAAAATCTAAGTATTGCATTTCTGTCAATTCATTGATTGAAGAGCTTCCCCCTCAGAATGTTGACAGCTGTTTCAGACGTTTATAAAATAACTTGGATAACAGCTGCAAACGGGATTGGCTAAAGAAGATTTGGAAGCATGTAATTAGCATTCATCAAATGCACACATTCCCATTGAAAACCCTCTTCAACACAAAAGTTGACTACCAGGAAGCTGATGACTCTTGTTCAATCTGGGAACAGGCCCTGCTAACACTTAACTTTCCATTAGCTGATTTAAAAAGGAGCATATTAATATAGTTACTATTGAATACTATTGAATAAGTTATTGGTGAATGCCGTCTGTAACTGACACTGCTTTAATTTTTGTCCTTTATCCATCAGACAAGCATCCGTGTGAGAGTGGCAGGCCATCTCTTAATAATGTAAATAACTGATAAATTCCTTTACTTGAGCAGATGTAATTCCCAGATATAAAGTAGAAATACACCCAGCTAATTAATTAGCTTTATGGACCAAAAAATACTCTTCGCAAGAAACAACAACATAAATATCTTAGTCACCCCTGTGTTAAAAGTGCATTAAAAGCCTCAAAGTAGGGGCGCCTGGGTGGCTCCGTCGGTTAAGCGTCTGCCTTGGGTTCAGGTCAGGATCTCTGGGTCCTGGGATCAAGCCCCACTTCCAGCTTCGTGCTCAGCGGGGAGCCTACTTCTTCCACTCCCTCTGCCCCGCCCCCCGCTTGTGCACAGGCTCTCTCGCTCGTGCTCTCTCTCGCTCTCTTAAATCTTAAATCTTAAAAAAAAAAAACAAGCCTCAAAGTAAATGCCAAAATGTTAACAGTGATGGTTAGTGCGGCGTGACTGTGGGAGTTTTTCCCTTCTTCCTGTATGTTGTAGGTATTTTATTTGAACCTGTGATTCTTATATGACTGAGAAAATAAACTTTATATGAAAAGGCTTTGAGTACTTCAAGGACGCTACAAGTGTACCTTCCGAGCCAAAAGGAGCACTAGTTTTTCAAGACTTAACTGTCTTGAAAGGACCTTCAGTTTAAAAAGAACTTCCCCAGGCACTGGGTCTATGGATATATGAGTAGACACCGCAGTGCTTGCAACATAACAGCGAAGTGCTTATAAAAGGGTCCTGCAAAGAATGAGGACACTCAAATGGGGCTCACGTTAAGAAAGAAACTATTTTATCTGATTAGTAATATGACTACAGATCTGAATATCCATACAGCAAAACATATGCTATCTAGGGGAGGTGATACTGCTCTTGAGCCCCGCCCCAAAGCATACCCAAATCTGTGCATTTGTTCAGACTCTTCAGTCTCTCTGGCATTCATTCCTTCTTCCTCGCTCAGTTTGACTTCTTCGGGGTTCATTTGGATTGTTGGCTTCTTCCCTGAGCTCTTCCCTCACTCCTGGATTAGTGTACATTCTCCTTCTTGACCCCATCTTCTATCTTCTCTAATACAATGATTTGGCTCTGGCTTCATTCTTAGAGACCACGAATAGCTCTCTCACCAGAGCCAGAAGTTTTTACAGACGGGATTGACTTCTTCATCACTCACCACAATGAGATATCATCATTTTTATTTTTGTGTATGATGCATGTATTTATTTTAATTTTTTACCTGATATTAATGGCTAATATTTTTTACAGCTTCATTGAGGTGTAATTGACATACGTAAATTGCACATCTTTAAAGTGTACAACCTGATAAATTATTATATATATATACACATCTGTAAAACCATCACCACAATCACAATAATGAACAGATCCACATGCCCAAAAGTTTCTTTGTGCCCCTTTGTTATCCCTGCATTCAGCCCCATTCCAGGTGACCACTGAGCTGCTTTCTGTCACTAGAGTTGAGTTTGAATTTTCTAGAATTTTATGTAAATGGAATTATGCAGTATGTACTCCTTTTTCAGGGGCAGAACTCTGATTGCTTTTTTTTAAACTTTTTTATTGTTATGTTAATCACCATACATTACATCATTAGTTTTTGTTGTAGTGTTCCACGATTCATTGTTTGTGCGTAACACTCCATGCTCCATGCAGAACGTGCCCTCTTTAATACCCATCACCAGGCTAACCCATCCTCCCACCCCCCTCCCCTCTAGAACCCTCAGTTTGTTTTTCAGAGTCCATCGTCTCTCATGGTTCGTCTCCCCTCCGATTTTGCCCCCTTCATTCTTCCCCTCCTACTATCTTCTTCTTCTTTTTTTCTTAACATATATTGCATTATTTGTTTCAGAGGTACAGATCTGTGATTCAACAGTCTTGCACAATTCACAGTGCTCACCATAGCACATACCCTCCCCGATGTCTATCACCCAGCCACCCCATCCCTTCCACCCCACCCCCCACTCCAGCAACCCTCAGTTTGTTTACTGAGATGAAGAATTCCTCATATCAGTGAGGTCATATGATACATGTCTTTCTCTTTTTGACTTATTTCGCTCAGCATAACCCCCTCCAGTTCCATCCACGTCATTGCAAAGGGCAAGATCTCATTCCTTTTGATGGCTGCATAATATTCCATTGTATATATACATATACCACATCTTCTTTATCCATTCATCTGTCAATGGACATCTTGGCTCTTTCCACAGTTTGGCTATTGTGGACATTGCTGCTATAAACATTGGGGTGCACGTACCCCTTCGGATCCCTACATTTGTATCTTTGGGGTAAATACCCAGTAGTGCAATTGCTGGGTCGTATAGTAGCTCTATTTTCAACTTTTTGAGGAACCTCCATACTGTTTTTCAGAGTGGTTGCACCAGCTTGCATTCCCACCAACAGCGTAGGAGGGTTCCCCTTTCTCCGCATCCCCGCCAACATCTGTCGTTTCCTGACTTGTTAATTTTAGCCATTCCGACTGATGTGAGGTGGTATCTCATTGAGGTTTTGATTTGGATTTCCCTGATGCTGAGCGATGTTGAGCACTTTTTCATGTGTCTGTTGGCCATTTGGATGTCTTCTTTGCAGGAATGTCTGTTCATGTCTTCTCTCCATTTCTTAATTGGATTCTTTGTTCTTTGGGTGTTGAGTTTGATAAGTTCTTTATAGATTTTGGATACTAGCCCTTTATCTGATATGTCATTTGCAAATATCTTCTCCCATTCTGTCAGTTGTCTTTTGGTTCTGTTGACTGTTTCTTTTGCTGTGCAAAAGCTTTTTATCTTCATGAAGTCCCAATGTTCATTTTTGCCCTTGCTTCCCTTGCCTTTGGTGATGTTTCTAGGAAGAAGTTGCTGCGGCTGAGGTCGAAGAGGTTGCTGCCTGTGTTCTCCTTTTGGATTTTGATGGACTCCTGTCTCACATTGAGTTCTTTCAACCATTTGGAGTTTATTTTTGTGTGTGGTGTAAGGAAATGGTCCAGTTTCATTCTTCTGCCTGTGGCTGTCCAATTTTCCCAACACCATTTGTTGAAGAGACTGTCTTTTTTCCATTGGACATTCTTTCCTGCTTTGTCCAAGATGAGTTGACCATAGAGTTAAGGGTCCATTTCTGGGCTTTCTATTCTGTTCCATTGATCTATGTGTCTGTTTTTGTGCCAGTACCATACTGTCTTGATGATGACAGCTTTGTAATAGAGCTTGAAGTCCGGAATTGTGATGCCACCAGCTTTGCTTTTCTTTTTCAACATTCCTCTGGCTATGTGGGGTCTTTTCTGGTTCCATACACATTTTAGGATTATTTGTTCCATTTCTTTGAAAAGAGTGGATGGTATTTTGATGGGGATTGCACTGAATGTGTAGATTGCTCTAGGTAGCATTGACATCTTCACAATATTTGTTCTTCCAATCCATGAGCATGGAATGTTTTTCCATTTCTTTGTGTCTTCCTCAATTTCTTTCATGAGGATTTTATAGTTTTCTGAGTACAGATTCTTTGCCTCTTTGGTTAGATTTATTCCTCGGTATCTTATGGTTTTGGGTGCAATTGTAAATGGGATGGACTCCTTAATTTCTCTTTCTTCTGTCTTGTTGTTGTTGTATAGGAATGCCACTGATTTCTGTGCATTATCCTGCCACTTTACTGAATTCCTGTATGAGTTCTAGCAGTTTAGGGGTGGAGTCTTTTGGGTTTTCCACATAAAGTATCATATCATTTGCAAAGAGTGAGAGTTTGACTTCTTCTTTGCCGATTTGGATGCCTTTGATTTCTTTTTGTTGTCTGATTGCTGTGGCTAGGACTTCTAATACTATGGTGAATAGCAGTGGTGATAGTGGACATCCCTGCCGCATTCCTGACCTTAGGGGGAAAGCTCTCAGTTTTTCCCCATTGAGAATGATATCCGCTATGGGTTTTTCATAGATGGCTTTTATGATATTGAGGTATGTACCCTCTATCCCCATACTCTGAAGAGTTTTGATCAAGAAAGGATGCTGTATTTTGTCAAATGCTTTTTCTGCATCTATTGAGAGGATCATATGATTCTTGTTCTTTCTTTTGTTAATGTAGTGTATCATGTTGATTGATTTGTGGATGTTGAACCAACCTTGCAGCCCAGGGATAAATCCCACTTGGTCGTGGTGAATAATCCTTTTAATGTACTGTTGGATCCTATTGGCTAGTATTTTGGTGAGAATTTTTGCATCCATGTTCATCAAGGATATTGGTCTGTAATTCTCCTTTTTGATGGGGTCTTTGTCTGGTTTGGGGATCAAGGTAATGGTGGCCTCATAAAACGAGTTTGGAAGTTTTCCTTCCATTTCTATTTTTTGGAACAGTTTCAGAAGAATAGGTATTAATTCTTCTTTAAATGTTTGGTAGAATTCCCCTGGGAAGGCATCTGGCCCTGGGCTTTTGTTTGGAGATTTTTGAGGACTGCTTCAATTTCCTTAGTGGTTATAGGTCTGTTCAGGTTTTCGATTTCTTCCTGGTTCAATTTTGGTAGTTGATACATCTCTAGGAATGCATCCATTTCTTCCAGGTTATCTAATTTGCTGGCATATACTTGCTCATAATATGTTCTTATAATTTTTTGTATTGCTTTGGTGTTGGTTGTGATCGCTCCTCTTTCATTCATGATTTTGTTGAGTTGGGTCATTTCTCTTTTCTTTTTGATAAGTCTGGCCAGAGGTTTATCAATCTTGTTAATTCTTTCAAAGAACCATCTCCTAGTTTCGTTGATCTGTTCTACTGTTCTTTTGGTTTCTATTTCATTGATTTCTGCTCTGATCTTTATTATTTCTCTTCTCCTGCTGGGTTTAGGCTTTATTTGCTGTTCTTTCTCCAGCTCCTTTAGGTGTAGGGTTAGGTTGTGTACTTGGGACCTTTCTTGTTTCTTGAGAAAGGCTTGTATTGCTATATACTTTCCTCTTAGGACTGCCTTTGCTGCATCCCGAAGATTTGGAACAGTTGTGTTTTCATTTTCATTGGTTTCCATGAATTTTTTAAATTCTTTAATTTCCTGGTTGACCCATTCATTCTTTAGTAGGATGCTCTTTAGCCTCCATGTATTTGAGTTCTTTCCAACTTTCCTCTTGTGATTGAGTTCTAGTTTCAAAGCATTGTGGTCTGAAATAGGCAGGGAATGATCCCAATCTTTTGGTACTGGTTGAGACCTGATTTGTGACCTAGGATGTGATCTATTCTGGAGAATGTTCCATGGGGACTAGAGAAGAATGTGTATTCCGTTGCTTTGGGATGGAATGTTCTGAATATGTCTGTGAAGTCCATTTGGTCCAGTGTGTCATTTAAAGTCTTTATTTCCTTGTTGATCTTTGGCTTAGATGATCTGTCCATTTCAGTGAGGGGAGTATTAAAGTCCCCCACTATTATTGTATTGTTGTCAATGTGTTTCTTTGCTTTTGTTATTAATTGCCTTATATAATTGGCCGCTCCCATGTTAGGGCCATAGATATATACAATTATTAGATCTTCTTGTTGGATAGACCCTTTAAGTAGGATATAATGTCCTTTCTCATCTCTTAATAGTCTTTGGTTTAAAATCTAATTTGCCTGATATAAGGATTGCCACCCCAGCTTTCTTTTGGTGTCCATTAGCATGGTAAATGGTTTTCCACCCCCTCACTTTCAATCTGGGGGTGTCTTTGGGTCTAAAATGAGTCTCTTGCAGACAGCATATCGATGGGTCTTGTTTTTTAATCCAATCTGATAGCCTGTGTCTTTTGAGTGGGGCATTTAGCCCATTTACATTCAGGGTAACTATTGAAAGATAGGAATTTAGTGCCATTGTATTGCCTGTAAGGTGACTGTTACTGTATATTGTCTGTGTTCCTTTCTGGTCTATGTTGCTTTTGGGCTCTCTCTTTGCTTAGAGGACCCCTTTCAAGATTTCTTGTAGGGCTGGGTTCGTGTTTGCAAATTCCTTTATTTTGTTTGTCCTGGAAGCTCTTTATCTCACCTTCTATTTTCAATGACAGCCTAGCTGGATATAGTATTCTTGGCTGCATATTTTTCTCGTTTAGTGCTCTGAAGATATCATGCCAGTCCTTTCTAGCCTGCCAGGTCTCTGTGGATAGGTCTGTTGCCAATCTAATGTTTCTACCATTGTAGGTTACCTATCTCTTCTCCCGAGCTGCTTTCAGGATTTTCTCTCTGTCTCTGAGACTTGTAAGTTTTACTATTAGATGTCGGGGTGTTGACCTATTTTTATTGATTTTGAGAGGGGTTCTCTGTGCCTCCTGGATTTTGATGCCTGTTTCCTTCCCCAAATTAGGGAAGTTCTCTGCTATAATTTGCTCTAATATACCTTCTGCCCCTCTCTCTCTTTCTTCTTCTTCTGGGATCCCAGTTATTCTAGTGTTGTTTTGTCTTATGGTATCGCTTAGCCCTCGAATTCTGCCCTCGTGATCCATTAGTTGTTTATCTCTTTTTCTCAGCTTCTTTATTTTCCATCGTTTGGTCTTCTATATCACTGATTCTCTCTTCTGCCTCATTTATCCTAGCAGTTAGCACCCCCATTTTTGATTGCACCTCATTAATAGCCTTTTTGATTTTGAGTGGTTAGATTTTAGTTCTTTTGTTTCTCCAGAAAGGGTTTCTCTAATAACTTCCATGCTTTTTTTCAAGCCCAGTTAGTATCTTTAAAGTGATGATTCTGAACTCTAGATCTGACATCGTACTAGTGTCCATATTGAGTAGGTCCCTGGCAGTCGGTACTACCTCTTGTTCTTTTTGTTGACGTGATTTTTTCCATCTTCTCATTTTGTCCAGAGGAGAATAGATGAATGAGAGAACAAAATGCTAACACGGTAACAACATCCGCAGAAAATATACTCTAAACAAATCAGAAAAGACCTGAAGCTGGGGGAAAAGAAAGGGAAAGAAAGAAAAAAGAAAAAGAAAAAGATAAAAACAAACAAAAACAGGACAAAACAAAAAAAAACAGAATATGATCAAATATGTTCAGGCTGGTGCATAGATCAGTGCCACATGCTAGATTTTGGGTGTATTTTGGTCTATTAGAAGAAAGTGTCTCCCAAAATTTTAAAGAAAGAAAAACTTATATATGTACAAAAATAAGGGTTGATATGATGAAGGGATGGAATATGACTGTAAAGATGAAAATCATAAAAAATTTTATAAAAGGAGTTGATAAGAAGTTGTTTGAAAAAAGAAAGAAGAGGATTTAAAAAAAAAGAAAAAAAGGGGAGAGAATGTGATCAGGCAGGCGAGTAGAACAAAGCCATACACTAGAGATTTAGGGTGTATTTTGATCTGTTAGAAGAAACTGTATCTCAAAATTTTAAAGAGAACAACTTATATATATATGCCAAAAATACTGGTAACTACTATGAAGGGATAGAATATGACTCTAAAAATGAAAAATAAAAATGTTTTTTTAAAAAAGGGATTGATAAGATGTTGGTTGTAAAAGGGAAAAAGAAAAACTAAAAAAAAACGTTAAAAAAATTAACTTTGAAAGACTAAAGAATCATGGGGAAAAAGCCATGGATTCTATGTGCAGTAGTCCCCTAGCACTGGAGTTCTGCCGTTTTCATTGATTGGTAAACTTGGTCTTGGCTGGCTGTTCTTGCTGATCTTCTGGGGGAGGGGCCTGTTGCCGTGGTTCCCAAACGTCTTTGCCGGTGGCGGAACTGCCCCACCCTTGCCGGTCCGGGCTAAGTAATCTGCTGGGATTTGCTCTCAGGAACTTTTGTTCCCTGCAAGCTTTCCATACAGCCTTGGAGGCCAAGAGTGAAAATGGCGGCCTCCTAATCTCCACATGGAGGAGCTGAGAACTTGGGGCCCCGCTCCTCAGTGAGCCCCCAGAGAAAAGCAGTCACTCACTCCCATCTCCCTGGTCTCCGGCCGCACTCCGTGCTCACCCAGCCTGTGACCGAGCGTTTCTATCTCTGGCTCCTAACTAGGTGTGGAGTCTCCAAACCCAGCAGATCCCTGCGGTGTGCTCCCGCGCCACTCCTCCCGGGGGAGGAAGGTGAGTCTCCCTGGATCTGCCGCTTGTTGGGTCCCTGCTGGAGGAGCAGTGGCCCGACTGTGCTGCGGATCACGGTTTAGGGCAACCCCGAGCTGAGAGCCTGCGCCTCGGCTCTGTCTCTGCAGCCGGCTTCCCCACTCCGATACCTGGGAGCTCTGCCACACTCAGGCACCCCCGGTCTTCCTGTGACCCCAAGGGTCCTGAGACCACACTGTCCTGCGAGACTTCCACCCCCTACTTAGCCAGTGGAGTGACATCCCTCAGCAGAGCAGATTTCTAAAAGTTGGCTCTATCACCTGCCAGAAGCGGCCAAAGGAGGCCCCCTCCCCCCGCCGTCTATCTTCCTGAATATCCTCGAATCCAAGGCTATACTGAATAGCCTCAGATTCACTTCTCCGCACGTCCTACCTTCCAGAAAGTGGTCACTTTTCTGTTCAGAGAGTTGTTGCTATTCTTTTCTTTTCTTTGATCTCCTGTTGAGTTTGTAGGTTTTCAGAATGGTTTGATCCCTATCCAGCTGAATTCCTGAGACCAGATGAAATCCAGGTCTCCTACTCCTCTGCCATATTGCTCCGCCCCCTTAAATAAAATCAGAACTCTGTTTGCTTTAACTCAGTTCTTTAAACATTCTTCCACATACTTTTTATCAATAGTTCATTTGTTTTTATTTCTGAGTAAGATTCCTTGGTATAGAGGTTTATCCATTCACTAGTTAATGGACACTTGGGTTGTATCCAGTTTGGGGTCATTTATAAATACAGTGCAAGTTCTTGTGCATTTCTCCTGATTAGATAAATATCTAAGAGTGGAATAGCTGGGTCATAGGGTAGATGTATGTTTAACTTTTTAAGAAAGTGAGCGTTGCTCTGGATCCTTGCCAACACTTGGTGTAGTCAGTCTCTTTATGGTTAGCTATGTGGTGGGTATGAAGGTGTGTCTCATGGTTTTAATTTGCAATTCTCTAAAAACTAATGATACAGAGCATCTTTTCATGTGCTTATTAGCCATCTATGTGTTCTTCTGTTCTAATCTTTGCCCACTTAAAAAATGGGCTTGTCTTATTCTTGAGTTATGAGGTCTTTATCCTTTATCCTTTGTAGGATATATGTTTTGCAAATAATTTCTTCCAGTACATGGCTTGCTTTTTCATTTTCTTAATATTGCCTTTAAGAAGAACAAAAGCTTTTCCTGTCAATGAAGTCCAATTGTTTTGATTTTTCCTTTTATAATTCATATTTTTAGTGTCATATTTAAGAACTCCTTGTTGAACCCAAGGTCACTAGGTTTTTTTCTTATTTCTTATTTTGGATATGTTTTAGTTTTTGCTCTTATGTGTAAATATATGATTTCAAGTTAATATTTTTATATGGTGTGACATAAAGATTGAGGCTATTTTCTGCATATGGCTATCCAATTATTCCAGCACCATTTGGTGAAAAGATTATCTTTTTGTTGACGAATTGCCTTGGCACTTTTGTTGAAAATAAATCTACCATATATATGTAATTCTATTTCTAGAATCTCTATTTCATTGATCTATTTGTCTAACACCAATACCACACTATCTTTTACTGTGACTTATTATAAAGATTAAAAACAGATAATTTAAGGCGTGCCTGGGTGGCTCAGTTGGTTGGGTATCTGACTCTTTTTTTTTTTTTTTTAAAGATTTTATTTATTTTTCAACAGAGAGAGAGACAGCGAGAGAGGGAACACAAGCAGGGGTAGTGGGAGAGGGAGAAGCAGGCTTCCCACTGAGCAGGGAGCCCGATGTGGGCCTCGATCCCAGGACCCTGGGATCATGACCTGAGCTGAAGGCAGACTCTTAACGACTGAGCCACCCAGGTGCCCGGTATCTGACTCTAGATTTTGGCCCAAGTCATGATCTCAGAGTTGTGAGATTTGAGCCTTATATCAGGCTCTGCGCTGAGCATGGAGACTGCTTGGGATTCTCTCTCTCCTTCTCCCTCTGCCCCTCCCTGCTGGTGTGCTTTCTCTCTCTAAAAAAAAATTAATTAATTCTAAAAAAACCCCAGATAATTTAGGTCCTTTATCTTTGCTCATCTTTTCCAATATCATTTTGGTTATTCTAGGTCCAATGAATTCTAGGACACCCACTCGAGCTTCAGTGTCCAGGGTCTTTGTTGGGTCTTCATCACATAGGCATGATTGATTGATTGTCATGTGATTGACCTCAATCTTCAGGCCAACTGTGTGACCACATCCAGAAGGAAGGAGGTAAAGATTTGGAAAAAGGGGGCAAATAAAAGGAATGCTAGTTGGATGGTGAAAATCTAGACACCACTTGGGAAACAGAGACTGATTAAAATCCAGAGTGGCAGAGTGGTCAAAAACGGCTTTTACCGTCTTGTACTGTTGGTGGGAACGCTAACTGGTGTGGCCACAGTGAAAAGAGTATGGAGTTTTCTCAGAAAGTTAAAAATAGAACTACCCTACAATGCAGTCCTACTAGGTATTTACCCGAAGAATGTAAATGTACTAATTCGGGGTGCCTGGAATGCTCAGTCAGTTAAGTGTCTGACTCTTGGTTTCCGTTCAGGTCATGATCTCAGGGTCCTGAGATCAAGACCCACGTTTGGCATTGTGCTCAGCATGGAGTCTGCTTGTCCCTCTCCCTCTGCTCCTCCCCCTGCTCGCTCTCTCATAAATAAATTAAATCTTTAAAAATAAAGAATACAAAAATATTAATTCAGATGGATACATGCACCCTGATGTTTATAGCAACATTATCTACAATAGCCAAATCATGGAGCAGCTTAAGCGTCCATCAACAGATGAATGGATAAAGAAGATGTGGTCCTTTCTGCCTGTGGACACCATGGAGTAAGCATTGTTAAAGTCTCCCCTCCTACTGCAGTCACATCTAAGTCAGAGTCTCTCAAAGAGCCTGAACAGCTGCGGAAGCTCTTCATCAGAGGTTTGAGCTTGAAACAACCCATGAGAGTCTGAGGAGCCATTTTAAGCAATGGGGAACACTTATGGACTATGTGGTAATGAGAGATCCAAACACCAAACACTCCAGATGCTTTGGGTTTGTCAAGTATGCCACTGTGGAGAAGGTGGATGTGGCCACGAATGCAAGGCCACACAAGGTGGATGGAAGACTTGTGGAACCAAAAAGGGCAGTCTCAAGATTCTTTTTATTTAAAAAATTTTTTTAATCTTTTAAATTTTTTAAAGATTTTATATATTTATTTGAGAGAGAAAGAGAATGAGAGACAGAGAGCACGAGAGGGGGGAGGGTCAGAGGGAGAAGCAGACCCCCCGCTGAGCAAGGAGCCCGATGCGGGACTCGATCCCAGGACTCCAGGATCATGACCTGAGCCGAAGGCAGTCGCTTAACCAACTGAGCCACCCAGGCACCCTCAAGAGAATATTCTTAAAGACCTGGCACCCACTTAACTGAAAAAGATTTTTGTTGGTGGCATTAAAGAAGACTCTGAAGGATGTCATCTAAGAGATTGTTTTGAATAGTATGGGAAAATTAAAGTGACTGAAATCATGACTGACCAAGGCAGTGGCAAGAAGAGTGGTTTTGCTTTTGTAACATTTGATGACCATGACTCTGTAGACAAGATTGTCATTCAAAAAGCCCATACTGTGAATGGCCACGACAGTGAAGTAAGGAAAGCCCTGTCTAAGCAAGAGATGGCTGGGGCTTCCTCCAGCCAAAGAGGTTGAAGTGGTTCTGGAAACTCTGGTGGTGGTCGTGGAGGTGGTTTGGGTGGGAATGACAATTTTGGTCATGGAGGGAACTTCAGGGAGCAAGGTGGCTTTGGTGGCAGTCTAAGTGGTGGCGGATATGGTGGCAGCGGGGATGGCTATAATGGGTTTGGTAATGATGGAAGCAACTTTGTAGGTGGTGGAAGCTATGATGATTTTGGCAACTACAACAATCAATCCTCAAATTTTGGACCCATGATCGGAAGAAATTTTGGAGGCAGAGCTCTGACCCCTACAGTGGTGGAGGCCAATACCTTGCCAAACCACGAAACCAAGGTGGCTGTGGCAGTTCCAGCAGCAGCAGTAGCTACAACAGTGGCAGGAGGTTTTAATCCCTGCCAGGAACCAAAGCTTAGCAGGAGAGGAGAGCCAGAGAAGGGACAGAAAAGCTATTGGTTATGATGGATTTGGACCTCAGCCAAGCACAGTGAGGGCAGGGCCGAGCTGCTACAAAAAAGACAGATTTGAGACAATACTCACATGCTCCAGCAAAAAACTTGAGGACTGGATTTGTGACTAATTGTATAACAAGTTATTTTAGTTTCTGTTCTGTGGAAAGTATAATGCATTCCAACAAAGGGTTTTAATGTAGATTTTTTTTTCTTTTTCTACCCATGCTGTTGATTGCTAAATATAATAGTCTGATCATGATGCTGAATAAATGTTTTTTTAAAAAATATATATACACACATGTGTGTGTATATAATGGAATATTACTCAGTCATGAAAAAGAATGAAATCTTGCCCCTTGCAATGATGTGGATGGAGCTAGGGAGTATTATGCTAAGTGAAGTAAGTCAGACAGAGAAAGACAAATACCATATGATTTCACTCATATGTGGAATTTAAGTAACAAAACAAAATGAGCAAAGAAAAAAAAAGAGAGAGACAAACCAAGAAACAGACTCTTAACTACAGAGAACAAACTGGTGGTGACCAGAGGGGAGGTGGGTGGAGGTGGTGGGTTAAATATATGATGGGGATTAAGGAGGGTACTTGTGATGAGTACTGGGTGTTACATGGAAGTGTTGAATCACTACATTGTACACCTGAAACTAATATTACACTGACTGTTGACTGACTGGGATTTAAATTTTATTTAAATTTAACTTTTTAAAGAAGCCTCAGAAGACTTGAACCCTGCTGGCACCTTGATCTTGGACTTCCAGCCTCCAGAATTTTGAGAAAATAAATTTCTGTTGTTTAAGCCACCCAGTGCGTGGTACTTTGTTGTGATAGCCCTAGCAAAATGATACCGTTGCCAAAATATAGTGTGAATAGTTTAATAAATACTAACATCAGTGATGCCTTATGTACGCAAACCAGGGCAGACCAGGTACAGAACAGAGGCAACCCCATGCAAAGCCAAGGTCTAGAGCTAAAATTCACCTTGAGAAATCTTGAAATCCCTAAAACCCTTGGAGGAAGGATTGGACACCCACAGGGAAATCTGGCCAGTATTACCCAGATCCACCCATCTATAGGGGCCTGGTATTCATTTTGGCAAGTGCTTGCTTACATCATACTCAGGCCTGTGGGCCAACTCCTTCCCACTGGCTGTTTTTGTAAATAAAATGTCACTGGCACACAGCCATAACTATTTGTTTACGTATCGTCTATGGCTGCTTTCCTGCAAAATGGCAGAACGGCACGGTTGCTACGGAGGCCATATGGCTTGTGAAATCTAAAATAGTTCCTAAACTTTACAGAAAAAGTTTGAAAAGTTCGAAATGAAGTGAATATTACAACAAAGTATTTCCAAATGCATGATGAACTTGCAGCCGTTGAGGTCCCTCAGGTTCAAGGTGATTCATGTATACCTACAATGGAACTCTGGGAGCCGTGGCTTCCGGGGTGACCTCATGGATCGGTGAGCCGGAGAAAGTAGAAGAGGCGTGCTCGGGGCACTTCGGAAAATGCCATTTGGACACAAGGAAGGAAGGAAAGGCGAGCTAATAAAGAAGACAGGCTGACTACAGGGGACTGAACTGAGGAAGTTTTGAGAACCCAGAGGTACGGAAGACATTTGTCAGGGGATTCACGCAGAGAGCACCCCAGGCGCACGAACCATCCTGGAGAGTACCTTTTTGTTCTGGAAGCAGAAGTGCTAGTCATCCAGATGTCAGCTGGAATGAAGTCTCCCAGACCCTGGCTGTCCCGACAGGCTTGACTCAAAGCTTTGTGGATGTCCTACCCTCCTTGCCTTCCAAGATTTCTAAAAATTCCTGGGACCTTACGTCCCTTCGGTCGCTTTTGTCTCCAAGCTCCTCGTTTCAGTGAGGCTGTATTACCTATTACACATCAATCTGGATGGAACATCCAACCTCTTCCATGAGTTTGTTTCATGGGCATGCATGTACACACACACACACACACACACACACACACACACACACACTCCTAGAAAGCATTCAGCAGAAGAAAATATTTTACTATAAATTTCTGAACCGTGGCTCACAGTGTTCTTCAAAACCGTTGTCCTTAAATAGCCTCTGGCTATTTCACCAACTGGGACATTTCTTCCAGCTGCATTTCCCAGCATCCTCTGCAGTCTCAGGCCAGCCCACTCTCCCCCACCATCTCCGTCCACATCCTTCCCCTTCTCCTCTCCTCCTGCCTCTCAGAGTCAGGAAGAAATGCAGGCCCAGTTAGCTATCCTCTTTGGGTGTCTTCAATGTGTTACCACTGTCTTCTTGATGCCAGTGATATTCAAAGTCTGATTTATTTTGGTCCTTTGTCTGTGATCTGCTTTTTCTCTGTAAAGTTCTGAGAATTTTCAGTCATGATAACTTTTTTCAACTGCTTCCTCCCATCTGTTTTCCCCTGTCCTTTTGGCACCACTATTATCAGCACATTGACTCTTTACTACTTTTTCTTTTTTAAATTAGTTTCAGAGGTAGAATTACTACTTTCTGCTGGGAGGGTTCCTCGGCCTGATTTTCTGCTCATAAAAATCTGCTTTTGGTGGGACCCATGCTGACTTTCATCCCACCCATTCAATTCTTGATGTCAGCAATTACAGTTTTCAATTATTATTTCCACTTGGTTTCTTTTTTTAAAAATAACTGCCTGTTATTAAATAGAATTTAATATTCCATTTTCTAGAAGGAAAGGAATAGTGAAAGACCGCAGGTTGGAAAAGTTCACAGGCTAGGTAATAAAATCAATTCTACCTCCGAGTACAGTACGGTAAAACTGAGAATCTCAAAGACGAGGAGAAAGGTTAGTGTGTTTTCTTGGTTTTCCTTTTAAATGGGAGAAATCTGTAGACAGCAGCCATCTTTGACCTCTTATTTATTTAATAATGATAATCTCTTGGACGACTTGTTCAAGTATAGTGTTGGCTATGATTTTAAGTTAGATAATCGTTTTCATAAGAAGTTTTATTTATTTATTTTTTAGTAATCTCTGCACCCAGCGTGGGGCTCAAACTCATGACCCCCAAGATCAAGAGTTGTGCGCTCTTCTGATGGAGCCAGCCAGGCACCCCTTAAGTTAGATATTCTTTATCGTGTCTAGGAGATAGCATTTTGTTTTTAGTTTTCCAAGAGCTTTTATTTTTCCATCATAATTAGATGTTAGTTTTAACCATATACTTTCTAAAGCATATAAAACCTGCGCATTATAGACTAATGTTGTTTGTAAGTACTATTGGTACCGATTGGTTCCATGAGCAACTTTTAACTCACACTCTTCAATTTACTAGACAATACATGTCTTGAATTCTCTTGTAGGAAAGTGCCAAAACTCTTACTTAGTCTGCCTTTTTCCTTGAAGCCTCATTGAAATTTGACATTTTGGGGCGCCTGGGTGGCTCAGTCAGTTAGAGTCTGCCTTTGGCTCAGGTCATGATCTTGGGGCCCTGGGCTGGAGCCCCACATCAGCTCCCCGCTCAGCGGGGAGTCTGCTTCTCCCTCTCCCTCTGCCCTTCCCCCACTCCTGCGTGCTCTCTCTCTCTCAAATAAAGAAATAAAATCTTTTATTTTTACTTATTTATTTTTAGAAGACATTATTTATTTATTTGAGGGAGAGGGAGAAAGAGAGCTGGCCTGCTGCTAAATGGATCAATTGAATTTTAAATTCTGTTTACCGTATTTTTCACTTCTGAAAGCCCTGGTTGGCTTCATTCAGAATTGTTTGCTCTGTTGTCGTATTTCCAAGCCTCTCTTGAGCAACACATCAAACACATTTGCACCATACACTGGTTCTTTAAATTTAATATTTATTGATTTATTTGAGAGAGAGAGCACAAGTAGGGTGATGGGCAGAAGGAGAGGCAGGCTCTCCGCTGAGCAAGGGAGCCCAATGTGGGACTCAATCCTGGCACTCCAGGATCATGACCTGAGCCAAAGGCAGACACTCAACCAACTGAGCCACCCTAAGGTTAAACCAGGCGCCCCTAAGTTTAATATTTAAAGCCATGGTTCCTAAACTTGAATGTACATCAGAATGATGTGAGAACTTTTTAAAGGTGTATTTCTGAAGAAAGGATCTGTGTTTGCTTTTGCGAGATTTCTGGGGACACTCCCAGACCATTCTAGATTAAATTCTTGCTTGAGGTTTTTTGAAACCCGTAGTGAAGTTGAATTCAGGCTGTTTCATTCATTGCCTTAAGGGTGGGTGATAGTTTTGCTACTCAACAACCAGTTTTGAGATTGGCCATGTCTTTCCAGTCTGATGGAATAGAGGACGTGTTATTTCTAGTTTAACTTTACTGTGAGAGTGTTGCCCTTTCATGTTCTAAGTTTGTGGGGTGGGGGATAAGGTCCTACTTAGCCCCCACTTTGGGCCTTTTCTTCTAACTCTACTCTGCTAAACTGTTGAAAATTGGTGATTAGGCTCACTAGGTCACCAAAACTCTCAGGTTGAAAGTGAATGCGACACCCTGCTGGCCCCTCTGTGTTCTCTGAGTTGTAAACATTCTCTCTTAATCTGTTTCATCTTTTCACTTTGTTTATGGTATTTTTTCAACATAGAGCAAATTTAAATTTTAGTAGGACAATCTAGGAATTATGTCCAATTTTCTCTGGCTTCTGGACTTTATGTAGAAGGTCATTCTCCAATAAAGATTTTTAAAAATTTTTCTTTAAATTTTTCTCTAATAGTTTGTAAACCATCACTGATATATATCTCTCTATATATATCTCTATATATATATCTATATCTATATATATATCTCTCTATATATATATATATAGAGAGATATATATATATCTACATATAGATATATTATCTCACAATGCAGGAATCTAAGTTTGATTTACTCAAAATGGATATTCAGTTGTTCCATATCCATATACTGAATAATTCATTCTTTACCTGATTTAAAGAGGGTAACTTTAAAGAGGGTGACTGATTTAAAATGTCACACTTTTCATGTATCAAATGGCTGTATATTTCTGGATTATATGCTGATATAATAAACTATTTTCTATTACTGGCATAATAACATGCTAGTTTAATTATAATAGTTTTTAAGGACATTTTCATATCTGATAAGATACGTCTCTACTCATTATTCTGTTTTTCAAACATTTCTTGGCAATTTTTTTCTTTTGTTAAACATTTTTTATAAGGGATATAGAATTTTATTCACATTTTGTACCTATAAAGATAACTACCAGTTATTTGGCTTTTATTTTTGATTTATTAATGTAATATCTTACATTTTTTTTAGAGGGAGAGACAGAAAGAGAGGGTGGGGATGGGGGACAGAGGGAGAGGGAGAGAGAGAGAATCTTAAGCAGGCTCCATGCCCAGCGCAGTACGGATGTGGGACTTGATCTCATGACCCTGAGATCATGACCTGAGCAAAAATCAAGAGGCCAGATGCTTAACCAACCGAGCCACCCAGGCACCCCACATTTTAAATTTTTTAATGCTGAAGCATCTTATCAATCCAAAAAATAAACCTTACTTAGTTATTTTATGTCATTGTAAAATTTACTGCTTGACTCTATATGCTAATATCTTTCTTAGAATTTTGGTTATTTATTCTTATGCTATTGTTTTCTCACGTAGAACCTGGTATGTGTCTGCATATAATTTATGGCAAGTTCAATTTGGATTGTTGCTCACCTTTGAATGAGATGAGTTCTTCCCGGGCCAGTTGTCTATGGCAGCTACATGTCAGGGTCATGTTCCAGGCTGGCAAGATTCCTGTGACCCGAGCCTGTGTGAGCATCCTCTTGGCTGTGACTTCTCCCCGGACAAGGACATAAGCCTTACGGTCAGTTCATGAGGCTGAGCCCCTGTCCTCCCCTCCCACTTCACCAAGACACCTCTTTCTGTAATGGCGATCTATGCGATGGTTTATCCAGCATCACCCTCCCTGCTTCTGGAAGCGTCCCAACAAAACAAGGCCAGGGACACTGCAACAAGCAGCTCTCAAGAATGATTAATTTTGCCCTCGGAGTGTGTTACTTACTTCTGAGGATGGTGATTTTATTTCAGTCAAGATCCAGTGGGGAAAGCAGAATGCCACCAGTTATTTTAGTAGAGTGAGTTTAGTATATGAGCTTGATTAAACAGATACTGGAAGATGGAAAATGAGAAAAAGGACACCGACTTAACATAGTGATAGGAACTGCAGGAGGCAGCTACCACTCTTAGCCCCGGGGGAAGTCAGGAGAGAGCCTGGGGTCGTTACAACACAGGAGCTTGGTGTGGGGGGGGACACAGACCTCTGGGACGGATGTCAGCCAGTTGGTCGCTATTTCAGAGGGCATAAGATGATGTTCTAGGAATGTAGGAAAATCTGGAAACTGAAATCAACCGTTTGTGGACCCAATGGCCACTCCTGGGATGAACCCTGGACTGACCCTCTCCTCCCTCCTTCTGTTCCTCTTCTAGCACCCCCTACTGGCAGACTCCGGCAGGAGAAATGTGCTGGCAGCACAGGGAGAGGGAAGGAAGGGCCTTTGAGGGGGAGGCTGAGAGTAGCTTCATGATCGGCTTGGGTCCCTGGGGACCTGGGGACACCTACCGCTTTTTGTTTCACCTTCCCCACCTTTGCCAGCCCTTCCTCATAGCCTGTGGTTCAGGGTTACAGATGTCTCCTCGTTTCAGTGAAAATGGATCTTGCTTCTGCTTTTTGTGCTTTTAACATTCTTGTAGGTACTTTTTCTTCTAGTCCTCCAGTATGATTTTTGAGGAGGGGGAAGAGCAATCCTCTTTACCCCACCATTTGAAAACTTGAAGTCATAAATGTGCTGTTGGCTCTTTAAGTTCCTTTAACAAATCCTTCTCTCTCCCGGCCTTCTGGATAGCATTTTATTATGACTTTCTTTTTCTTGTGTCATTGAGAACATGGTTGTCTTTCTCACCCTAATAAGGTGCAGAATTGTTACCTAAACTTTCTTCTGATTTCTACAGTCATTTTCAGAAGTAGGTTTTCCTTCTATACCCTGAGAATGATGAGCAATAGGAAGGTATGTATAGACAACATGCACGCACACACACACTAGACTCGAATGACGAAGAATCCATCTAAGACTTGGTTTCTACCAGTTAACGGGGTGCGTAGATTTCCCTAGGCCCTGGGCATTGGTCATTTTTATTTTGCTGTATTCTCTTATTTATATTCCCGAGTTCAGATTGAATTCACTGCCCGGCCCAGTTCTGAGTGTTTGGCAGCTATCTGTAATTGTCACTTTTTGGTATTGCAGTAGTGGAAGGATAGGGACCAGCTCATTGTGTGGCCTTTCCTCTAGCTTCCCCTAGGGATGCCAGAGGTGTTGATCGAACGCCCTTTCCAATACATAGAGGAATCCATCAAGATTACAGATCCAAGATAAATAGAATTGAGCCTAGGTCTACGTACCAGACCAGCACCCATGCCTTGTTGTTGAGATTGGTTACTGAGTGACGAGTAACCAACATTGGTGAAATGGAGAATGGGAGGCACACGTCTAACCAGCTGAAGGCTTCTCTGACCCCCACTCAGCCCCATCTCTGGTGACCCATCCCGACTGAATGACCAGGATCTGGGAACCTGTGCCTGGCAGTCACGAGACCTCATCTCGGCTCTTACTGCGTGTGCTGTATTACCCGTCCTGCAATCTTCTTTGTTAGTTTTGTTGGAAGTTTTTATTTTGAGGGGCACCTGGGTGGCTCAGTCGGTTAAGTGTCCGACTCTTGATTTCGGCTCAGGTCAAGATCTTAGGGTCATGAGCTCGAACCCCCCCGGTGGAGCCTGCTTGGGATTCTCCCTCTGCCTCTCACTCGCTCTCTCTCCCTCCCCCTCTTTAAAAATAACAACAACAAAAAACCCACAAAAGCTTAAAATTTTTATTTTGAAATCATTATAGAGTGGCCAAAATTTAAGATATAATTACAGACTAAGCATTAAAAGATTGAAAATAGTTATCGATTAAAGAGTTGCAAAAAACGTTCTTGCGGGTTTCAGGTACCCTTCTCCCAGTTCCTCTCAGTGGTAACATCTTACATAACTATAGAATAATGTCACACCAGGAAATGGACAAGCCACAGAGCTTATCATATTTTACCAGTTCTACATGCATTTTGAGGAATGGGGATCTTGGAGGGAGAGAGACAGAGGGGTGGGGGAGTGTATAATGTCCAAATGTATGGCCTGTGTAGATTCATGTACTCACCACCACAGTCAAGATACACAAGAGTTCCATAACCACAAAGGCTCTCTCCTGCTATCTTTTTATAGCCTCCCCTCACGACTACCACCCCTTAACCTCTGGCAGTAGCCAATCTAGTCTGTCTCTATAATTATGTTAGTTTAAGAATGTTATATAAATGGAATGATGCGAAGATTTTGAGTTTTGTTTTGTTTTATTTTGGTTTTCTTTTAGCCAGCATAAATCCCAGAGAGTTATGCAAGTCATGTGTGGGTCAAAACTTTGTTCCTTGTTATTGCTGACTAGTATTCCATGGCATGGATGTACCACAGGTGGTTTACCATTTGCTCATTGACGGTCATCTGGTTTGTTTCCAATTTTCAACTATAATGAACAAAACAGCTATGAACATTTATGTACAGGTTTTTGTGTGGACATAAATTTTTATCTCTCTGGGATAAATGCTCAGGAATGTCATTACTGGTTGTTTGATAGTTACAGGTTTAGTTTTACTAAAAACCACCAAACTGTTTTCCAGAGCAGTGGTACCATTTTACATTACCACCAGCAATGTCTGAGTAATCCAGTTTCTCTACATCTTCACCAGCATTTGGTGTCAACATTATTTTTTTATTATTATTTTAAACATCTAATTGGTATGTAATGGTATTTTGTGTTGATCTTAATTTGCAATTCCCTGATGACTAATGAAATTGAATAGTTTTCTATGTGCTTATTTGCCATCTGTGTATCCTCTTCCATAAAATGTTCATGTATTTTGCCCATTTTCTAACAAGAATTTTTTTTTTTTTAAGATGAGTTTTGGGACTTCCTTACATATTCCAGGTATAAGTCCTTTGTTGGATATGTGGTTTTCAAATATTTTCTCCTGTTATGTAGTTCGTCTTTTCATACTCTTTTTTTCTTTTTTAAAGATTTAGCCCGTGGCTATTACTGCTAGTAGAACATACTGGGCATCCACACTACCTTCTCCTTCCTCTTACTGCCTAGTTCTCTAACATACAGGACTGATGTGGTATATGGCGACATATAGCTCCTAGGAATGTTTTATTTTTATCTATTCATTTTAAGTAATCTCTATACCCAACATGGGGCTGGAGCTCATGATCCCGCGATAAAGAGTCGAATGAATGCTCCTCTGCCCGAGCCAGCCAGGCACACCACCCTAGGAAATGTTAGAAACTACCAAGCTGAGAAATAATTTGCCATCTCTGAGCCAGGTGATTTTCTGATTCTTTTTAAGTTGTATTTTTAGGACACCGAAAGGAAAAGCTGAGTCAAAGTGGTGAGCACACCAGTTGCTCCCTTCTGAATGTAATACCGCACCAGTACCTGGTTATCACCTACGCAAATTCTGGCCCTCTACGGGGAAACTTGTAGCTTCAAGGTGAGGACTAGAGCCCTCTGATGTAACACCCTATCTGCAGTAATCCAGTCTTTAAACTTGACTTAGCTGAAAACTGCTCTCCCACACAGCTGGTGTCTTCTGTAGGAGGCCCAAGGAAATGGAGTGTGGCCCTTTCTCTCTTCCCTTGGCTCTGCTCCCCATTTGCCCATCAAAACCGAGTGGAGGAGAAAGCAGAAGAGTGGTAAGTGAGGAGAAACATCTGACTGCTACTCTCCTAGGACAGTGTGGTGCCCTCTGCTCCTGGCAGTTGTCAAATTTAATCTTTATTTTGGGGGCATTTCTGTTGATTCTTTGGAGATTCTTGTCACTGGGGACCTTTAATCTATAGTTCTTTCAACCCAGGGGAATGCTTTTCTTTTGGCTTAATTTGTAGAATAGACTAGAGTTAATTTCTTTGTGGCCAGCATATCTTATCTAGAGAAACCTTTTGATTTTTGCAATGAAGTTTGTCTTCTTAAGGCAGATAAAGTAGTTGTTGATATAATCACCGTTGGCAGATAAAGATCTGTTAGAAACAATCTCCCTTCAGTGGAAAGGATTGAGGAAAGAGAATCACTGTTGAAAGGGCTGTGATGGCCTACAGCGCTTGTAACAGTTACCTTTTGCTGTGTAACAAATGACCCCAAACTTGGGCAATTTGGGCTGAGCTCACTGGGGTGCCTCTCTGGTTTCTTCCCAGCTTGACTTTTCTTGGCCAGGCTCTCTCCCGTGTCTGGGGCCTCAGCTGGGAAGCCTGGGACAGCTGTGAGGTCAGCTCCCGGTGCTGTTTCATTGTCCAGCAGGCCAGGCTGGGCTTGTCCACATGGTGGCAAAAGGGCTCCTAGCAGCAAGAAAAGCAGCAACAAGTCCTCTTGACACCTGGGCTTGGAATGCACACAGCCTCACTTCCACTGCATTCTGTTGTTCAGAGCATGTCACACACAGCCCGAATTTAAGAGCTGGAGAGACAGACTTTAGGTCTCGATGAGCAGAGTTACAAATTATGACTACATTTAGTAATCTACCATAATGCTTTAACTTAAATGCCTCCTTCTCATCTTCCCCAAGAGAATAAGCCAAGGGACAGAAAATAGGGAACCAGGAGTAGCCAAGCTAGTCTATTAGGTCGTTAAATCACTTCTCTGACCACTTACAACCATCCTGAGTAAGAGTACTCAGATCATGAAGACAGTGCTTCTTTGGACCAGGGGAGTGAGAATAAAAAGACGGGAGATTAATGCAATATATGTCTTGTCTTTCTGGTGCACAATATCGGATAAATAGGCCCTTTGTTTCCTTTTATAAGTACCGCATTCTAAGACTGTTTAATTTGGGCTCAGGAGAACTGAAATAGGTTTTCTGTAAATAGCCCAAGCTGTGACCAAAGCCATTTTGTAATGAAATTCAAGTTCAACAACTGATGCGGTATGCAGATGCTATATACTACTTCCCATTTGTCTGACACGGAGTGTGGGGAGAGGAGGCATACGCAGCATGATTACCATCTCCCATCCATGTTTTTTGAAATTCTTTGGTTGCCACAAATTTATTGTGCTTGAGTTTAAGAAGATATTTGCCTTTTCCTTGCATCCACAGCAAATAACTTTTTGAAAAGACAAGTTCCAAATGTACTGAAATGGTCTTAATCTAATTTTTCTGTGTACGAGTGAAGGTTCAATGCAAAACAGTAAGTATGACAAACATTTTGGTTTATTAGCCTAACTGTTTAGGGCTGTTGCTTTTGAACTCTTTTCAAGGTTTCAATAACATAAACATATCAGCTGGAAATGATACATTTCTACTGATTTCCATCTGCCCACTCAGATGGAAAAGCCAGTATATTTTTACAACTTAAAAAATCAGTTATTTTTCCCAGGCAAATGCATGAGTGAAATTTTCAAGGCATTTTCCAACATTACACCTGCATTCTGGAGGACAGAATAAGCTTCTTTGTGTCTCAGGAAGGGGGAAAACACCAACCACTGAATACCTCTTGGCTTTGCACAATGACACTATTTAGTATGATATGTACTTAAATTATAGATGCGAATCAGGATTTAGGCACTTAGCCAATATCTAATTACTGACACTATTGCTGAAATGGCAATATAATATGATGTAAGATGATGATGGAAACTTGACCCATTCTGTCTAGATTGTTGGTATGCTGCTGAATATTATCGATGTTTGTTTCTCTGGGTAGATGACGGAATCGTGCAAAGTGTTAAAAAATATATAACAAAGGCATACTTTGCTCCTTTGGCTCCGACATGGTCACACTTCAGAGTATCTTAGAATGAAACTGTCCAAATACCTACAATCTTACCAGCTGAGTTCACAAAGTATTTGAACATCTCTTGTGAACCACTGTGTGTGGGACCTCTTTTGAGCTGTCTTGTGTTCTCCAGAAAGAACAGAATGCATTCAGCACTACAGACTGCTGAATTACCCTTGTCCTTTTGCCTTTAGGTAGTATTTTATTCTTAAATGTGCAATTCTATTTTTCCAGGAAGATTTTTGTGAGTTACAAACGGAGTTACTTATTTCTGTTTTGGGTTTTTTTTTTTTTTTTTGGTGAGATACCAGGGTGCGAGGGAAAAAACACGGGCTTTGCTGTCAGACATCAACAATTTGGTCCAGAATCCACCACGGCCACTTTCTAGCTCCTTGAACTTCAGCCTCGGCATCTGTGTAATTGGGACGATCGCCCCAACAATGCAAGTGGTTGGTGATAATTAGCAACAAGGAATGTAAATTTCTTAGCAGACAGTAAGTGTGTCATAAATAGTAGATATTGTTATAATTGTACTTTGCACAGAATATGCCTGTATTTATATGTATAGTTCATCTTTTAGTTGTGTACTCTGAAATTTTCTTTTACTATATAAAACATTTTGTTTATACATTGAACTAGTTCCCACATTCTGTTAGGCTCATTAGTATTCCTGATAACCACTTAGCCAGAAGCACTTTATATCAGTCCCACACCTAAGTGGGTTCTGTGGGCACAGAGCGTGGTTAACTGCATTGCCTGCTTATTTATGGTGTCGGGGGAAAAGCACTGTCTTTGGAGGCAGGACGCTTGTACTTTTGTTTTTTGAAATTATAAACTCTAGTTGATGACATTTATCCTGATTAGCCCACAGAATAGTGTATGAAAAAATGACCACTTTTTTTAAGTGTTATTATTTGATTTTTTATTAAAAAAATTTTTTTTTAAAGATTTAATTTATTTCAAGAGAGGCAGATTGCAAGTGGGGGGAGGAGCAGAGGGAGAGGGACAAGCAGACTCCGCACTGAGCTCAGCGCTCACCGTGGGGCTCGATCCCTCAACCCTGAGATCACCACCTGAGCCGAAACCGAGTTGGACGCTTAACTGACTGAGCCACCCAGGTGTCCCTAAAATGTTATTATTTTAAATGCTATCTTAAATTATTTAAAAATGTTTTTAATTATTTAAAAATGATACCTTGAATATTACTATTTTAGAAACCTCCTGTCAGTGGAATTATGCAGTATTTGTCTTTTTGTAACTGGCTTATTTTACTTACCATAGTGTCCTCAAGGTTCATCTGCATTGTTGCAAATGGCAAGATTTCCTTCTTTTTTAAGGCTAAATAGTATTCCACTGCTTGTATATACTACATATGCTTTATCCATTCAGCCACCAGTGGACATTTAGGTTTTTTCCACACCTTGGCTTGCTGCAATGGACATAGGAGTGCTACTTTTTAGAGATCCTGATTTTGATTTGGGGAGATATAAACCCAAAAGTGGGATTACTGGATCCTATGGAAGTTCTGTTTTTAATTTTTTGGGAAACCTCCATACTGTTTTCCACAGAGGCTGCACCCTTTTTACATAAAATGTTGGTACATTTGTGAAAAACTCATAGAATGTACACCACCAAGAACAAAGCCCCAACTAGGGATTTGGGGTGAGAATGTTGTGTCAGTGTTGGTGCCTTGATTGTAACAAATGCACCACAGGGCGTGGGATGTTAATAGTGGGGAAGCTCTGCACGTGTGGGGGCAGGAATGTATGGAAGCTCTCTGTACTTCTGTTCGATCTTGTTGTGAATGTAAAACTGCTCTAAAAAATAAAGTCTGTACTTTAAAAATGGTATTAGTACATCAGCTCCTTGGTTCCATCCATATCAAAGTATCATACCGAAATCTACGCGAAGCTCTCATGGAGACTTAATACAGGCAGTATTACATATACAATCCCCTGCCTGGGACCCACTTCCCTGTGGGCCACTGTGTCGTTTTTCTGCTCTCTTTCGCTGGATCATTTGCCGAATGCTCTCCTCCTGTCCTGTCTTAAACCCATTCTACTGGCAAGGCCCAAGCTGATTTCCACTTGGCTAAATGCATTATTGATTCTCAGTGGTTACATGTCATAGCATCTGGCACAGATGATTGGCCCATCCTTGAAACACATCCTTCATTTGGCTTCCAGCTTGCCACAAGTTCCCGATTTTCCTCCTACTTTTGCCCATTCTTCCTCATTTCTCTGCTTCCAGAGTGCTCAGAGCATAGCCCTGGGACTTCCATGCCAGTTTTATGGCTTCAAATTTCATATTAGGATCTTTGGTTCTGAACACCCCTGGAAAATCCCACTGCCTGCATGGCCCCTCACTTGGGTGTCCCGTAGGCATCTCTACCTTACCACTCCCTAGAGTGGGATGACCTTGACCCATCTCCCAGCCCTGCTGCACTGCCACTCTTCCCAGACACCTGCAGGCACTCCTGACTTCTTATCTCACAGCCCACATCCAACCCATCCGGAAATCCTTTTGCGTCTACCTTAAAAACATACCTAGAACTGACTCATGTCTCACCACCTCCACTGCCCCCAAACTGGCTGAAACTACTCTCCTATCTCATCTAGATGGTTGCAGTAACCTCCTGAGTGACCTTCCTACTTCCACTTCTGTTGTTTTGAAATGTCAGTGAGGTCCTGCCATTCCCGTACTCAAAACCTTCCGGTGGCTCCCATTTCACCCAGAGTAAAAGGAAAGTCTTTACAATGTCTACAAAAGCCCCACAGGATCTGCCTGCCCCACTCCTTACCCCCACCAACCTGTGCTTTCCTCTCAGCCCACATATTCACGCCTTGCCACAGTTACTCATATGACACGCCCAAGAATATTTTCAAATGTCCCCTTCTCAATGACACGTCCTTGACCACATTATTTAAATTGTAACCCCCAGCCTTTATCCTCCTTCTCCTCAACACTCATCATCTTTTTTTTTTTTTTTTGAGAGAGAGAGAGAAAGAGAGTGGGAGCAGGGTGGGGAGAGGGGGAGAGAGAGACTCTTCAGCAGGCTCCATGCCCAGTGCAGAACCTGACACAGGGCTCCATCTCATGACCCTGAGATCACGACCTGAGCTGAAATCAAGAGTTGGATGTTTAACCCACTGAACCACCAGGAGCCCCCAACATCTAATTCTTATATACTTTTTGTTCTGTTTATTGCCTGTCTCCCCATCTAGAATGTAGGGCACAAGACTGAATGTACATGATTTTTTCCCCCCATTGCCATAGCCTTAGCCCCTAGCAGGCACAGTAGACACTCAGCTAATACATGAATGAGCGGATTAGTGAATGAGAGCACCTTTCCTTTGACTGAAGTGACAGCCCCTCCTCATGCGAGTGAGAGATAAGTAGCTAACTGTGCTCTTGAAAAAGTCTCCGATGCTAGAAAAATGTAAGTCAAAATCTTTAGAACGATTGTTGCTGTAAATATAACCGACATATTATGCTACAGCGTGAAATGTAAAGTAAACATCATTTTCATCAGAAAGAAAGGTAGTTATTTGCACTGAATCCTGCTCAGCTAGGTGTTGAAGGGTAATTAAAGAGGCACAGGAGGTATGTCTGTAGACCCTGAAAGGCAAGGTAAGTCTTATTTTTGAGTTTATGGCTTGATTATATCAATTTGTCTTCCTTCTACTTTTATTACTTAATGAATGAAAAGGGAGCGGAAACATTTTTTACAATTCTTCGCATTTAGGAAGTTTTTAACTTTAGTAAGAAATGTGTCTTAATTTTTCAAAGCTCTCCCTAAGCGTAGACTTCTTCATTTTATGTTAACTTGAGTTCAGAATGGAATTTCAATGATGCGATTAGTGTTGAAGGCAAGGTTCACTGGTGGAAAGGAATTTTTGCTTCTTTGGTTTGGGTTTATCCCCGTCTGCCTTTGTCAATAGTTTGCTCTGAAATTTCAAGGAACTCCCATCACTCTTCAGTTTTCAGGCTGCAAAATATGAAGAAGAAAAATTACAGCTCTTTTGTAAGAATGCTGCCATGTTTTATAAACTGATGTTAAGAAAGGTAAAAATACTTGAAAATCTGTTGAAAGAAATTTACAGTGTAATGTCAAGTGTACTCAACATGTATTCTAAGAGTGGAAACAGTGGTCAAAGTTTCTGCCGGAAACACCTCTGCAAGGTACCACCCTGTCCACACTGACGCCCAGACCCACCCCTATGGCTTCACTGAGGTGGTCTGGCTCCACCCCAAAAGGCCAGCTTTATGTGAATGACGAAACATCATAAGAGCCCAACTTCTGGTCTCCATATTTAGACGTATTTTAGAAATGGGTAGAAAATTAATTCATCAGTGAAGGAAGCCCACTGACAAAAGTGGGGCACCTGGGTGGCTCAGTCGGTTAAGCATCCAACTCTTGATTTCGGCTCAGGTCATGATCTCAGGGTCGTGAGATCGAGCCCCGAGTCTGCTCAGCGGGAGTCTGTTTGGGATTCTCTCTCCCTCTCCCTCTGCCCCTCCCCTACTCGTTCGCACTCTCTCAAATGATTAAATAAAATCTTTAAAAAAAATGACTTTTTAAAACTGAGTAAATTATCTAAACTAACTGGAAGTTTCTGATTAATGAAGTCATGCTTTATATTTGACACCAAGGCTGTTTTTTTATATCCTCATTTGTTCTTTTTCTCTCATTTCCTTTTGCTTACTCTCCTTTTCTCTCTTTCATTTACTGAGTAATAAGAAATAAACTGATGTCGATAAAATTTGCCTCTTATCTCATCTGCTTGATCAGTATGTGTTCTCCCCTCTCTGCGAGTCTTGTGGGTTTTTAGCTGTAAAAAAACCCTTCCCTATCAGTCTGTTCTGAAATGGTTCATTCTTGGCTTAGGCCAAGATGTGGATATTATTTAAGTTTATATAGACTGAGAAGTAGCTATTATCTCAGTCTGGCTGTATAACAGTTGATTACTTCCTGAAGTACCTCTTTAGATCAAGAATCCTCCTAATAAAAAATCTTTAAAAAATGCTTTTAAATTGCAGAATGTGGAATTAACCAGCCTCCATGTACCACTCAGGCCTCTCCTGGGCTCAATTGTGGAAGGCCCCCTTTCTCCTCCTGGAATGCCACCGAATAATGGCCACGGCATTTGCTTGAAGATGACAGCTGTGGGTTCAGCCTATAACCGATGACCTGGGCAAGACCATTGGTTTTCTCTCTGCTCATCTTGCTGACACAGAGCTCAGAATAGTGTAAAGAAAGCTAAAAGCCTTGGGGAAAAAAAGGTGCCTATGGAAGTTCCAAATATGATTATCCCATTCGGATCAGACTTCTCTGTTTTAAGTATTTCAGCTTAAAAAAGAAAGCCAAACTGCTTACATTTGGGAGGGAGTGAAAACTCCCTGGCTTTTTTTATGTTGCTGCACCAAACGTTTCTATTTTATAGCGGCTTCCTGATGGCATATCCTTTTTCTGTTTTTAGGTATGACGGATGCTGGTGCTGTCTCCACTGCACTTGGGATCAGGGACCACAGCAATGAGCTAGCAGCTTTCTCACGGAGGGACTTGCTCCTATCACTGCGAGTACAGGATTGCATTCCATTTGCAACCTGCTTGTGGTCAGCAGAGGAGAGCTCGTCTGATTCTCGCTGAAGTGATGATTACTCGTTTAGTGTTAGGTAATACTGAGGTGTGAATTCTGCCTTGGCTACTAATTTATAAAACCTTAAACTCATGACCTTAACCTCTTCTTTCTGGAGGTATAATCATCCTGCCAACCCACCCACAGAACCAGAGATGTTGCTGTCGTTGTTAAGGTAAAAGAGGCTCTCTTGGGTATTTTCGGTATTTTTTTTCTTTATGTGTATTCATGGAACTGTAAATCTCTTTATCTGGTGTCGAATATTCTCCACAGCATCTATATTAACTAGAATATTTGGAAATAAGAAGTAAAATATTCATGAAATAAAGCATAGGGCCCTTAATTTTTAAATATTTTGGCATGTTTTAGGGAATTTTAACTGTGAGATCAATTCCTTGCTGAAAAATCAGAATTTTCATTCTTACCAAGTCCCCAGGAGAGGGAAGCTTCTCTCCTTATCCCGTCATCCACTGGAATACATGGTTCACGTGGCAGTGGTCAGGTCTGTGGGGTTTATCAGCATCGTGCCTGGCACCTTGAATGAGTGAGCCAGACTCCACCTTCAAATGGTTAAGCTTTTCTCAGTTCAGAGACAAAATCCCTGTCCTCTGACCAGCATCTAGCTGACTGGTTTAGACACCACATGGAGCACACGTGTAATGGGAAGGTAAAATTTTTTCATGACTTCAAGAGGTTGCTCTGGGGATTGCAAAAGGGAAAGATCTTTAAAGAAACATACAAACAATAACCCATTTCCCCTTTACTTACAGAAATAGTGTTAGAGGAAACTCAGCTAGAGGATAAGCTCTCAGTGTGGGGGTTTCTGCCAGTGCTGGTAATGGGTAGAGGCCGGAAGAGTAAGCTGTTAACTTGGCAGATCACCTTCATCAATTTTTTAAAAGATGTTATTTATTTATTTTGGGGTGTGGGGGGGCATGAGCGGTGAGGGAGGGGCAGAGGGAGGAGCAGACTTCCTGCCGATCAGGGAGCCTGACATGGGGCTTGATCCCAGGACCCTGGGATCGTGACCTGAGCTGAAGGCAGATGCTCAACCAACTGAGCCCCCCAGGCTCCCCTCCTTTATCAATTTTTTAATGTGGAAAGGCAGGTTGGGTGCTTTGTGTAGGGTCCACTTAAGCGCAAAGCTTATCTGAGGCAGAGAATAAACTAGTATGACTTTGGATATTAGCAGCCAGCAGCCGTGAGGAGAGGGAAGGCATCAGGATGCCTGAGAGGGAAAGTGGTCTGAAAAGATACTAACAAGATGGGGCCAAAGGGATAAACTTGGCCTTCTCCACGTCAGTAGATGACAAGACTTTTGAGGACAGCTAAGTCAGGCTATATGTCATTCCTCCCAATAATTCGTTCAGTAGGTATTTATCGAGCACCTGTTGCTTGCCGGGCCTTTGGGTCAGGCACCAGGGACACAATAATCAATTTAAAAAAGAAAAAGAGGGGTGCCTGGGTGGCTCAGTCAGTTAAGTGTCTGCCTTCAGCTCAGGTCATGATCTCAGGGTCCTGGGATTGAGCCCCATGTCGGGCTCCGTGCTCAGCGGGAAGCCTGCTTCTCCCTCTCCCTCTGCCTGCTGCTCCCCCTGCTTGTGCTCTCTCGCTCTCAAATACATAAATAAAATCTAAAAAATAAATAAAGAAAAAAGAAAAAAACAAGGTCTTTACCTTCCTGGGACTTACCATCTAGTGGGAAATAGGATATTCACTAGATAAATGCATTTGGATTATGAATTACAATTAAGATCCGGAAGAAAAGGAACAATGTGGGAAATCTTCTCTAAACTGGGTAAAAGGTGGAACGAAGGAAGCTTTTCTGAGGAAGTGACTTCTGAGCTCAGGGATGAAGAACGTGTAAGAATCATATGTGCAAAACCTGGAAGAAAGAACATTTTGGAAAGCTGGGAAGTGGTGGTGGTGGGGGGCAGCGGCGGGCACACAGCTAGAGCAGCTTGAGCCGGGAGGAGAATGGCACTAAGTAAAGTCATCAGGGTCAGCAGCGATGAGATCATGCAGGGCCTTGGAAGTTCTGCTAAAAAAAATTTTTATTTCAGTCACAATGAAATGGAAACTTCTGAAAGCTTTTAAATGAGAGAAGGGCACGATCCAACTAGAGCTTTCAAAAGCTCGCTCTGGCTGCATTATGGAGCATTAATTAGAAGGGGGGAGAACAGGATGATGACGCAATAGGCAAGAATCATGACACACGGACTGGGTCGTGGCCATGGACACAGACAGATGGCTCAGGGGGGTGTGTGTTCCCGCATGACCCACCAGATCTCCTGTGATCTGAGGAGGTAGGCAGACACCCATCCCTGACATGCTGAGTGGAGAAGAGACAGCAGGCACGGGTCCAGGCTTCTGGGTGGTGAGTGAGTCAATACAGTTGACTTCTTCCTTGATGAGCCATTGTCCATGGGCAACCCTGCCCTCACGCCCATGTTCCTTTTAGAACAGATGCACCCAGAGAAGACCTGTGGTTGGTTGATCCATCTCAGGTTGGCACTGTTTGAGCTGCTCTGCTGGCCTACACCTTTTTCAGGAGCCACCCACCTTTGATCACCACTTGCCAGGCTGGCCTGAGTGGGTGTGGTTCCCGCGGCGTGGCCCCGCCCTGTTCCCATCACGCCTCAGGGCACCCTTACAGGATTGACCCAGAGAGGGCCAAGAGATTCCCCGGTAAGAATTTGGAATTGAAGCAAGGAGAAGTGAGAGCGAGGCTGTGAATAGACCCTGCTAATAGTAGGAGAAATGTAAATGAAAACCACTTACCAGAAGATGCCTTTTATAGCTTCTACATTATTATACTAACAGAAGTAAATTGTATTTTGATTGTGGCCAGTTGAAAACCACATCCTACATGTATGAGGTATATAATCAGCTTAATCAGTTGCTGATCCCAGGACAATTTCGTCCCAGTGTATTGGGAGAGTGCAAATAACATAGAGTTTATTCCATTCTTCTTAGTAATTTAAATGTCACTTTGTTAAATGAACTTGAAGACAGATTTGCATTACTTCAATGCAGGGTTTCCAATAATAATGTAACACTTTTTTTTTTCCCCTTCCAGTACCAAGGCAATGGCTTAATGTAAAAAGCAAGCGGTTAAATTCAAACGTTTTCCCGAATGAGTGTCTTTTAGTGCTGTGATTTTTGGGGGGGGGGGGGGGGGGGTGGGGCATGGGGTCAACTGTATTTTCAAGGTCTCACTAAATGTGCCAGGTGTTAAGCTATTGTGTCTTGACCCACTTCTCTCAAACCCATTTGTGTAATATTTTATGACACTGGGGCTGGAACTCTACGCATCACACTATTGCTCAGCCAGGGGCTGCTGGGATAGACTCTGCCAACAGGGGGCGCTCGGGGTGGGGGTAAGGTGAGCTTTGGAGGTGGAGGGGGTTACTGGTCCCGCGGCACTTGCCGCCTGCTCCTGTCGCCTCACCCAGGCTCACCTCTCTGCTCACACAACAGTGTTCATTCAAATAGTAACAGTTGAATCAAATCTATGGCTGACACTCCCAGGACCAGCTTCACCGCCCCCGCCGGTCGGTGATGTATCAGCACCTTCTCAGACCACCAGGTCCCAGCTCTGCACAGCCTCTTCTTGGAGCCTCTAGCTTTAAATCGTCTCAACCCTCAGCCCTGGGGGAGGGGGCTGCATCCTGCCGTTGCTACCACTGTCATATCTTAATGTTTCCTTTTTGCTTTTTCAACTCTCAATATCTAGCTAACGGTTCTGTATGTTCAATGATCTCTGTTAATGTGAAAAGGTCTCTGATGTAGTTTTGTCTCCTGGCTGGATGCTGAGTGACGCATAAGTTACCGTGGGCCACGGAGAGTGACTGCTTTCTGTGGGGCTTTGAGAGTTCAGCCTCCTTCTGAATCCTGAGACTACATGGACCAGGACTTGGTGTCGCGGAGATGTGACCTGCACGGATCCGTGACGATGGAGACTGTGCAGCCTGGTGCGGTCGCTGCTGGCTGAGAACCTCTGGTCCTGCCAAGCTTCGTTTTTTATTTAACAGGCTGAAAAAGTCCATGCCTTAGGAGCATTGTAGGAATGATAGAAACAGAAGCCATAGGAGGAGCACCTGCCGATTTTTCCAGCTCGACACTGCTGAGAATTCTTAAATAGTAGAATAGAGAGATCTCCTTTCCTAAAGGAAACTGATAGTATAAAAGAATTTTCAGCTCTGCTCCAGATTACCCTTTAGAAGCTCTTACTATACTTGTGGCCAGAGTTCCATCTGGAACTCAGGGAACCATGGTCAGCTGTAAAGTCCTTTTCTTCTTCATTTACACACACTCTGGCAACAAAATGTTAAAAAGGAGCTTATAAAAAAAAACATACAATCCATAGCATGGAGGTGGGGTCAGAAAGCCATGGCTTCTATCTTTGGCTCCAGTGTTTATAAGATGAGTGATCTTGGGTGAGTTATGTTCCGGCTTCCTCATCTTCAAAAACACCATGGTGATTCCTGCCTTGGCTGACCGTCTGAAAATTAAATAAGATAATGTCTGTAAGGGGGTGAGCCAAGGCTTGGCATCCAATGCATGCATGGTGTTGTTGGCAGCCTCTCTACTCTCCCGAGCATCCGCTCCTCCAAAGCAAAACCGACCGGGTTGGTGTGAGGATGGGGTGTACGCTCATCGTGTGATAGGGGTCACAATTACCCTTTGTGTTCCTGGTTTAGCTTAGCTCCCCCAGGCCCCAGCCCAGGTCCCCATAAGTATGGTGTTCATACTAGCCAGCAACAAAGAAAACCAAGACATGCCTTTTACACTTTATGCAGCTGGTTCCACATCCTACTTTGTTTCCAACTCTCATCCATTTCTAGGCTTCCTCTGGGACATTAGGAAGTTACATTGCAATGTGACAGAGAGAATTCAGTCATACTGAAGCTTCTCTATCCGGGCAGCTCTGACTGTCCGATTTATATGGGCCGAGACTTTCTGCTGAGGGTGCCATGGGATTTCCAGCCGTCTGGACCTTCTCTGGGCATTTCAGAGGTCTCCAAGCCATGGTGTCACCCAGAAGAGAAACAGGTCATTTCCTCCTGATCTAGTCCACTGATCCCAGAATCAGTGCTTTGTTTTTTTTTTTTTTTGAAGATTTATTTATTTATTTGAAGGTGGGGAGGACTTGTGTGAGTGGGGGAAGGGCAGAGGGAGAAGGAGAGAGAATCTGAAGCCAACTCTGCCCTGAGTGCAGAGCCTGATGCGGGGCTCGATCTCACGACCCTGAGATCACGACGTGAGCCGAAACCGAGAGTCGGATGCTCAACTGACTGCACCACTCGGGCACTGCCCCCTGCCCCCGAATCAGTGTTTTAAGCAAAACTCAAATCAAATCCCTCTTCTGCTTCAAAACCTTCAGTGACTCCCCATTATCTGTAAGGTAATATCTAAGCTACCATCTGACCTTCAAAGATGTCGCCCATAGTCAGCCGTATCTCCTGGTAGTCATGCCCTTTTGTGGTCCCTTCGGTGCCAACTCTGGGCTGACAGCAAGCGTTGGGAGACTAGGTCATAGGAAACCTTGCAGCTTCTATCTTGTTCTCTTGGAACACCCACTCTGGGGGAAGATAGCTGCCATGTCAAATGTCCAACTACTGCCTGACACCACCACCCTATGAGCAAGGCAAAGGGAGCTGCATGGAAAGGTGCCGAGACTATAAGGAGAGGGAGAGACGCCAGCTGTCCCAGCGTTCGTGTCAAGCCTTCAGATGACCGCAGTCCCAGCCACCTAATGACTGCGGTGGTGGAGAAACTCCAGCAAGACCAGCAGAAGAACATCCTGGTGGAGCGCAGTCAGATGATGGTCGGAGCCGTAAGAGTGAGGGGCAGAGAGGTGGGGTGCTTGCCAGCATCCCTCTCTCTTTTCCTCTCTCTTCATGAAGTCTGAGAGCCATACCATGTGTTGTCTCCGGGGGGGGACTCCTTCTCTAGCAGTCCCGTAGTCACAGAGCCCAGCTTTAAGGGCAGGGGACGCGGTACCCTCTCTCACTAAAAGAAGTCTCAGGATTCAGGGCCACGTTTACAGATTGCCACAGTCTGGCCGCAAGTTGTTTCTATCTCTCTTATGTGCAAAATACACTCCCCCTTCCCTCTTTTGCATACACCCTACCATTGCAAGCAACACACTGTTTTAATTAGTTGTTTACATGTTTGCCTGCCCTCTGAACTTCCTTCAAGACAGATAGGGTGTCTAATTCATCTCTGGATCCCTTGTGGCTGATATGCTTATTACCCAGCATATAATATATATCCAGGAAAGGTTGAACCACCATAAATTACACTGTACACACATACAGTAAGTGGATTGTAATCAACATAAATTGAGAAAGGAGAATATCAGCTAATGGTTAGATTAAATCCTGTATTTAATTACATATTTCCCAAACAGATATCTTCCTCTTTTCAACTCATTAGGATCATCTCGAAAATTAAAAGTAAATTTGAAAAAATTGGGGAGTATAAATGGAAGCTGCAGAAAGCTGTTCTTGAGTCTTGCTAGGGGAGCAAATAATTATATTAATATTCACTCTCCTGCTCTAACTGCTCATGTTTCATCTTTATTTTTGCCTTCCTTTCCTACTGAGCAGGGTCAGGGAAAGAACAGGAGTCAGAAGGGTCCAACCACCTGGTGTGACTTGGCTCAGTAGGCAGGTAATTCAGCAGCTCCTTCAACCTCTCCCATCAAAAGCACTTCGATCTAACACATCCGAAGTACACGGAAGGCAGCAGGTTGGTCCTGGCCCTGAGCCATCGTGGACAAAGGTGGGGAGAAAGAATGAGGGAGAAGAAGCAGGGGTGGGGGAGAAGTTTGATTTATATTTAAAAAACCAAAGCAAACCAAATCCAGGAGAATGTCTTCCCCCCCCATTGGCACCCTATCAGCACTGGGTCTTTCCTAAATTGGCAGTAAAGGGGACTCACGGAGCAGTTTTGAGCTCCAAATGTTGTGAAGTCAGCCCCACAACCACAAACTGGAAGGAACGCCATCCCTCCTTGATCAGTCAGTGCAGAACCTGGGACAGGATCGAGTTTCCAGGAGGATGCTCCTGGAAGGGAGTAAGGGTTCAGTGATGAGGGCATAGAAATAGCCTGGAGAGAGAAAACCATTATTCATTCGTTCATTCATTGATTCTCTCACAAATGAGTATCTCTGTACAGCCTACTCTGTGCCAGGCACTGAGCCAGGCCTTAGGAAGAAGAGAGGGCACGAGACGGTCAGGGTTTCCGCCCTTGGGGAGCTCGCACTCCAGTGAGGGAGACACATGGTAAGTGTTAAGTTAAAAATCCTTGGGGCGCCTGGGTGGCTCCGTCAGTTAAGCATCTGCCTTCAGCTCAGGTCATGATCTCAGGGTCCTGGGATTGAGCCCCACGTCAGGCTTTCTGCTCAGTAGGGAGTCTGCTTCTCCCTCTTCCTCTGTGCTCTCTTTCTCTCTCTGTCACTCTCTCTCAAGTAAATAAATAAAATCTTTAAAAAATTAACAAAAAAAATCCATGCACTGCTTGTATCGTGGTGAGCTCCAGAAAGGAAATCAACAAGGGGATATTATGGAGAGGAAATGGAGGGGGCAGTATCTTAGGCAAGGTAGTCAAGGAAAATGCTTCTGAAGAGGAAACGTCTCAGTTCACACATGAGGGGAAAGAAGGAGTCAGCCATATACAGCTCTGGGAGAAGGAGACACTGAAGCTGGAAGAGTCCAGGAGGTTCTAGGAACTGATGGAGATGGGCAGGGCCAGATCCTGCAGCCCTTGTAAGGCAGGCTGGGGAGTGCAGGGTTTTATTTTAAGTGCCAGGAGAAATCCTTAAAAGATTTTAAGCTGGGGAGTAAAATAATTATGTCGTAATAACATCAGCCTGGAGGCCATATGGAGAATAGAATTGGAGAGGCCAGTTGTCAGACTGTTCCAGTGGTCCAGACAGGATACGAAGGTGGCTTAGACACAGAGTGACAATGGGGATGGAGAGGAAGGAGTGGATTTAAGGTGGACTTTGGCAGTAGGGCCAACAGGACCTACCGATAGATTGGATGGGGTGAGGGAGGCTGAGACGGAAGTGAGCGAAGCCTCTCAGATTTCTTCTTGGGTGGGATAATCTTCGAATGCTTGCGGGCATCCAAAGGGAAATGTCAAGGCCATGGTTGGATAATGAGCTAGAGCACAGAGGAGAGTTCTGGAGATACCAGCACAGAGGTTTAAATGCAGGAGATCAGATGAGCCTACTGATGAGAACATAGAACAGAGGAGAGAAGAAAACTCCGGCCCGAGGCCCAGGGGCTCCAATGTTCCGAGGTTATGGAAGACAAGGACTAGCGGTGGGTTGGCTGAGACGAATCTTTATGCCTTTGTTCACACTGTTCCCTTGGTCCAGAATGCCCTTGTCTCCTTTCTTCACCTGGTCAAATCCCATGCATCTTTCAAGACGCAGTTAAAATGTCACCCCTTCTGAGAGCCTCTTCTGACTCCCTATCCCCGTCCCCACCATAGCAGAATCAGTTGCTCCCTTTCCTGTCCTCCCATTGCTCTTTGTTCCCAGGCTCTCTGGGTCCTGAGAACACTGTGTTCCAGGCAATTATTGACTTTTCCATTTCCTGAACTGAGCTGGAGCTCTTTTGGGCACATACCGTGGCTTTATTTATTCTTATAAACAAGCACAGTTCCAGTACCTAGCAAACCATAAATATTTGTCGAGTGAGTGAATGAGCGGAAGAATGGTATCCACAGTACAAATTAAAATAATCCCTGCAATCACCTGGTGGCTCTGAGCCACTCGAAGAGATTGCCTGATTTAGGTTAGAAAGAGGGGACTGGGCTCTTTCAACCAGACCTTTGAGAACTCAGTTGCCTGCAGAACCATCTCCCGGATGTTGCTTATAAGGGGAAGGTCAAGGACTATTTGTTGATGAATGCTCACCACCAAGTCACTGATCTCATCTAAGAGCACCAAGGTGTCTCGTGGAAGTCAGTACAGAGGCACTGGAAAGTCTGGTTGAAGGGGAGGGAGTCAGGGTGTGCCGACCTCCAGCACAGATCCAGATTCCGAATGTAAAGATGCAGAAGGATGCAGGGAGAGGTGGTCCTTTTCTGGCCTGCAGTTCCTTTTCACTGAGCTGAGATCCTGCATGCAGGTGACTGCCGGCAGCGGAGAACCCACCCTCCCAGGAAGGGGGAGAAGAGCTTTGCCAAAGGGCTCAGACAGGTGGTGCAAAAGGAGCAACAGATCGTGTCTCTGCTCACTCTTATGTTGTTGCTGTTCCCCACACTTCCTGCGAAACTGGGGCCCCCGTGGCCTGGCTGCAGCCGTCCTACCGAAACAGTGCTGGGGCAGGAACGGACCTGCCTGGCCACGGCAGTGTGTTTGCACACCTCCGGGCGATGCGTCTCCAGGCTGATTTCTCTGGTTATCGTTGTGGCGTGATGCAAAGGCCGGGGTCCGGGTTCTCTGCTCAGCCTTCAATCACGGCCGCCCACCAACTCCCACAAGGGGGTCAGTGCCCTTTTTTTTTTCATCACAAGCAAGGAGATTGCTTTACCAACTCCTCCTAAGAATTCATCTTGTAAGCGAAGAAACAAAGAAACAAGTTCTTTGACAATGGTTAGTTTATTCCAGTATCAGTAAGAATCCTGTGTAATGGTACATCCAGAGCTGAGACACGGAGCAAAGCTTAATAAAGGGATTCTTTTTAAAAAATTTTTATTTATTTGTTTGAGAGAGAGAGTGAGAGAAAGTGTGAGAGCAGGGTGAGGGGCAGAGGAAGAAGCAGATCCCCCTCTGAGCAGGGAGCCTGATGCGGGGCTCGATCCCAGGACCCTGGGATCATGACCTGAGCCGAAGGCAGATGCTTAACCGACTGAGCCACCCAGGTGCCCCGATAAAGGGATTCTTTACAACAATGTGGGCAAAGTTTAGGAAAAGCAATAAGGGCTGGTGCAGTCTCCGTGGCTACTAACAGCAGAACTACGCACACCTGAACTTGACCAGGGACAAGGGGAGGAGGGATCACCAGGTGTGTGTGTGTGTGTGCATGGTGTGCATGTGTGTGCGTGCATGTGTGTGGTGTGTGTGTGTGTGTGTGTGAGATGGGGGCTCATGGGAAGTATGGGTGTGAGTTGGCTGAGTGCAAGAGGAGTTCCGAGAGGAGTTGTGGCCTTTCTTAGAAGACAGTGACTTAGGGAAGATATCGAGGGAATACTCCTCCACTCTCTACCTTCCCTCTGACCTACCAGTGTCCTCTAATGTCTGAACCATCCGGAAGCCAGAAGCTCATGGAGCGCATGGATGCAGTCCACACAGGTGAACCTCCCTGGCCATTGAGCAGGTCGGAGAAGGATGAGCAGGGGATCTGGAGGGGCACGTGGAAGATTTCCCAGCCCAGACCTGGCCAGACACTTGGTCACATTTGCCAGGATTTTCATAGGCCGATCCCAGCACTTACCTGTTCTGACTGAGGTAATACTGGTCCTTGACCTTTTCCCAATGACCTTGATATTAGCTTTCCCCTGGACCTTGTCTTAAGATTATTCTTGTAAGGATTTGGCTCCCTCTAGTTGGTCATTTGAGTCCTTAGCCCTGCCCGCATCCCTTCTGTCACTGAACTTTGGTTGCTGTCTTGCTCTCCTGGTGTCCAACATGAGCCTTCTCATCTCCATCGCCTAAATGGTTTGACTCCGCCAAACAGTGAGACAGGACCTTTCCATTCATAGACTTCATGCTTTGGGACCCTTGACTCATCCCAGGCTTCATCCATTCCTACACTGACCACCTTCTCTAGGTCATGCTGGGCCTGGGTCCTGGAAAGTAAGGCCATTTTCTTTGGTGTCCAGGATCATCACACTGATGTAAAGTGATATCTATACCAGTCTGAGAACCACTTCCTCATCTTTTCTGGGCCTCCATTTCCCCCCCTTTTAGGTAACTGTTAACCCCATTAACCCTATCTTCCTGGACCAAAAATGAACCTTCTCTTTCAAGACATCTTGGATGATGTGTCCTACATTCAGTCTTTGATTTGATTTGTTCTGGGGATGCTGGGGTCCACCGTTATGCTTCATCTATGGAACCAAGGCCTGGTTCCTAACGCCCTTTTTCCTCCCATGTTTTAACATTCACGTCCACAACTCCTTCCTGGTTTGACCCTTTCTCTTTACTTGGGCGAGGTGTCTCCCAGCCGGGAGATGAACTGCAATGTGTTCTGCTAAATGGTGGTTTCCAGCGCACCACTGCATCCAGACTGGACCCCGAGAGTGAGGCCTCATAATAGTGTTTTGGAGGTCTACGAATTCCCTGAAGTGCTGTCGGTATCATTCTCTTCAATTTGCCAAATACATAATCTTATGTTGCAATCTAAAATGAGGAGATGTTGCAGTAAGTTAGATGCATACAGGATATTTCTGGGATTTAAGCAGATACATTATTTTGTGTTCTAAAAAAAAATTATTTTTCAAATGAGAAAGACATTATACATCTTAAAGTGCCTTTGACAGTGTCTTATGAGCGTGGGTGGGAAGTCACAATTTGGGAAAATCTAGCACTTCCCTAAGGTGCAACTGAATTTAACACTTCCTCCACTCATAAATGATATTACCCCTCAAAGAGATTTCAGGATGGCTCCCCCATTAAAGAGGAAACCAAATTCAGGAAGGACCATGAAGTAATAGGCTGATACCATTTCCCAGCACAGAAATCAGTCCTAACATCTTTTAACTAGAAATTATGTGTAGATCATTTCCCCAAATCTCTCTGTGTAAAATTGTATCAGCATTTTGTCCCAGGCTTTATACAGAGTATACACACAATAAGTGTTGGCTAATGTTGAATGCTTACAGGTGCAAATTCTATTCAACACCTCTAATACTGACTTCTGCTTGGTGCTTTTTTATAATGCTGTATTCATCACCATCACCACCATGATCATGCCTGACCTCCTTTACTAGTTAGGGTGAGAAACCCCAACTCAAGTTAGCTATCAACATACATATGATATGTCTCATCGGGAGGTTAGGCAGATGGGCTGCAGAGTTGAGTTGATTGATTCAGCAAGTTAATAGTGTCACCCAGGATCCAGATGCTCACCATCTCTCCTCAGTGGGGGTAACAGGGTTGGTGGTAAGCAACAGCACCCATTCCAGGTGACATTCCAGGTATGACACTGTTTAGGGGAAAGAAGAGCTACTGTCTCTTCCTGTGGCTCTATCTGAGAAGAAAGGACCTTTCCCCAGAAGCTTCTTGGGAAGCTTCTCCTCATGGCTCATCCATAAGGATGGAGCGACAAGCCCATTCCCAGTCAGTAACCAACGCGACTTGTTCGTACTTCCTCTAAAGTGGAAAGGGTCTTGGAGGATCAACCATGATGTCTACCACACATTCGTAGAGTGGCTTCAGTTTACCGAATGCTTCATGTGTCTACCCAATAGCATTTCCATGAGGTAGGTAAAGTGGGTCTTATTGTCCCCATTTTGTATATGAGACATTAGATGCTCATAGAATAGTACCTTGTTTTTAAGAAATGTGCTTTCGAAGGGGGACCTGGGTGGCTCAATCAGTTGAGCATCTGACTCTTGATTTCGGCTCAGGTCATGATCTCAGGGTTCTGAGACTGAGCCCCGAGTTGGGCTCTGTGCTCAGTGGGAAGTCTGCATGTCCCTCTCCTTCCCCCTCTGCCCCTTCTCCTGCTCGCATGCTCTCTCTCTCTCTCTCAAATAAATAAATAAATAAATAAATAAATAAATAAATAAATAAAAATGTGTTTTCGTATGGAATGGTAGAAATAAAATATTACTATTTTAAAACCCCAAATAAAAGAATGTATTTAGCTAATAATCACTAACAGTGGCTAAACCATTAGGTGAACAGCTAGTGACAAACATTACAATGGACAGATCAGTTTGACAATGCCTGAACCTATTAATCATTCCTAATATCATGAAAGAGAGAGGCAGCCAGATATTATCACCTCCTGATGTGATATAATAGGAAGTACACAATGTAAATCTGAGTCTCGCCAAGCCTCCAATTCTACCCACCAGTTTATGGGAAATACAGGAGACAGAAGAATGCATTAAAGATGCCATGGGAATGCAATGAAAACCCACATGTGGGAAACTCTACAAAACAAACAACTTGCAGTCTTCAACAGATAAATTGTAAGAAAAAGGAAAAAAGAGGAAGGGGGAACTTACAGATTAAAAGAAATTTAGGAGACATATCAGCTAAATGCAGATTGGATTTTGTTTCAATCCTAATTTAAACAAAGTTTTTTTTTAAGTTAAATGTTTTATTTTTTCCTCTTTTAATTCAAGTACAACGAACATACAGCGTTTTTTTCTTAAAGCTTTTATTTATTTGAGAGAGAGAGTGAGCGTGAGTCGGGGGGTGGGGGAGGGACAGAGAGAGAGGGAGAAGCAGACTCCCTGTCAAGCAGGAAGCCCAATGCAGGGCTCAATCTCAGGACCCTGGGATCACAACCTGAGCCGAAGGCAGATGTTTAATCCACTGAGCCACCCAGGCGCCCCAACATACAGTGTTATATTAGTTTCAGGTGTACAATATAGTGATTCAACAATTCTATACATTTTATAACATTACATACACAAAGTTTTAATAAAAATTATGAGACCATGTGGAAAATCTTAATGGTGGTTGAGAATTTGATGGTATAAAGGAATTTTTATTAATTTTGTTGCATATAATAATAGTAACAGGGTTAGATTCTGAACTATTTATGGATAAAATTATACAATGTCTGGGATTCGCTTTCAAATAATCCAGGACAGGTTGCAGGGGTGGTGAGTGAGTGGAGAACAGATGTTGGTCTTATGTAAATAATCATTGAGGCTGGGTCATGTGTACAGTGGGGGCTCATCACATTATTTTTTCTACTTCTGTATATATTTAAATATTTCCATAATAAAAAGTGAAATGTATGAAAAGAAAAGAAAAGAAACACTCTCCTACAAATTTTCTACCCACTGTCTGCAAGGCAGATGCACTGCAAGTTTGTTCTTTTCTTAATAGCATTTGCAGATCTGAATTTATGAATTGACTGACCTAGGAAGGGTGCAACCCTTTGAATAGTTTTTTCTTTGTGTGACCTACTGGCTTGATATGTAGATTTCATCATTTTTACCCTTCCCTTCATGTGTAGATTTATTCATTTATGAAATAAATATTTACTGAGTCTCTCCTCTGTTCCAGTTAAATACTAATCACTGGGCATACAGTAGTGAGCGAAATAGGCAAGAGCTGAGCCCTCTTAAAATCTACAGTCCCAAACCTAAACGATGAGTGGGTGAGGAGGGCATAGAAGGGTCCAGGGTAGTCCTGGGAAGTTCAGATTCCATCGGTTTCCCTCAACACGCCCATGATTTGTTTTCCTACCGGTAGCCCAATCTCAACTCAAATACCAGATGGAAATTGACAATCAGGACTGAGTTTGCCAAAGTCACATCTATTGAGGATTAGACAGTAGATGATATCAAAATGTCCTGTACAATTTGTCCTGAATCAGATGTTTTCACATTTATAATCCCTTGCCAGAGGCTGTAGGTTAACTCCTGTAACGTAAGAAAAGTTGTATATTTTGCTAAAAGTTGTATCACATGCTAATGTGCCAGGAAGTTTTAACAAATTTGATCACGGTAAGACCTGGAGATTCAATTACTGGCTTGTATTTTGTGGAAAGAGGATAACAGAACTGGTGTCTGGGGTTTTCTGTTGATAAAATAAAAATACACACAAAATCAAAATGCCAAACTCTATAACCCCACTTCTTATTGTAGCATTATGTTTATGACAATGGACAATTTAATGAACATTCCATGTCTTGTGTTACACATGTATTTAAGCCTTTGCTACCAGATTAAGCTCCTTATATATACATGTTTTCCAGGCTAGACACCATAGTAAGTTTTTTTGTCGAGTACCTAAGTTTCCCTCTTTCTCTCCCCACCTGGCCATCTGTCCCTCCCCATGTGGAGTGATCTGTCAGAAAGCTTTGGTAGGAAACTCTTGTGAATTGGGAGGGGTTAGGATCTTCAGATACAGGAACCACAGGAGATAAGGGGATTAACGGTGATGAAAGTGAAGGGAGCCCATCGACAGCAAAAGATCAAACCTCCATCCTGTTTCTCTTCTCTCCACATTCCTACCTTCCCTGTCCCCAAATGTCCAAAGGCCCCCATTCATGGGCCTTTCTGCAACTGAGGGCTGAGATATATGGGCAGTTGTCCCAGAATGTCAGGTTGTTCCTTGGATTAAATAGAAGAAATCACTCTTACAGGGTTCTTCTGTTTTAACACTTTTCGAGCCCTCTGACAGGTATCTAGGGAGCCCGCCTGGGGATAACTTGGGATCTCATGAGTATGCTAATGACCAACTGATTTGTCACCCACCTGGACACATCCTACTCCAGGATGGTTTTCACCACTACACAGATTTTTTTTTTTAAAGATTTTTATTTATTTATTTGACAGAGAGAGACACAGCGAGAGCGGGAACACAAGCAGGGGGAGTGGGAGAGGGAGAAGCAGGCTTCCCGCCGAGCAGGGAGCCCGATGTGGGACTCGATCCCAGGACCCTGGGATCATGACCTGAGCCGAAGGCAGACGCTTAACGACTGAGCCACCCAGGCGCCCCCACCACTGCACAGATTTAATTTTTATTCTTAGTTATATATTTACATTGTTTAAACTTCTATTTGTCCATTTGAGTAGAAAGAGAAGCATAACGGACATTGACATTGCAAAATAGTTACTAATAAGAGACATAAAATGACAAGGAGTCTGCAAATTCTCTTAATATGACCTACAGAATGTCTCATATTGTGCACAACTATGTCCCTAGCTCTTCAAAATTCAATGTTAAAAAGAAAAAATATATCCAATTTGGCTTTTAATTTACTGGGAATTAAAAATGTGAAATTATTTACGCAGTCAATGTGTTGTTTGCAAAGTTTTTACAAATATTAGTGTGAGACATTCTCCCTTACCTTGTCATGGATGGGAAAAAAAGTGAAAGTGATAAACACGAGCCAGTAAATTTTTTAAGAGCAATATGCAAGATTTCTAACCATCGGGCCATGGGATAGATTTTTAGTCCTTTTGACACCATAACATGTCGTTAAATTTCAACCCACATTTTAACATACATTCAGTCTCCAAGGATGGGAAAATACATCATTTGAAAATTAATTCATCAACAAAATTAATTCATCAATCAGTTCTTAAATTGGTATTTCAAAGTGAAACATCCTATGTCATTCGCATCTTGATAAACTTAAAACGTAATCTATTTCTTAGGTAATAAGATTTAAAGACCATAAAATACGAACCCTAAGATAAGACTGATATAAAATATTTTTAAGAAAAATCACAGAACAGTGAAATTGTTTGGAAAACTAATTCCAGGATATAAGGGATTATATATTACTATTAAAGGAGTTTGCAGGAAAAAGAGAAAAGGCAAGAACCACTGCTTGGTAAGAGCCTCACCAAACGCCCCCTCTTCCAATGTCCTTGTGCTACTAAGCTTTGAGATCTTTCCTCAAGGTCTGAAGATCTCTGCAAAGTGCGGATACTCCGCAGCCAGAATCAATTGATCGCCAGCGAATTAACAGCTGCTCCCTGGAGCTGGCTTTCGGATGTCTCACAGCTCTAGGAATGGCTGAGCAGAAACCTGTCCTCCTCCGAGATTCCAGGAAGGATGTAGGGCACACGTGGGGGCTCTGATGATCTGCTCAGCTTTGCAGGGAGTGTGCTTTGCACCCTGATCAGCCCAAAGGTGAAACAGGGCCACCCGTTTGCAAAATGGAGTCAAGAATGACTTTGTCTGTGGTGAAAAATCACCCAGGTCAGCGAGGGATGACACATCTCTTTCAAAATGCATAAAGGGACATTCGTGGGGAAACTGGGAGGCCGAACGGAGTCTACAGTTGGGTCACAGGACCGTACTAAGTTTACTACGTAATATGTTAACATTAGGGGAGGGTCGGTGAAGGGTCTATGGGGCCGTCTGTAGTCCTTGCCTGTCAATGTAAAATCATATAAAAAGATAAGGTTAAAAAATAAATAAAGTGATGAAAATGTCCCTTTTACAAGAAGGCCAAAATCTCAGAGAGATTTTGATGCCACGTGGAGAGTGTCTGTTTGCCCAGCGAAAATTCAGCGCCTCACCTGAAAACTATTTTGAGAAGGAGCGCCTTGAACAATGCATTTCAGATGCCGAGCGCATGTAGTTTATTCTTCTGGAGCGTTCTCCACCCTGCAGATCAGTTCGAGTGTCCTATTGTAATCAGTTTGCACCTGGAGCTGCGGAGGCAGGGCCCTGCTCAGGCCTTTATGTCCTCATAATGCTGCCTTCCCGGCCACCCATTGAATCGGGCCCCTGCTGCATTTCACACTTGGATTAACTCAATCATGCAAATTATGTCAAGCCTAAAAGAAATCAGGCTGTGGGCAAATAAGAAATGCTAATAAAAATTGAAACTACGGCTCACAGCCGTGATGCTCCTTTATGGCCCTGCTGCCCACAGGCCTTAGACGTGCTGGCTCTGGCCAAGAGGGAAAGGGAGGGGCAGACGGGTTTGAGTTATCACATAGAGAAAAACCACAGTGTTAATTAGATTCCCAAATCTTGATTCACCTCTCTGGGTGGAATAACCAGGTTCTGACAAGATTAGTGGGATAAAGCTTCCCGTGCAAAGCATTGCTTGAAATATCTTCGTTTGTCCTTACCAAGCAGAGAGATCCAGAGGATATTCTGTGGGTTTCCTAAGGTCCTTCCTGTATAAACAGCCTCCTGTCTTGGCCCCAGGCCTCTGCTCTGATGGTCCCTCTTCTCGGAACACCCTCTCGTAGATACCTGCATCACACGTCCGATGCTAATCATTCCTCTCCGAGGCCTGGCTCAAACACAGTCTCTCAATTCTGAAGACTGTCTGGTGGCTTTCAAGAAACAGGCTCCCTTCCCTCTCTGCTCTGTCCTGTTTTGCTGGCTCACGTGAGTCACAAACATCTACTGGTTTACACTGTACTCTTTAGTGGATGGGAGGCTCCTTTCTGCCGGCATGCAGGTCCCCTGACGGAAGAGCCGTGTCCTCTGGGTGTCTCCTCCCAGATCTGGCACCAAGGTCTTTACTCACCATCGTGGGTGTTCAGTAACTATTTTAAGAAGGACTTACTTAGTGTTTAGGTGATAGACGAAAGAAGTACCACGATGAAAGGTGTTATTAGAGCTCCTGACTTCTATCTCAGACTTGCTCCTTGCCCAGACGATTTGGTTTCAATTCTCTATTGGCAGAGAATACTAGTCAAAGAGGGAGACCCACCATGTACATTTCTAAACAAAAGCCAAATTGAAAAAGGACCAGGAACACACAAGGAGGTGCTGGGGCCCTACTGGAAACCCTTGAGTGCATGATTCCAGCTTGTCCTTGGCTCCTAGGGGGTGAACCCAAATGAGTAGCAGGTGCTAGGTTTGACCCCCTGCTCGCTCCGGAATGCTTGCTCTACTTAGCCCTGGGCTCCCTTCAGGGGCTTCATCTACTTTGCTTTAAAGCTATTGACTTGAGATTGCCTGCACAGAAAACTTCCTGTAGCCACGAACATGGATCCGATTTAAGTTTATTGAATGCAGAAACTACATTTACAACTTTTCTGTATAGGGTCACAGCACTTAACTCAGACTGTAGTTCAGAATTATTAGCTTCATAATCACCCCTACCAGTGGAATAAGTTTACCTGGCAGGACCTTTCTCTGACCTCATCCTGATTTCACGTCACCTGCTCCCGCCATGGTGCTTGGGAACGTAGCGTGGGGAAGGCTCAATAGAGCACAAACAATGGCATTCTTGCCAACGACGATGGGCTCACAATTGATGATTGCAGGAACGACCTTTACTGAGTGCTTCCATGAGCCAGGTGTTGCGTTTAAAGGACGCACACTCACTATCTCATTTAATTTTTCCTTTGGAAAGCCTCTGGGGAGGATGCTCGATGATGGTCCTTATAAACCTTTACACACATGGGATCTGGGGCTCTGGGAGACTCAGAGCCTGAGCCCCAAGTCAGCAAGAAAAGCAGCATTTCTCCTGGTCCTGTGGTCTTTCTCAATCTCAGGGTGCATCAGGCAGAGTGAAGGCCGTGAGACATACATTTTCTTATAAATAATCGTTGTTCTCAACAGAGGGACTGGAATGCTGCTGGTTCTGTCTTTTGGGTTGATGTAAACAGTCTGGATTGACCAGAGTCTATTCTCCACATCCAGCGGGGAGGCTGATGCCTGCAGATTAGTTAGTTCATAGAAGAATGTACTTCGATGAGCATATGCAGGTAGAAGGAGCCTGCAAAGCCCCCCCCCGCCCCCAGGATCTTTCTCCACAACCTGTGCTTTGTAGAAAAGAGCTATAGTGTTAGACTTTATGCCACATTCATCTTTACATTCCTGCTTCTCCTGGAGAAAGCTCTGTGACAAATATTGGCAATAAAATTATCCACCATAATCATTTTTCTCTTAAACCAACTCACTTATAGTTAATGTCCACCAGAGTAGGTGGGTTAAAAATAACCTCCTATTTTCTCCCCTTCAAGGTGATTGGCACCTCTTTTTCCGCTCAACAGTAGAGAGTACCAAAGCTCAGCAGCGGTTTTACTCCTAGCGGCTTGTTGCAACTGCACACACACACACCCCTGACAGATACAACGGGGATTAATGAGCCATGGCCAGAAGTTTGATTTTTCTGTCAAGTGCTCCCATCCGTTTTTAATAAACAGAAGAACAACATAAACTCCATTGCTTGCTCTCCACAGCTTAAACCCAGCCGGTCGCTCCCAGTACCAAGAGTGTTGAGCTGAGTTATGATTCTAAACGACTGACAAATGCTTTTACGAGCCCCTTCGGTAGGTTACTCTGGTGACTGGCTTTGCTCTCCCAGTCCCATCGCTCTGCCTCTCTCCAATATGGGCCACTCGGTGCTTTGCCAGGGGAAACCGTCAAGTGTAATATCACATTTACAACTAAATGGCTTCAATTTATTGTCACTGGTGTAAAAATGCCAAAATACCCACTGTTTTCCCTTTAAGCCACGCTGTGTGCTCTTTTGCAGAAGGCTGTCTCCCGCAAGGACTAGAAGTCGAGCCAAGGTACGGAGAACTTATCACAGCAGATGGTAGGAACCAGGTAGGATCGCAGAACGACGCCTGACATCGTGGCACTCGTCCCCTGTTCTGATGAAGCTGTATTCTGTTTCCAGGAAATACCTATCCTTACCAAAAACACTCATTCCCAGAACCTGCTTTGTCCACATTCGCTTGAAACTTGCGTTGCTCAAAAAAAAAAAAAAAAAAAAAAAAAAGATGAAGAACACGAATGTCTTTTCTCATTCCCTTTTGATTTTGCAAAACAAAGTAGGATTTAGGTGGCACATTTACTTCTTTATTCCCCGAGATAGTCCTTGCCTTAAACCAAACTGACCACAGGATGTCACCAGTGTTCCATGAAAATCCCCTGGAAAGGGCATTTACCTGGTAATGCAAAACTTGTTTCTTAAAGAAGAAAGGTCAGAGCGCATACATGTGGTCACACCTACAATTTCAAATGAAATCTGGTTTTGCAGAGGCAGTCCCAGCTTTATCACGTACAATCAAAGCAGATCTGAACCAAAGTTGTCCTTGAAGAAGAGGGGCCACCTACAAGTAAAGCCACTAAACTTAACAGCCCAGAGCTGCTATTTAATTGCCCCTGAAGAGAAGTCACCCTGAGGTGGAGTTAATAACCAATACCAGATCTTTTTTTTTTTTTCCACTTTAATTTTCTTTGAAAGCTTCATGCTCGAGCAATGTGGTGACCAATATCTAACGGAATTACACGCTGCTCAAATACCTTCCTTGTAGCGACATAGTTAGCAAATCCCAAAATGAGAGTCTAAACAGATAAAAGGGACATGAATAGACATCTTAAACCTATTGAGGGAGAGAAATTCTAAAAGAGAAATTAGTTAGATCACGAGCCCGGTCCTGCCTTGCACTGTGACAGGGCTCACAGCCCCAGTGCAAACAGGCAGGTGTGGATGAGAGAGCTCTAAGGGGCCGTGCCCAGGGGAGAACACGAGGGAAAGCCGAGGGCCAGAAATTAGGGAGGTAAAGTTTCAGACTGTGTTTGTGAAACATTTCTTCCATCTCTTCATAAATTGAGAGGCCGGAGTTCTCTATAAAAAAACAAAACAAGACAAGACAAAAAATCGGAGTCACTTTTCCAAAGTTCTCTCCGAAAAAAACCCATAGGTCAAGCCACAAAGAGCAAGGCAGCTTGTCAGCTTCCTTCTTGGCCTGGATGAACCCAGTTCCAGAAGATTCCTATTGGTTTATGTTATCAAAGCTTCGTGAGTTGAGACAAGTACACTGCCGTTATCAATTCCCCAGCTGTTATCGGAGTCCTCGCCTTTGCTCGATTGTACGTGTCTGCTGACCGCAGAAGCCTATTCTTTACAAGCAAGAAGTCAGACAGCCCACGCCGGTTCATCTTAGGGACAGTGTATCAGGAAAGAGTTTGCACAGAGGCTCTTTCCCATTCTTTCATTTGTATACAAATCTGAACACTCTGTTAATTTAAAAACTTAATCTAAGCAATGCTTTTATTAGTTTGGCGGCTGAGATGTGCTGAATGTTGAATTTTGAACCCCCAGGGCCTTGGAATAAGACCATATCTGGAGATAGGGCCTTTAAAGAGGGAATTAAGTTCAAATGAGGTCATATGGGTGGGCCCTAATCCACTAATATGATTAGTTAGTGTCCTTATATGAAGAGGAGATTAGGGTGCAGACCCACACAGAGGGAAGGAAGACCATGTGAAGACATAGGGAGAAGGTGGCCATCCACAAGCCGAGGAGAGAGGCCTCAGAAGAAACCAACCCTGCCCACACCTTGATCTCGAACTTCCAGCCTGGTCCAGGTTTGTAGGAAAATAAATTTCTGATGTTTAAGGCACCCAGCCTGGAGTACTTTGTGATGGAAGCCCTAGAGAACTGGTACAGAGGCTAAAATAGCTCACTTTGGTAATACGAGTTCTGTAATACCAATCACATGCTCTTTGGTTAAACACCACTCCTGTCTTCATAGTAACCGCCGATACCGAGAACTTGCTGAGCGTGAGTGGGCTCAGTGACTGAGACGCAGCCCACAACTCTAGTGAACCCATAATTCACATGGAATTGGACAACCGTGGTGCCGGCTGGGCCTTATAAACCCTCTGGCTCATGTAATTTTTTTTTTTTTTTAAGATTTTATTTATTTATTTGAGACAGAGAGAATGAGAGAGAGAGAGCACATGAGAGGGGGGAGGGTCAGAGGGAGAAGCAGGCTCCCTGCTGAGCAGGGAGCCCGATGCGGGACTCGATCCAGGGACTCCAGGCTCATGACCTGAGCCGAAGGCAGTCGCTTAACCAACTGAGCCACCCAGGCGCCCTGGCTCATGTAATTTAACTCATGACTCTGTTACAACAGTCTGGACCGATGGAGCATGGGAGTCGCCCACCACTACCCCAGAGACGGGGTTGCCCACAGTGCGCTTGGGGCTCACTCTGCACAGCAAACACTAGGTGCTCCTCAGAAGTGTTGGAATTCCTTCAGCTGCTTCGAAACTGCCGCGGGTTGTACTTGAGTTAGTCACTTGCCGCGTTTCTGCCATTATGCCTGGACCAACCCAGAGGCTCGCTTGTCTCAGCCCAGCGTCTTTCCACTACAACACACTGCCTCGTACGAATACCTGATTTATAAAAAAAAAAAAAAGAAAAGAAAAGACAAAAGAAAGAAACAGAAAAAGAAAAAAAAAGGCAAGCTGATAGATCATCGTTCTCACCACAAAGGTATTTGCAACTCAAAAAAGGAGTCGCCATGGAGGCTCCTTTAAATAGGAAGGTCCCCTCGTATACTGGAAATATGATTGGCTTTATAGAAATTCAATTTACAACTCTTTAAAACTCACCTATTTTGTAAAGTGAAAGGGAGCACACGGGGACTCCCAACATATCAAGTGGAGTCAATAATCACACCCTGGGAGGGTTCGCTAAAGGAATGGGTCACGGGCCAGAGAGGAAGGGATGCACTTCACTGCCCTTGAATCTGAGGTGAGCTTTGTGTGCGACAAGCTCTGTGCACCCTGCTCCACGCGCGTTCTGTCGCAGATCCCTTTTCACAACCCTGGGGGGGTGAGAACGATGTTTATCCCCATTTCACAGGTCAAGAAACTGAGGCACGGAAAGATGAGGTGCCTTGCTCAAGGTCAGGTTCCTCACTGGCCCAAACCGCCGTGAGCATCCCAAGAAAACAGGGACTTTTAGCTTGAATCTGAACTGGAAATTAGAAAATCAAAAAGAGCCACTAGACATTCACTGACTCAAAAATAGAGAACACATATTGACCTTCTGGTTTTGAAATTGTTTAATAACTGGAAACTAGTTTCAAACTTGAGTTTGGCGCAGTTTTGAGGGGTCAGTTGAGAGGAATACAAGGCTTATTTTCAAAAGCGAGTTGCTACATTTTTCAAAGCAATGCTTTCAGTCTGAGGTGGGAGGAAACAGATACAAGGGAGGTGTAATTTAAACATTTTATAACTAATTGATGTGTAAAGTAAAATATAAAGATCATCCTTATAGTTTTGACAATCGTAGAATATTAAAAGCCTTCCTTTTTAAGGATTAGGGAAAATATTCAGGTCATTATTTGTTCAACTCAACCATTTAATTACGTGAATGTCTTCTTCAAAATACCCTACTAAAGTCTCAGAGGATATGTGTGAGTGTTCTACGCCATGTCTTCCTTACAATAATAATAAGCAAAAAGTAAATACAATTTGGTGTTTAAATAGCTTTCTTCTTTTCTTTGGCCACCCGGGTCTTCATTTCGTTTAATTAATCTGCTCACTGCTAGTGCGTACCACCTCTTTGCGACGCTTTGGGATGCTTTCGATTTCCTGGTGTACAAAAGAACGATCCGTGTGGTTTGATTCTGGACCGTGAGCTTGCACATGGGTCTGCGTGCACTCTGGAAGCATTCTTCCTCTTCCCCGTGTGTGAGCAGAGACTTCAGGAGTTGTTAGTGGCTTCTGCCTGTTCTGAGCGTCCACCGTGTATTACTCCCTGTGCTGGATTCACCAACTTAGAGAAAGCAAATGATGTCCAAACACCACAAGGCACAATTTGAGGGACCCCACTCGATGTCTGGCTCCTTTGTGCCATTACTGGGTGTTAACTTCTGTAAGTGAATATTTAAGTCTGGTCACTTGCTTGCTTTTCCTGTTGTTTTTAATACACAGAGCATCTACCATTCAGTAAGCCCTTGCCCCCTTCCTTCCTGTGTGTGTGTGTGTCCTCATTTCCCTCCCTGGCTGCCCCCTCATCAGTGCATTCTTTGGCCATCCCCTGGTAGGAGAATCGTGGGGCTGGGGGTGGAGTGGAGGATGAGGGGGGCCCAGGCAGGAACGACTGCCTACCTTTGATGCCTTTTCCAGCGCGATGCTCTGACTAATGAGCAGAGGCCACTAATGAAGAGCGAGGCCGGGTCTCTCCTTTTCCAGAGACTGAGTCCATTACCCTCTTGGTCCCCACTAGCCTGCGGGCACCCAGCCTGCTTCCCAAATGGATGACTTCTGGCTCACTGTGCCGTTCCCAGTTCTGGTGCCAGTGGCCGTGAATAACCTTGCTTTTGTGCGTATTTATTTTATTTCGAATTTCTCCACCCTGGCTCTTTCCACCTCTACCCCACCCCCCCTTCACTGGCCCCATGTGGTGATGTTTCTTGAAATGTTAGATTCTTTCTTCGTCTGTCCCCCCTCCAGCTCTGGAAGCATTTTGTTTCTGTGCTGCTTTGTGAAGCTGGTGCTGAGTCCAGATCCTTGGGGCTTTAAAGTTGAATTAATTATTAAACAGGAAGGGAGCGGTACTTTCAGCAGGCGCCAAGTAACTATACTTAAACTGCAACCTGGCACTGTTTTTCCCACCCTGGTGCTGTGGTTTGCTGAAGGCAACTGGAGATTTTTATTCTAGTTTTAATCAAGCATCTCTGTAAGTTTTCAGGCAGTTAAGATTTGGCAGTGAAGGGCTGGGAAGTCAGTCTTCATCACCTCCTGACCATTTTGGCCAAAAAAAAAAAAAAAATTTTTTTTTTAAAATCAGAAGTACTTTCCCAATTCATAAATCAACCTGAAATTGACCGTTCCCTACTGTTCACCTTTCCTGAGAACAGGGTGGGCTTTTATCTCAAATGTATGTGCGTGTGTGTCTTATATTTCTATCAATCAGTTCCTAGTTGTAGAGAAAGATGATGTTTTTTTGGCTAAAACCATCAGAACATTGACCTTGTTGCCTTGTGATTGTTATATTCATGGCTTTAATTTGGGGGCCACGTTGATACCAGCACTAAAAACTACTACTGATGACGTGTGGTTGAATTTCCTAATTTCAATTTCCTGAATCCAGTCATTACTACTTTTGAGAAATCAACAACCCATCGGAGTTGCTGGGCCCACTTGGCCCAGATACCGGCCATGGGTGTTCTGTCGCAGCTTCGCGAGTGAGGTGGTGCCAGTGGTTTGTAGAGAAACCCAAGCCCATATCAAAGGTATCAAAGTAACAGCCTGAAAGGGTCAGCTGCCCCCATGCCGGGCTCCCCCGTTTGATTTCCGCAGGGCTGCTGGCTTGTGGTGGCGGCTCTTTCCCGGTCTCAGCTGACTGGCTTTCCACGGGAAGCAGCATAGGAAGAGTGCTCAGTCTGCTCCATTAAGTCTCCCCTGTGGCTGAACAGCAGTGCGAGCCGCTGTGGAGGGAGGGAGGCAGAGCTCCCCGGGTGCAGCTGGGTGCGTAGGTCGGAGCATGAAGCATCCTTAAGAGGAAAGGGAACAAAGATTTGGTTAAAAATTTAGATTCATGCATATACATCGGGAACAGGGCAAAAAAACAGTAGCCCAACGCATACAACCCTCCTGCTCTCCTCCCCGCCGGCTTGTGATGAGCGTGCACGTTCACGACTGAGCAAGGTACACCCTCCCACCCTTCATGGTGTGGGGGGAAGCTTTCACCGTGCACATCCTTTCTATGTGGGAACTGGGTAAAAATGAGGTATGATCTGGGAGCCTTGCTAGCCAACATTCTTTTGAAATGCTTATTTCCCTTTAGAGATAAATATATGTGTGTGTTCATGTATATACACATACATACACACATATATATACATACATACACACACATATATATTTATTCAGGCTGACAATTCTTTTAAAACAATATAAAATTCCTACCTCATGTGTATTATCTACATCTTGACTGTATAACTTCCATCAACCAGTAAATTGAATAACGCTAAGCGAAAAGTGTGGTCCATTGGCTCATTTAAAAAGACCAGTTAGAAGAAGCCAGATAAATTCACACTCCCAAGAATTTAACTAAACTCCAAATTTCAACAACCTTCCCTAGATTTCCCTGAATCGCCACCTTTCCCACCGGCTCACCTTTTCTCACTTGGTCACCCTGCGCACCGCCCACCCCCCCACCCCCCCACCGCCTTACCAAAGCTGCTTTCTGTTCCCACTCTCGTGTTTGGTCCTGTTATTTAGGATTCTACAATGGCCGCACTGTAATCATTAGGCTTCTGACTCCAGTAAGTAATTTAAAAACTCAGATGAAAAATGACGCATTCCGCATCAAGCAATATTTGGAAGATATATTTACTAAATAGACGAGTTTGTACAATTTCAACCTGTTCTTCGTGTCCCATTTTTCCACCGCCCCCAGAAAATATATTAAGAGCTGGTTTTAAAATGAAATGATCCGATTTCTGGTCTTTGACTAAACAAAGATCTTAGTCCTTTTGGTTTGAAAATGGGTTGTTACTCCCATCCCTTGCCTGTGGAGAGTTTGCAATACAAAACTTTTCAAAAATACTTTATTTAAAATAATCTCCTAGGGGCTGCCCTAAGTCTTCTATGTTCAGATATTAGAGCACACTCAAAAAGTGAGTTGAAAAGGAAAACTGGCCAAAGATAATAACAACACCGTAAACAAAAACATACACAAAAACGAAAAAAGGAAAAAATATGGGGAATAGAAAATACTCACGCACCGCTTTTTCAACACCTTTGATTCCCCCTAGCTTTCAAGATAACTCTAAAAATATTGTCAAGACCTATAGTTTCCTGCAGACTTTCTCCCCATGAACGCCAAGAAGAAACAGTTAGCAAATGTGTGTTTCTGGTTTGTGGCAACTCCGTTCCAAAAGAATAATGAGGCATTGCTGTCGTAATGAGGAAGATTTACTTTAAAGGGGGTCGTCTGGGTAGCTGTCCCCGTCCTTACTTGCTCTTTGGGACCGCCAGCGCCGGGCAGGGCGGGCTTCTGGGCCGAGTGACAGGCTCCGATTCTCGGCGGAGCCGAGCCAGCTGCCTGCCAAGTTGTAGTCCATCCCTGCAGGTGTATGGGCCACAGCCCTAGGCAAGGCTGTCCCTGCCTTCCCCCAAAGGTCTCCGAGCCCTTCTGCAGCCCAGCTGGTTCCAATTTGAGGCCTACACTCAGTGTTGGAGCTGTATTGAGTTTCTTCCCTGAAACCAACAAAACCTGCTTCAGCATTTTGCTTGGATTAAAATATTTGTCCCTTTTCTTACAGGGCAGAAGGAGGACTCCTGAAGCCTCCGAAGGAAGGAAATCATTACAGGGCCCTACAGAAGTAGGTCATGTGCTACAGCTGCTCATAGTTTAAGAGGAAGAAACATGGGACCTCAAACCTGGAACACAACTCTTTCAAAATGCTTGAGAGCAGCCCAAGAAAAACATCCTCCCGAGGCTTATCTAATAACCATGATCTATAATCGTCTCAATGTGTGCTTGCGTTTCCTTCGGAGTTTGCACCTACTTCCCAGAGCTAACGAGATGCCGAAACAGAACACAGAAAAATTTAATGAAGGGGATTTAATAGTTTGTGTTAAAGCTAATATGGTCCATTAGGAGCTGTCATTTTTATAAACAATGGAGATATGTTACCCTCTCCTTTGGTGTAAAGTCATTCCATGCAGGACCTGTAAACATTCAGTAATGATCTGTAGAACATGCATGAAAGACAATTAAGGCGCCACTTGAAAAGCATCTTTTCCTCACATATTTGGTTTCTTGCTAAATAAACTCGTAAAGATCATACATGTGTCAGCATACGCTGATACTGTACAGAGGAACACGTGTGCGAGTTGCCTTCATAAAATCAAAGAATAGACGTCTTATAAAGTGTGTTTGGTTTCCATAAGCTTGGGAAGTATCAGAGGCGATTAGGTAATTTAGGATCGCAGTTTCTGTTCTTTAGTTCATGCTACAGTAAGAGAACCACTGCTATGTTCTGGTGGTGTAGGGAACATAAAATTAACAGTTCACGATGCTATTAAAGGTGCAATGACAACCTTCGAAAGCTGTAAATAAAAAAGTTTCTGTAAAATCTACGTATTGCAAAGATAGTACGTCTGCTAAGATCCAAATACCTTTCGGAATTTATTTTTTAATTGCGACCGGCACCCGGCAGGGGCAGGGCTTTAGGAGTTGTATGCTTTTTGGAGACGAACTGAATGTACTTGAGAAAATGAAATCTACTTGACTCTCTCTGACTTCGTAAATAGAATTTGCTCCCTTGCTCTCCCTTTTCTTTTAAAGACAAATGGCTCCTTCTTATAGGTTTTCTGTTTGGCAGAATTTGATGAAAAATTCTTCCGACTCCTTCGCGTTTCCTTCTGTGGACAAGAGGGAAAGGTGGGGGGAGCGGGGAGGTCCAGATTAAAATTATGCTACTTATTCAGAGACTTGAAAGCTCCCGTGAAGAGTTTTGAGAAGTAGCCTCGGGCAGAACTTGCTATCAATGAAGGCCAGGAACAAAAAACATTTAAGAGCAGATTACAAATCCCTCCTAACAAAGCAAAATCAAATCACTGATCGATAAGTGCAGCTGGGTTTAAATTATTTCCTTAAAAAGGCTTTAAAAACTTTTTGGAATGATAGGCTGGAGGCTGAACCTTTTATGCTTTAGAGCAAGTTCCTTCTGGAAAAGTCTTTCCCCTCTCTTCCAGGGAGGCCTCTCCTGGGACCAGCCAGAGTTCCTCTCTTCTTGCTAAACATGGCCCTGTGGCTGGAAAAGGCTGGCCACATGGTTTTCAAGAAAGGGAAAGATATTCTTTGATGTATGTCAAGTGCTCTAAGATATTTTAGCGATTCGTCCCAATAGCCTAGCTCGATTCCCCATGGTCATCTCTGAACTATTTGTGAAATGCCTGACCTGGGGTGTCTCCTGTTGCTATAAAATCAACCTGAAGCCTAAAGAAAATCTTTAACAAAGAAAGGCCCCAGACACTAGGTCACTCAAGCCACAAAAATGTGCCCGGTAGATTGCGGCGTGCTGTCTAGATCAAGGCCATGTGGGGGATGTGGAGACGTACCTCCCAGATCCATACTTAAACTCAGATGCCTAGCTCTTTTGGTGACTGAATCCATAGTTTTTAAAAAACAAGGGGAGAGAGAAAAGAAAGGAAACCAATGAGCAAGTGGTGTTCAATTTATTCCCATATGTTCCAAATGGCACAGAGATAAGCAAAAAGGGTTCTGGTACATTTTTTAATGATTTCATTATCACCAGACAAGAATTGAAAGATTGTCCAGATGCTATTGGAAAGATAGAAAAATGAGATTAAAATGTAAAAATAATAATAATACCATGAATGGCTCCCTGCCCCTAGAACCGGCCAAGGCCAGACTTGATGTGATCTTTGAAGTCAGGCCTCTTTGCAAAGCAGTTTATACAAAGGGAAAGTGGAGATTAGGTAGAAAAACTTGATTCTGGCCTGGCCCCCTCTTCTCTCCATGAGCGTCATTTGACCGGGGCTGGGCGGGGGGGGGGGGGGGGGGGTGGATTGTAATTTTAGCAGAAGAATCAGTGGGGGCAAAAGGTAAAGGGAGGCTTCGTTGTTCACATGGGCCTTGCCAGGCTGAGCAGCGTGCGGGTGGAGGGTGGCCCGGCCAGTGGCCTCAGATAGCCCATGTCACACACACAAGGATCTGTGGAGGACAGGAATTACCCCGTTACAAGTGGGTCACAGACCTACTCCTTCCCTTTTCCTGGGCTCCTCCTCTCCCATAATATTCACCTTGAAGCAACGCGTCCTGCACCATTACAAAATGTCCTGGCCACTCTAGTCTGAAGAAAGCTCTCCCTTTTCTGAGGGCTCCTTTCCTGCTCATGTAGAAATGATTTACTGCCTAGCAAATGGTTTTATTATTGCTTCATGGGTGTGCATGTCATCTGCCTAAGAAGAGAGTAAGCTTCCTGAAGGTGAGGACTGAAGTTTTTTTATTCCTGATCTGGGCTCTATAGTCCCAGTTGCTCAGTAAAAATCCATCTATTAGGAACGTCTGGGTGGCTCAGTTGGTTAAGCATCTGCCTTCAGCTCAGGTCATGATCCCAGGGTCCTGGGATCGAGCCCCACATCAGGCTCCCTGCTCAGTGGGGAGTCTGCTTCTCCCTCTCCCTCTGCTTGCCACTCCGCCTGCTTGTGCTCTCTCTCTCTCTGACAAATAAATAAATAAATAAAATCTTTAAAAAAAATCCGTCTATTACTGGATGGTTGATAAGGAAACTGGAAACAGAAGGCCAATTAACATGCCCAGGAAAAGTACAGGAAAGTTAGAATCTTACCCAAGGACTCAAAGCCTGTTTAGTGGTAAGACTTTTGCAAGTATCGCTTGAAGCAGCCTACCTGTGGAAGGATGGAAGAAGACTCTTTGGGAAAGAAACCTCCCTTTGACAGCACCGCCTGTCCCGGCAAGCCTTCCTCCAGAAATCCCCTGAGAGTAAGAACTTCGACTCCCGAGTCTGGATTCCAGGCCCTGCCGCCCTTTTCTTCCGTTAGGCTGAGACCTTCCACTACCTGGCGGAAGGAGCAGAACTCCCAGCTCCCTGAAAATATTGGAGTTGTATATGCAGGGGGCTCACTGTCATCTACTTTTGGTACGACCGCTACTTTTGGCTGCTCCATGTTTATTTGTTCTGCACGACAGATGCAGAGGACACGTTTGTCTCATGGCTAAAGCACTATCTGACCTGCCTTGCAAACCCCAAGAAAATTTCTCTGGCAACAGAGTTGTTTTCTAATCTTGGCAGTAACCTCCCTCCGCAAAATGTTACATGAACACAATAGAAATCAGTATGGCTATCTGGGTTTTATAGTTGAAACGTTTTAAGGGATACTTGTAAATTAGGTTCTCAAAATTCTAACAATATCTACTTGTCTTTTTGCTTAGAATTCTTTAATTTTCTTTTATTTTAAAGATTTTATCTATTTATTTGAGAGAGAGCGAAAACACGATTGCGGGGCGGGGGGGAGAAGCAGACTCCCCGCTGAGCAGGGAGCCCGATGTGGGACTCGATCCCCGGACCCTGAGATCATGACCTGAGCCAACGGCAGATGCTTAACTGACCGAGCCACCCAATAATCCCAACTTTTACATAAGATTTTTTTAAATTTTAGATTTAATTTTTAAGTAATCTCTACATCCAACATGGGGCTCGAACTCACAACCCCGACATTAAGAGTCGCATGCTCCACAGACTGAGCCAGCCAGGTGCCTCTATAATTCTTTCACTTTTACCAAAAGACTTCTAATTTCCTGTTTCTGAGAATGGAGACAAGCAATATATAGAATTGTGTTTATTCTGTTCAAGGTTGATCGCTGGGCTGCTCGTGCCACTGAAAACTTTTGCCTTTGTTCTTGGTGCGGCTTGAAGGATGAGTCTCTTAGCCGTTAACTGTCTTCGTTAATTGGCGTGCCACGGAAGTTCTTTTTGCATGTAGTACAAATCACATTGTAAAGAGCAAGTTAATCTCTTTAGTTCAAAAACCATCTATTGAGTCATTCATATGTACAAATACGAGTGACAGCAAAACTGCACATAAAGCCCATTAGTTGGGAATGTGGTTGTGTTCAGCTTTTCTTGCTCGTGCCAGTAACTGGAACAGAGTCCGTGGCTCCCATTTACACAGCTGGGGTGCTGCTTCCCTCAGTGGTTCATCAGGTGTGTAAAGGCAAGGTCATCCCCAGATTACTGCGGCTTTAGGCAGTACACAGAATTCACTAACACGGGGGTGGGAATTCGAAATGTAAGTTTGTGCATGGGTTTTTAGTCTATATGTGTCAGATAACTGCTTATTTTCCACTAAATAGATGTGCTCTGAGATCCTGGAGGCAGCTGCTGGACACCCATCATGGTGGCATGTCTCATTTTTACTACTCTATGGCTTGGGCGGCCAGCTTCAAGATGTAAGTGAGAATGTCCATAAAGGGAGCGTGACCAAGATGTGGAAATGCCAGTGAGGTCCTTAGGTCCCCAAGGCCTGTTGGAGCAGTTTTACCTGACTTTCAAAGCCCTCCCTCCCTCCATCAGTGATCCTCATGGAATTATCTGCCTTGTCTGTCCGTAGTCCAACACAGATGATTCGGTGTTTTCACCAACCTGGGCATCCTTTTGCTCTTGGACTTGCTCTTTGTGGCCTGGAAACTTTTTCTTGTGTCTGTCCGTCACCCTGGAGTCTCCCCAACCAATAACCTTTTACCTCTTCCAAAACTAACTTTTTAAAGTTTTCATGCAAGTAAAAACTCTAGTAAAGTACTGAGAAGCGTTTGTCAAATACCCCTTGTCAAATAAAAGCTGTTTAATCAAACTTGAGATGATGCCACCTGATGACAAGTTCTCACTTATTTCACTATCAAGGAGCTCTCCAAATGAACTCCACTGTAAGTCTGGTCCTTCGGCTTTCTGAGATCCTCCTGATTCTTCAATACTCAGTTCTTCAGTTTTTATTGTATTCTTCTACTTACTCCGAACAAGTGCATATGTATGCGTGTGTGCCTGTGTGCACATGTTATTTTGGGGACTATGAATTCCTTCAGGAGGACAAGAATTATCATCTTTTTAAAATTTTTTATCCTAAGTCATCTATAATCACAGAAGTCCTTCGATAAACATTGCCAAATTACTGGTAATTTTTTTAGGCAAAATTCTCACGACTTCAATAAAAACTTTACTGGGGAAGAAAGATAAAGTAGAGCAAAAGATTGTGCTCTAGTTCTGGATTAGTTCTGGACTAGTTCAACTCTAGAGAGTGCATATTTAATAAGAAATCTTAATAAAGAAGAAGTAATGAAAAAATGAGTAATTTTATTTTATTTTTTTTAAAGATTTTATTTATTGGGGCACCTGGGTGGCTCAGTCAGTTAAGCATCTGCCTTCGGCTCAGGTCATGATCCCAGGGTCCTGGGATCGAGCCCCACATCGGGCTCCCTGCTCAGTGGGGAGTCTGCTTCCCCCTCTCCCTCTGCCTGCTCATACTCTCTCTCTCTCTCAAATAAATAATAAATAAAATTAAAAAAATAAAAATTTTATTTATTTATTTGTCAGAGAAAGAGATAGAGGCCAAGCAGGGGGAGTGGCAGGCAGAGGGAGAAGCAGGCTCCCTACTGAGCAAGGAGCCTGAAGCGGGACTCAATCCTAGGACCCGGGATCATGACCTGAGCCAAAGGCAGACGCTTAACCGACTGAACCACCCAGGCATCTCCAAAATGAGGGATTTAAAATGCAGATTTTGTTCCGTGTTTCTAATTTTAAATAGGTTTTGAGGTGGATACCAGCATAGTTTGTCATCAGATAATGTAGTCTCAAGTAGAGCTGAAGAATTGTCTGTACATGTCCTATGAAGGTTATTCAGGCAATGTTTACCAAAGCTACCTCTTGATTGTTTTCTTTCATAAGCAGGAATAGGATTCCATTCTTTTTTTTTACTTAAAACTCTCTTGTTTAGGGCACCTGGGTGGCTCAGTCGGTTAAGCATCTGCCTTCGGCTCAGGTCATGATCCCGGGGTTCTGGGATTGAGCCCCGCATCAGGCTTCCTGCTCAGCAGGGCGTCTGCTTGTCCCTCTGCCTGCCCCTCCCCCTGCTTGTGCTCTCTCTCTCTGTCAAATAAATAAGTTAAATAAAAAAAACATAAACAAAAACACTCTCTTGTCTAGGAATTGGACTATCACACCAAAAAAAAAAAAAAAAAGAAAAACAAAGTCAGGAAAGAAACAAAGGTCATCACCATTTTCCTGACCTTCAGGAAAACTTATTTTATTCAGGAAATAAAGAATTTCTGCCTACGTGGGTAAGAGATCAGAAAAAAAAAAATAGTGGAGTTGTCCACAAAGATGAGGTGGAGATCACGTGTTCTCATCAGATGTCCTGGGACGGCTTTTGAATTTGATTTTTGAAATTCATTCAGATATACAAAGGCCCAGTGGAGAGTTCATAGAGCGCTGGGGTTTAGTGATCCAGGCGACAGTTCAGTGTCTAGTTTGGGAGGAAAGCAACTTACAAAGTCTGAATGGCGTAGGGAATGGGCTACCATTAATCCACTAAGAGATTTCTGTAGGGGAATTTCTGCAAGCTTCAGCTCATTATAATGAGGTAACAAATGCAGTTCTGCAGGGATACTTAGTAAAATTCTCGATGAACTAGTAACAAACCCAGCTCCTTGTACATCTGATACCATTGTATTTACCTAGTAGTCAGCAAGAGAGAAAAAAAAAATGTACTATTATTTTCCTAAGTAAAAGCAAATGAATGAAAATCTAAATCATCCAAATTGTGCCTTAAAAAGGCATACTTTGACAGAGAGTAACAGTGGGAACTGCCTAGTTTGTTGTCTGAATTAAATACAAATTTACACACCCAAATGACTAAAATAATGAAAGTGATAGATTAGTGTATTGATGCATAATCGCTGTCTAGAATGCAGAACTTATGAGCAGCCTGATTTTGAGAACAATTACATGTAATTAAAGCTGTGCCGGTTACAAAAAAAAACAACAAAAAACCAAAAAAAAACCAACAAAAAAACCCACAAAAAAACCCCAAGAGAAGTCCTTTGTGTATACAATTAATTACTTTTTTTTTTTTCAAGGAGGATAGCTCTTAAATATCTGTTCTGCTATTTATATCTGAGCCCATTCAGGAGGGATAGCGATATGAATATGGATTGCTTAGCCGTGTTCTTAGAATGTGATTTGCAACTCATGCTTTTCAGTCAGTCTTCTTTAAACACCTTTATAAAATAATAACATCCCTAAGACTCTAACATAAGAAGGCTATTAAGATTCCTGCTTTCTTCATCATTAATAAAAACAAGTATCTAGGGGTCTGTGTGGCTCAGTTGGTTAAGCACCTGCCTTCAGCTCAGGTCATGATCCCAGCGTCCAGGGATCGAATCCTGCATCGGGCTCCCTGCTCAGTGGGGAGTCTGTTGCTCGCTCTGACTCTCCCTCTGTGCTCTCTCTCTCTCAAATAAATAAATAAAATCCTTAAAACAAAACCAAAAAACCCCAAATATCTAGACCCAGCTAGGCAGTTTGTAAATCAACTTTTCTAGCTATGTCTCTGCTCTCTGAAGGGTGATTCATGGTAAATACAGTGATTCTCCTGCATGACAATATTCTTTTCCTTGTAAGGTCCCCAAATATGATTGTATTTCATCCGGACTCATGACAGTCCTGAAGTTCTGTGTCAATCTCGCATAAAAGGTTGTGGTGGTTGGTGTCCGTGTCACTCAGACCCCCTTCCTTGCCTTTTGGTGAGGTGTAGGGTCAGCCAGCTGTCGGGGCTTCAGGAGAGGTTCTGCCACTGGTGTCCAGCCACTTGCCAGGCTGCCACCCACCTTCCAGGACGGCCCTTATGGAAGACCAAGTGCAGTGATATCACCCATTCCCCCCGCTATCCTAGTTACAGAGCCAGTTCTCGGTTTTCTAGAGCAGTTCTTTAAGATGCATTCATCATTCAGAGTATAAGCAACAGCAGCTAGATTCCTTCCCTGTTGTAGAATTTTCTGCATGTGAATACCCTCACAAATCAGGGAGGGGGTTCTATGTCTAGATTTGTAGTGCAGGGAAAAAAGTCACCGGAGGAAACACCGAAATAAATGAGAATATGGATTTTATTCAGGCGGGTGACCTCTGAGTGGTGTTTCTCTTATTTTCTGTTACTCGAGGTGCCTGTGACATTTCTGGAATGAAAGGGGATCTGTCATGCTTGACCATGCAAGATGGGAGGTGACACTGTCCAGGGGGCAATTCCTGGCTTCAGCCCTTAGTGCTCTAAGACCTTAAGAGACTTATCTTCTCCCAGGTCTCCATGGGTCCTATTAGAAAAACTACAGTAATAGCTACCCCATAATGCTATTGTGAAGATGAGGAGATACACATACTGGAGCCTTGCCAGTGCCAGACTCAAAAGAATTATGAGTCAGCCTTAGTTGTTGTCGTTAATTAGTTGTATGTAAGGAATTAGTAAAAACACAAAAATGAATGATTACTTCATGATTATTTTACCTCAAATTCTATCATAGTCATCACTCCTTTGGTTTAGGATACCGTGGCAGAAGGTCCTTACTGAGTATCAACCTGGTTATATGCTGAAGAGATTTTCCTGGAAGGGCACGCAGAAAACTATTAATAGCAATTTCCTCAGTGGAAAGGATAGGTCAGGAGAGGGAAGAAGAACTCTTCTTCATCTTGTACATGTTCCTGCAGCATCTGAATTTTTACTATGTGCAGGTATATATTTTACTTTATCATAACAGACATTAACACCAAAGTGGAAATGCACTTTTCAGATTAACTAACACTGCACAGGATTCTGGAAGATAAGAATGGTGGAGACGAAAGGCACTTTGGCCCACCTCAGGGCACCATGGGGACATGTGGGGGCCCCACACCCATTACTGACCTCAGCACACCCTAATACAGGGATTATGGTACATATGATCTGGGCTCGATGAGACCTGATATTGAACATTGGTCTGGATACTGGTGAGCTGTGTGCCCTTGGGAAAGCTACTTAATCTCTCTATGCAGCAGTTCCCTCACCAGATATGTTTTCAAAGGAGGATCATAATGTCAAATTCTCCATTTCTCCACTTCTAAATGTGTTGTGAATATTAATAAGCTCTGCCATAGGGTAGGGTGGGGAAAGTTGGTAAATCTTTTTTTTTTTTTAAGATTTGATTTACTTTATTTTTAGAGACAGAGAGAGCGGGGGAGGGGCAGAGGGAAAGGGAGAGAATCTCAAGCAGACTCCATGCCAAGTGCGGAGCCCAACAAGGGGCTCGATCTCATAACCCTGAGATTGTGACCTGAGCTGAAGCCAAGAGTTGGGCGCTTAACTGACTGCACCACCCAGGTGCCTTGAAAGTTGGTAAATTTTAGCTTCTTCTTTCCCTTCCCTGATTCCTTGTCTAGTTGACTCATGAAACTTTTTTTTTCGAAAACATGGTATTTTTAATGAACTATTGGGACTTCGTCAAGATAAAAAGCTTCTGCACAGCAAAGGAAGCAATCAACAAAACTAAAAGGCAGCCTACAGAAAGGTAGAAGATATTTGCAAATGACATATCTGATAAAGGGTTAGTATCCAAGATCTATAAAGAACTTATCAAACTCAACACCCCCAAAAACAAATAACCCAGTTAAGGAATGGGCAGAAGACATGAATAGGCATTTTTCCAAAGAAGACATCCAGATAGCTAACAGACACATGAAAAAATGCTCAACATCACTCATCATCAGGGAAATGCAAATCAAATCTACAATGAGATATCACCTTACACCTGTAAGAATGGCTAAAATTAACAACACAGGAAACAATAGATATTGGCGAGGATGCGGAGAAAGGGGAACACTCTTACACTGTTGGTGGGAATGCAAACTGGTGCAGCCACTCTGGGAAACAGTATGGAGGCTCCTCAAAAAATTAAAAATATAAATACCCTAGGATCCAGCAATTGCACTACTAGGTATTTACCCAAAAGATACAAAAATACAGATTCAAAGGGGGACATGCACCCCAATGTTTATAGCAGCATTATCAATAATAGCCAAACTATGGAAAGAACTCAAGTGTTCATCAACTGATGAATGGGTAAAGAAGATGTGGTATATGTATATACAATGGAATATTACTCAGTCATCAAAAAGAATGAAATCTTCCCATATGCAATGACGTGGATGGAGCTAGAGTGTATTATGCTAAGGGAAATAAGTCAGTCAGAGAAAGACAAATAGCATGTGATTTCACTCATATGTAGAATTTATGAAACAAAACAGATGAACATATGGGAAGGGGGAAAAAAGAAAAAAGAGAGAAGGAAACAAACCATAAGAGACTCTTAAAGAGAGAAAAAACTGGGCGCCTGGGTGGCTCAGTCATTAAGCGTCTGCCTTCGGCTCAGGTCATGATCCCAGGGTCCTGGGATCGAGTCCCACATCGGGCTCCTTGCTCGGCAGGAAGCCTGCTTCTCCCTCTCCCACTCCCCCTGCTTGTGTTCCTGCTCTATCTCTCTCTCTGTCAAATAAATAAATAAAAATCTTTAAAAAAAAAAAAAAAAGAGAGAAAAAACTGAGGGTTGATGGGGGATGAGCTAGATGGGTGGTGTGTATTAAAGAGGGCACTTGTTATGATAAGCACTGGGTGTTGTATGTAAGTGATGAACCCCTGAATTCTATTCCTGAAACCAATATTGCACTGTATGTTAACTAATCAGAATCTAGATAAAAAATTGAAAAGAAAAAAATATATATATAATGCCTATTACCCCCCAAATCATAATAAATATTATATCTTGATTTAGAAACAAACAATCAAACATGGTATTTTTAGAAGAATTCGCTCCCTGTCTCTTTCTCTCCCCTCTTTTTTCTTTCTCTCTCCCTGTCCTCTCATCACTGTGTTTGGTGTCTTGAAAATCTACCAAAAGAAGCATTCCCAGCCTAGTCCAAAAAAAAATTTTTTTTTTTAAATTTTATTTACTTGACAGAGACAGAGAGGGAACACAAGCAGGGGGAGTGGGAAAGGGAGAAGCAGGCTTCCCGCTGAGCAGGGAGCCCCATGCGGGACTCGATCCCAGGACCCTGGGATCATGACCTGAGCCGAAGGCAGACGCTTAACACCTGAGCCACCCAGGCGCCCCAAAACGTTTTTTTTAAACAAAGGATTCCCCATCAGGAAACTCTACCTCAGAGCCGAACCCCACTGTGGCCTGGCTAACATTCTCTGATTCTGTCAGAGTGGAGGCTCGGAATGGCTGCCAGAAGCTACTCTTCCCTCTAAATCTGAGGAACATGAGTAGTCTTTTTTTTTTAACCTCCATTGGAGGCCAAATCATTACTAATCATGTGGCGTTCCTTTGTGGCCTTTCTTTTTGCAGTTTTAAAATTACTTTTGGGTTCAGGGACTTTTCTCGTACGCCTTCTCTGGGCTCTGCAGGGCACATGGCTGGAGCACTCAATTCTACATAATCGATGGAGAGTCTGGTTGGTAGAGTCCATCCTCCCTGACTTCTTTCGCTTCTATTTTGAGGATTAGAATAGGGTTCAAGTCCAGGGAGCCAAAGGAAACTTGGCGTCCTTTTTCCTTTCTTTAATTTCCAATCTCTCCAGCACATCCCTTCCAACACCTGGGATGGATTCTGTGTCTATCCCCATTGAAGACCCTTCTCAACTTATCATCATGTCCACTGGCCCAAAGAGGGGGTGCACAGGTGGGCTGTTGGCAGATATGTCATCTGATATGCAAATCACCAAGTGTTCACTGATGAAGACATAAAGGCTGACCTGTCCCAGCTCAAGTGATACCCAAAACTTCCCAAGAAAATTAAAATTGGACTGGCTGGGGGAGGAGTTAATTGTCCAGTTGCTCCAATCACTTGTACACATGACTACAAAACCCAAAGCCAGAAAACCCACACTACTCCAAAGTAGATCAGGAGCGTTTGCGCTCTTTCAGGAATTACTTTCTTATCAAAGGGTGTCATGGCAGGACCTTATATAGCAAGTTCCCTCTGTGCACTTAAAGCTCCTGGATCAAAACATTTTGTGGTGTGCAAGTTGCCATATCTGTAATGTTCCACTCCTTATGCAAGTGTGATGCACTTAATAGATATACAAGGCTATGTTCACAATGCCTTAGGTTTATGGAGGAAGGTGTGTTGAACTAATCACCTTTTACAAACTGGCAAGTTTTGGGTATGGTTTGTGGAACTAGTGAGTATTGTGGGCACTAGGGGCTGCATTTCATAAGCAAACAGACAGTTCCGTGCAGCTCAAAAGTGGGACCAACCCAAGTGTCCATTGACTGATGAATGGGTAAGAAAGACATGGTATATATATATATATATATATATATATATATATACAATGGAATATTAGCCATGAAAAACAATGAAATCTTGCCATTAGCCACAATGTGGATGGAGCTAAAGAGTATTATGCTAAGCAAAACAAGTCAGTCAGAGAAAGACAAATACCATATAATTTCACTCATGTGAGGAATGAAAAAAACAAAACAAATGAGCAAAGGGGGAAAAAGAGAGAGAGAGAGAGGCAAACCAAGAAACAGACTCTTTAACTATAGAGAACAAAATGATGGTTCCCAGAGGGGAGGTGAGTGGGGAGATGGGGGAAATAGGTGATGGGGATTAAGGAGGGCAGTTGTCGTGATGAGCACCAGGTGATGTATGAAAGTGTTGAACCACTATATTATACAGCTGAAACTATTATTACATAGTATGTTAATTAACTGGAATTTGAATAAACACTTTGAAAAATGGGACCAACAGATGCAAGATTCCAGGAGAATGGCAAATTCAATTCAGAAAAAGAGATGGTTGGATCAAAAGTCGGAGAGTTGAGGTTCTGAAGAACTGGAAGTGGGAAATGAATTTAAATGCTTTTGGTTAAAGATTTTAAAGGAGAAGGATCAATAATTATTTCATATTTTTGAAACGTGGCACTTCTTGGAAATAAATCTTCCTCTTAACCCAAAGTGGTGAGAATAAAGGCATTTGAGTGGCTGCAGGGAAGGTTTGTTGGAGGCAAATGAGCATCCATGTCCCTTTAAAAAATTATTTTTGAATCTAGTTAACACACAATGTTACATTAGTTTCAGGTATGCAACAGAGTGATTCAACTTCTCTATACCTTATGCTGTGCTCACCACAAATGTAGCTCCCATCGGTCACCGCACAACACTATTAAATATCATTGACTATATTCCCTATGCTGTGCCTTTTATCCCCGTGATTTATTCAGTCCATAACTGGAAGCCTGTATCGCCACTTCCTTTCACCCATTGTGCCCGTCCTCCACCCCCTTCCCTCTGGCCGCCATGAGTTTGTTCTCTGTATTTATAGGTCTGATTTGGCTTTTTTGTTTGTTTTTTCATTTTTTTTTACATTCCACATGTGAGTAAAATCATATGGTATTTGTCTTTCTCTATCTGACTTATTTCACTTAGCATAATAGCCTCTAGGTCCATCCATGTCGTCACAAATGGCATGATTTCATCCCTTTTTATGGCTGCATAATATTCCATCATATATACCTTCCTTATCCATTCACTTACTGATGGACTCTTTTTTTTTTTTTTAAGATTTTATTTATTTATTTTAGAGAGAGAGAGAGAGTGAGCAGGGGGAGTGGCAGAGGGAGAGGGAGAGAATCTCAAGCAGACTCCCCACTGAGCTTAATGCAGGGTTTGATCTCATGACCCTGAGATCGTGACCTGAGCTGAAATCAAGAGCCGGATGCTTAGCCGACTGAGTCACCCAGGCACCCCTACTGATGGACTCTTAAGTTGCTTCCATATCTTGGCTATTGTAAATAATGCTGCAATGAACATAGGAGTGCATCTATCTTTTTGAATTAGTATTTTCATTTTCTTTGGGTGAATACCCAATAGTGGAATTATCCAGATCATACGGTAATTTCCATTTTTAGTATTTTGAGCCACAGTGGCGGCACCAATTTACATCCCCAACAAGAGTTCCTTTTTCTCCACATCCTCGTCAACACCTGTTCTTTCTTGTGTTGATTTTACCCATTCTGACAGATGTAAGGTGATATTTCTTTGTGGTTTTGCTTTGCATTTCCCTGATGATAAGTGATGCTCAGCGTTTTCTCATCTGGATGTCTTTGGAAAAAAGTCTCTTGAGCTCCTCTGTCCATTTTTAATTGGATTGTTTGTAAATAACCGACTGTGTTTGGAAGCAGAAGATGGGTTTGAATTTACCCCCCAATCAATTTTCTACGTAGCAGCCAAAATGCTTTTTTAACAACTCAGTTGTGATTATGTCCCTATCCAAGGCAGAATTGCCCAACAGCTTCCCATCATCCCCCAAACCCCATGTCCACAATATCAACTATATAGAGGACACCTACGTCTAGCCTCACCTGGGACAGTCTGGTTTGTGCTCTTATCCTGGTGTGAGTTTGATAGCACAACCTTCGCAAACACAAGCATCCAGTTTGGGCACTACCTGTCACCGCTGCACCATAGGTCTCACCTGGTGCCCTCCCGCATCCATCTCTGCCGCCCAGCTGCATGCGGGGGCAGAGCCTGCTGGTTGCCTCCATGTGTGTTCTCCTCCCCTTTCTCTTAGTAAGGGATTCCCTCAAGTGTTAGATCTCATAGATTAGAGCCTATTTCTCCTCCCTAGCAACAAGAGGCGACCATGTGATTAAGCGCTTGGCAAAAGGATGTGCGCCAAAGTGATGGATGCAAGGTCCAGAAAAAGTTCTTAAAAGGAGGACATGTGTCCATCTTCTTCCCTTTTCCTTACCCTCCTGCTTGAAACGTGGATGTGGAAGTGGGCCTTCTTGGGCCATAGAGCCTAGAGATGACGAGACAACTGGGGATGACCAAATGGAACAGAACCACACAGCAGGCCCGGGTCACCTACCAAAGGACAGTTACATCAGTGAAAATAAATGCCTACTTTACTTACATCGCTTTTAGTTGGGGTCCCTTTTACACACAGTTATACATACAGCATATCCAAATTAAACAGAATTTGCTACTAGAAATGTCTAAAATATGGGTGTTGGCTTTGTGGTGGAAGCCAGTTCTAAGGATTCAGAAACTGCAGGCTGACAAGAGAGCGACCCTTTTCACAGACTACCCTTGGTGAAACCACTTCCTACAATAACCTGAAAGTCAGATCACATACCGGTCAAGTCTTAGCTCTGGGGGAAAGGGTGCAGAAACTGGGTACTCTGGTGGGTATTGGCTGCTTCTAGCAGAGGCCCTGAAAGGGAGAGATGAACTCAAGCTAGAGGTAGTCGGGTGGCAAGCAGTGATGGGGGGGGATTTTGTTCTGCAAATGGGCAAGACTCTCTCTGTAGCATAAAATCGGGGTTGATGGAGAGACCAAGTTTAAAAGCTAACTGTTACTGTGCCCCTAAATGCAGCTTGCTGTAAGCAAAGCTACAGGCTTAGGAGGAGATATGGTAGCCCAAAGTCTTTTCCGGCATCTCTGGGCAATTTTTTAATTTTGTCAGACAGTGTTAGAGAGAGAGAGAGGAAAGATGAAAGAGGAAGAGGAGGAGGGGGAGGCAAAAGAGGAGGAGGAAGAGAGGGAGGGGAGGAGGAGGAAAGAGAAGAGAGAAAGGAGGGGGAGAAGGGGAAATGCCAGTCCAGTATCAAACACCGGATCGAGAAGGTCTGGTCTCCCTCTCAAGCATATCACTTCAGAGGATCTCAAATTGCTGTCATTAGGCTGAGAGAAGGAGAGGGGGTGGATCTGGGGCTAGTAAGTACAAACCAGAGGTTTGGGGCTTAGAGACTGTTGCTAATTGACCAAGGTTGCGTGCACATGGCACTGACCAGAAGCAAATAGACCAGGGAATGACTGGGGTTTTTGAGGCAACTGTGTTGCCAAAGAAGTCAGATGTTTGGTTTGCCAAAACCTGGGACCGCTCAACCCCTAAAGCCACTCCTGGGCCCCCCAGATGGCTCAGTCAGGAAATGGGCTGTGGAAGCTGAACGGCTGTCAGGAAGGATCACCAGTGCTCATCTCAGACGCTCCAAGGTGGAGAAGGACTAAGGCACGGAGGACGGAGCCCAGGAACCCAGGAGACAGTATTTGGGCTGCCTTCCAGGGGGTGGGAGCAGGCTCCAGATGGATTGACAGTACACGTGCACCCACATGCACGTGCACACACACGTGAGCATACACACACACACACTTTACTCCATGGCCCGGGCAGGTTTTTGTAAACTGTTTTATGAATAGGGGCCCCTGGGTGGCTCAGTCCATTTGAGCGCCCGACTCTGGATTGTGGCTCAGGTCATGATCTCAGGGTTGTGGGATCGGGCTCCACGTCGGGGTTGGCACTCAGCGGGGAGTCTGCCTCTTCCTCTCCCTCTCCCCCTCCTCCCCTAAAATAAATAAATAGATAGATAAATAAATAAATGTTTTATGAACAAGTGACCACTGCAAATTTCCCATCTTTCTCCTTCAAATCTGAGTGGGGGTGTTATTATAGTTACTCCGTGTATTAGTTGGCTAGGGCTGCCTGAAAAACAGCACAACAGATATTTACCGTGTCACGGTTCTGGAGGCCAGGAGTCTGAGATCAGGGTGTCAGCAGGATCGGTTCCTCCTGAGAGCTCAGAGGGAAGGAAGGCTCGTTCCAGGCCTCTTGCCCGGCCTCGGGTGGTTTGCTGGCAAGCGTGGTTTCCTTGGCACGCAGGCTCAGCCCTGTGTCTCCACCTTCACATTCACATGGGGTTCTGTGAATTCTTAGGCCCCTGTCTTCCTTCCGCCATACTCTTACAATATCCTATGTTCTCCTTCATAGCACATAAACCAGTGATGACTGGTTGTATACGGAATTGTAAGTGGAACTGGATAATAGCTGTTCCTAGGGCCATATTGTAAGCTCCTGAAAGGAAGGCAGAGTATGACTTGCTTGGTGGGTGGCCTCTGGGACAGCCCCAGTGATGCCCGCTACCAGGGACTCATGGTCTTGTGGAATGCCCTCTTCTTGAGTGTGGGCTGAACGTATTGAGTAATGTAATAGAATATGACAGAGGGAATCAGAAGGCATTGCTGAGATGAAGTAATAAGAAGGCCGTGGCTTCTTTCTTAGGTGCTCTGTCTTGGGCCACTCCTTCCGGGGGAAGCCAACCGCCATGTTGTAAGGCAGCCCCACACAGAGAGGCCCACCTGGGTGAGCTCGGGAGCCGGTCCTTCAGCCCCATTCATGACTTGAGATGCCTGCAACCTTGCGAGAGATTTTGAGCCAGAGGCACCCAGGTAAGCTGTGCCTAGACACCTGAGCCAGGGAGCTGTGAAAAAATAAATGTTTGTTGGGCAAAGCTGCTAAATCTTATTAGCCAGCAATACATGAGCCATATACTTCCTCACAACGACATCCCCAGTACGTATCCCGAGGACACCGTCAGTAAATACTAGTTGAAGGAATGATGTATACGTTCATGGGTTCTCTAATCAGGAGCTGTTATAAATCACTCCAGCTCTCTAAGTCTCAAGTTCTTCATTATTTTTTTTCTAAGATTTTATTTATTTATTTGAGAGAGAGAGAAAAACAGAGACAGCACAAGCTGGGGGGACAGGCAGAGGGAGAGGGAGAAGCAGGCTCCCCGACTGAGCCACCCAGGCACCCCCCGAGTTCTTCATTATTAAAATGAGTTATTCTTCTTAAAATAAGGATTAAATAAAACCTTATGCAGGTGTGTCTTATAAACCGTAAGAGATGGCACAAGTAGTGGACTTATTTAAGTATTTGTGTTTCGTGTATGTTCTAGAAGTGACCGAAGGGGACCGACTGCTTGCTTCACGTGATGGCCACCTGGCTGTGGGCACACACTCCAGCATGTCCCCTACTATACAACCTGTGTGGTAATTGACCTTAAATACTTCACCATCGACCACGTAAGGCACTTGTACACATTTGCTTTCAGTGAAAACACCATGAGTGCCTATTTAGCATTTGAAAGACCCTAATCAGAAATCCACACCCCAGGCGTGATGAGTTATAAGGTGGAGACCTTTTACCAGGAACCCACACTCCAGAGGCAAATGCTTCAACTGTCATTCTCTAAATCTGCTGGAGAGAGTCTGCCAAACAGCACGATCAATGTTAGAAACAACTTTTTGTTGGTTGTTTCTACTGGGCAGCATTTAAGTTTGTGGTTGACTTGAAAAATGTGGGGGCTCTCCATTGCCTTGTGCCAGTAAGGATCTGGAGTGCTTTGGGCCCTGGTCGTCCCCAAAGGAGGACCCTGTCTGCTAGGCAGCCTTGGAGGACCAAGGGGCTGCATGAATGCCATGGCTTGGTCCCAGAGCGAACCTCCAGTCAGAGCTGAGGACAGAGAGCAGGGACTTCCCTCAGCTTATCTGAACGGGCCTGTATGATGGTTTTTTTTTTTTTCCAGCTTGTGTTTTAATAAGTGTTTGTGTGGCATGGTTTTGCCTGAGACTTGCTTTCTGTGTACAAAAGGTTGTGGGGCAAGAGACAAACAGCCTTCACCTACCTTGAATCACTGGACATGACTGAAATTCCCCCAGAGGACCTGACATTGCTGGACCACTGACACGTCTTAGGTTAGCTCACAAAACCCAGCATCGGTATGGCCTCACGGTCCACTACCTGAAACGCACTGTCAAAACTTGTAAAGACCAATACAAGTTGGAAAGTGAATGCATTATTATTGAACTGACCGCCACCCCCACCCCCCACCCCCCACTTGCCCTCAGTCTCCTCAGATGGTGAATCCTGGTGGGAATTTATTTGCTAAAAATACCTCAGATTTCATCGCTCTTGCCTCTACCTTTATGTAAGACCTCTGCTTGCTGTCAGTCAGCCCCCCTGGCCTGCTGACCTCCCGGATGACTCTGCTGCTGGGCCATGTCCACCACACACCCCACATCCACTGGCCACAAGCCATGTCTGCTCCCCCCGTGGGCACAGGCCGTGTGGGCGCCTCCCCACGCCTGAGGGGGTTCAGGGCCCCACCGATAGGTTGGCAGTCTGTCCCTTCCCTCAACTCTGTGTCACCCTCTGTCAGCAAGTCCTGCAATAGCAGTGCTCCCCATTTGTAGCTTGTCCGTCTAGTCACACTTCTGTGGGGGATCGGAACTTGTCTTTGGGTGGGAGAAGGGGCAGGAGACAGACGCTGTCTCTCTCCCTCCCTTTTCCACTCCCTCCTCCGGAGAACTTCACACCAGAACTTCACACCACTCTGCCTCCTCCTTCAGCTGCAGCCAAGTCCACGTGCAGCCTGGCTCCCGTCCGCCTGTCTTCCTTCTGATCACCAGACTTATCAGGACCCACAGACCCCTCACTGTGGGCACAGCCTGGGCTCCAGCTGAAATCTCTGCTCTTTCATTACTGTGATTTGATAGATAATACTTTAAAAAAACGTCAGGTCCAGAAGGGTCCTTGGTTATGCAAAGATAGGGAATTTTTGCCCTAGTTTTTCCTCCTAAAAAAAGCAGCTTTGCTTCTCAGTTGCTTCTCCTTTCAATTTCCGCGGTACAGGCTTCTGAAGCTTGGGAAGAAATTATCAGCTCCCGTCATGAATCAACCCAGCACAGGAGTCAGGAAATACAGTCGAGGAAGTTCTTCAGAAATGTCAATTACACACAGGATCGTGGCAATAAGATCTGACGTCAATAATTAGCCCTCTGTTGAGTTAACAAGTGGATTACCACCATTTACAAGTATGAACCCAAGAATGTGCTGGAAGACAGCCTCTCCAAGATGTATTGGGACAGAGCTGCTACTAACAGATTAACAAATTCTGGCCAACAGACCAGATATTCTGTTGTTTGACAAACTTAATAAAACAGAGATGCTCATTGATCTTGCTTTCCTACTAAACAGAAGTATCCCAAGAACATATGCAGAGAGGATAAATAAGTATGTGGCTTTGACAGAAGACTCAGAATGAAAGCAGAATGTGAGGGACAATAGAAAATCCAGCTAGCGTCTCTGCACCATGGATAGGTTTCCTAGCTTAACACACTGGACATTCACTGTAATGAGACTTCATTCAAAGACAGAAGTTCTACGTGTATATATACAGGAATTTTTATTCTGTGCTAATGAATGATGGATAATGAAAATATGCCTAGCTTCTGTTCATTTTTGAAGTACATATAGATCTATTAATCCAAATAGCAAGAATAAAATGATGATGTGAAAATTTATCAGGCTGTACACTTAAGATATATGTGTGTGCGTGTTTTTGGTAGTATGCTGTCTTGATTAAAAGTTTTTATTTATTTATTTTTTATTCCTTTTTTTTAAAAGATTTTATTTATTTGACAGAGAGAGAGACACAGCGAGAGAGGGAACACAAGCAGGGGGAGTGGGAGAGGGAGAAGCAGGCTTCCCGTGGAGCAGGGAGCCCAATGCGGGGCTCCATCCCAGGACCCTGGGATCATGACCTGAGCTGAAGGCCGACACTTAACGACTGAGCCACCCAGGCGCCCCGAGGCAGAACTCTTTAAGAGGAAACACTGTAGGGACACCTGGGTGGCTCAGTTGATTAAGAGTCTGCCTTCGGCTCAGGTCATGATCTCAGGGTCCTGGGATCGAGTCCCGCATCGGGCTCCCTGCTCCGCGGGAAGCCTGCTTCTCCCTCTCCCACTCTCCCCCACCCCGCTTGTGTTCCCTCTCTTTCACTGTGTCTCTCTCTGTCAAATAGATAAAATCTTAAAAAAAATAAAATCACTCTTTTAAGTGGCACTCACCAGCTTTGGCATGGGAAGATGGAGACTGGTCCTCAAGAGCGGGTAGAGGGCCAAACTTCCATGAAGATAGAGTGGGCAGTGACGTAGGTTAAGAGATGTGAGCTCTGGTGAAGGTTTCCCAACCCCCAACCCCTTTCTTTATTCAAAAAGCAGGCTTTGAGCTGCTACCTTGAGCTATGCTCTGGCCTGGGCGCCTGCCCTACCAACCTGAGCAAACACGATCCCTCCTCTGTGCAGTGACAGCCATCAGACTCAGCGCCCTGGAAGGGACGGCTTCCCTGGCAGGGCAGGCCGTGGCTGCCATGGGGCTCCAGGCGCTGAAGCTGAGACCCAGGCAGTGAGGGCCTGTGGATGGTGTGAACATCTCAAAGGGCTGAGAACAGGAATTTCTCGATCACATGTACATTGATCAGTTTGGTTGCAGTGTGATTTCCTGGAAGTTGGCTCTTAAATTTCAAATATAGTAATATTATATAACAGCTTCCACTAGTATATTAATTTAAAAAAGTCTTATCCATACTTTTCTAATATGTTGATTACAGCTTTTCCCTCCCTTGCCTCCTTCCCTTCTTCCTCCTTCTTTCCTTCTTGCTTTCCCTCCTTCCCCCACCTCCCTCTTTCCCTCCTTTCTCTTTCCTTCCTTCACTCAAAGTAGAAGAGATAATATACCCCAAACCTAATGGCCGAGCACTCCATGTGTTTGGGTCCCTGATAAGGCCGGGTCCCCTGAATCAGCTGTTCCTGCCCTGGAGCTTGGAGTGGCTCCCCTCTCTATGGCTATCCCCCTTCCCCTTCCACTTTTTTCCTTCCATTCTCCTCCTAACCTTCATTTTCAACCTGACTTGAAACACTGGGGATAAGTTGGGGATAAGCTAGCTACCACCTGCTGGGAAATGCGCTTCTCACACGCATCCAGGGCATGGGTCCTACCATACTCCTCACCCCAGCACCCCAGCGTCCCCCTCATGCCTCCTTTCTGCCCCTTCCACCCCTTGACCATCACAGAGCATGGGCCCTGCCCCTTCATGGGCTCTCACAGCCAGCAACCCCCTTTCAACCCATACGTGACCACTCAGCGCGTTTTAAACATGTACAGTTTATGTACTGTTTCTTAAAGTCGACTGGAAAATAGGTATTTTCTCTTCCTGCCCACTTCTTTCATACCGTAGAGAAGACACTGCTTGTAGATAACTTTGCTCCTTTAAATCTTAGAGAAGCCTGACAGAGCTGGAACAATGGTCATTACCTAACTTTGACCTTGACCTTGACCTTGACTGAAACCCCAAAGAAAGCAGAGCAGCCCAAAGAAGAGAAGAGCTTCAACCTCCCAAAGAAGCTCACAGTCTCTATTATGGCATATTTTTTAGCCCTTAATTCTCTCATACCAGTATTATAATATTATTTTCCTCAGATACTTTATAATTGCCCAAACCAACCTTTTATTGCTAATTATCTTATTTTTAGACCATCCATACAGTAACAAAAACCCATGGTGAAAAATTTAGTCAAGCACTTGGTTGGACCTTTTCTTCTTGCTTATGTAATGTCCAGTAATGTCAAATCTAATTTTTACAGAATGAGTTGGGCCCAAGTTCTTCTGTAAAAATAGATTTTTCAGGGAAAATGGGAAATTGACAATTTCCCTAAGAATCTTATATGAAGAAGTACTCTCTTCTATTTGAATAACGACATGAGATTAAGCACTCCTGTATTCTTTCTTTTCCCCTTTATTAATGAATTAGAATACACAATTGATTTAAAATTAAATAAAATTCTCATCAGCATCATTCACGTCTTCATTACTGGTCACTTGTGCTTTGTAAAACTGGATTTCCATTTAAATGGTTTCATGTCAAAATGGGATTTGGCTGTGGCTGCCGGGGGCCCAGCTGGGCGGCAGCCTGACCCGACCTGGTCCAGCCTGCAGTGAGGGCAGCCGGGGCAGGGGGCGGCCACAGGGAACCGGTCCGGGCAGCTGTAACAGGGTGCAGCCAGGCGGGGGCAGCGACAGAAGGACAAGCACAGATACAGAAGGCCATGGCCATCCGTGGCCATGAGCAGTCAACAACCACTCGGGTGACTCCCGATCAAGGGCTCCTGAGACAGTTCATCTAATGGCACCTGGCTTGAATCGACTCACACAGCGCCAACTGGTCCTCCCTTGGTATCCCGGCCTAGCATCTGTGGGTCATTTCCCTCATGTTTCTGGGCTCCTGTCCAGATTTTCAGGAGATCCCCTGGACAGTGGGGACCTTAGATACCCCCTCGACAGGCAATTTGGGAATTCTCCTTCCTGTGGAAGGCAGACCCCTGGACTCATTTTAGGGCTCGGGGGCAACCGTTTGAAAGGATTTTTGCCTCTTGAGTCACTAGTTGTGTTGAAAATGTGAGAACACAATGCTGCATGACTAATTCTTTTCTAATTCTGATGCTGTTTTCAAAAAGTGACAGGTTTCAGAATAACTAAATAATTTCTAGCGTCATTTTTTTCTCCCAATATTAGTATTACATGTGAAACCTGGTATTCTGAGACTTTCCATCACCCATCTGGTTCTCTAGGAATCTTTAAAAAGTGCAAGTACTAAAAAAAAGAGGAAGAAAAGAGAAAAAAAGAATGTTTTAAGGGCTATACGTATGTCCATTTGGCCAAACAGTATTTTCTAGTATTATCAGCAGGCTATAATGAACTCAGCATCATTATCTAGTCTTAACAACTTAGGAAAGAAGTCAAATATTGCAACATAATTGACGTCTCCATGCTTTGCTTAGATTAGGGATTGATTCTTGCATTCTTTGCTGTAGACCATTGGGAAGTCTTTTTAGTGAAACCACATTTAAACTGGACTGAAGCAAACCTGACTGGTTATGCTGTGGGTAAAAGGGAAATCCTCCTCCTTCTTGCTTGATTACATTCAATCTGAGCTTCCACTCTGCTGATACACCACCATTAGCTTATAGAGGATCATGTGATCCCAGTGGACCCAGATCATCACTGGGAGAGCTAAGCTCTTGGACACTCTTGCTGGCGGTCACATGCTCTTAAAAGATCACTCCAGTCTGTCTTCTGCAATTCTGTACTTTTTCTGTTAAACAATGACTGTACCTTCTCACCTTCTGACCCAGAGCCATGTTTTGAAATGAACATGCTAATTCTGCAGAGCATTTTATCAGCTGTGATTGAACTTCGGGTATTTCTACAAAATTATCAAATTTTTCCATATTATAAACCAGTGTGGGGGCACCTGGGGGGCTCAGTGGTTAGGTGTCTGCCTTCAGCTCAGGTCATGACCTTATGGTCCTAGGATGGAGCCCCAAGTCAGGCTCCCTGCTAAGTGGGGAGCCTGCTTCTCCTTCTCCCGCTCCCCCTGCTTGTGCGCTCTCTCTCTCTGTCAAATAAATAAAATAAAATAAAATAAAAAATCTATGTGACGATATGATTCTGAATCCTGTTTTTTTTTTTCCCCTCTTCTCTATCTTGACTTCACTTCTAGAGATGTTCTTTTTCCAAAGTGTATTCATCAATGACAGCCCTGGAAAGTGAACCATGTACGAGGAACCACCCACATGTATGGGTGCTCATGCAGATTGCTGCAAAGATTCTGAATAAAATATTAGCAAACAGAAATGGCAGTCGATTAAAAGAATCAAGTGGAGATCACTCAAGAATGCAATAGTAGTTCAATATTAAGAAATCTGTTAATATAAATCACCACTTTAATAAGTTAATCACCGATCATTTGTTGATCTGAATAAATGCTAAAATGTGTCTAAGAGGTAATTCTGATCCTGATTTTTTAAAAAACCTTCCTGTAACGGGTCTAGATTGACACTTCCTTAACATGATAAAACTACACATACATTCATTTTGATGTTAGTATCATAGTGTTGTGTGGTAAAGCCCTAAAAGACAAGTACTTCTGTTCAAGTCAATAGCAGGTCAAGGGTCTCCATTATCACCAATATTATTTAAAATTATTCCAGAAGTACTAGTTGAAGGAATTAAAATCACGGAATAAGAGGTGCAAATAATGCACCTAAAGAGGAGGCAACATTTTTATTATTTGCAGATGATATGATGTGATTATACACCTTGGAAACCCCATGGGAATTAAATAAAATCTTATTTAAAAGTTGGGGCGCCTGGGTGGCTCAGTCGGTTGAGTATCTGACTCTTGATCTCGGCTCAGCTCAGGTCTTGATCTCAAGGTCGTGAGTTCAAGCCCCACATCGGGCTTTGGGTTGGGCATAGAACCCACTTAAAAAAAAATCTTATTTAAAAGCAAAAGAAGGGGTGCCTGGGTGGCTTAGTCGGTTAAGTGTCTGCCTTCAGGTCAGGTCATGACCCCAGAGTCCTGGGATTGAGCCCCACATAAGGCTCCTTGCTCAGTGGGGAGTCTGCTTCTCCCTCCTCCCCTCCCCCAACTCGTGCTCTCTCTCGCTCTCTCTTTCTCTCTCTCTCGAATAAATAAATAAAATTAAAAAAATAAATAAAAGCAAAAGAAATAGGTGGCCACTTAATGCAAAAAAAATTAACAGCTTTTAACCAAACCAAAAACAGAAGGAGAAAAGGGGAGACAGCATTCTTTTTATTTATTCAACACATTTTTTCTTGAGGGATTCCTTTGTGCCAAGCCCTGGGGCCCCAGCTATGATCAAACAGGGTCCTCATTCTGCAATACCTGCCTTGTAATTAGAGGAGATAGACAATACATAAGCAAGCAAAGAAGTAAATAGACAAATCAGGCTTTTCAGACAGCGGTAAGTGCTGTGAAGGAATCCAGGAGAAGGATGGGATAATAGAATTAGGGACAGTGACAGAGGAAGGTGTCCCCTATGAGGTGGAATGTGAGCTGACACATGAAGGAAGAGAAGAAGCCGGTCATGCAAAGAGCTAGGGAAGGAAATGCAAGAGGAGGAAGGGAAGGAGCTGTAGGCAAAGAGCTCCCAGGGTTTGAGAGACAGGATAGATGCAGCACCGTGAGGAAGGGGCTCAGAGCCGGAGCACGCAGGACACCTTCAGGACGCCATTGAAGGACGGGCTTTCAGGAGAGTATCAGTGATGTCATTCAGTGCTCCCTTGAGAAGTTGACTCTGGCTGCTATGTAGAGAATGGATGGCAGGAGGTATGGGTGGAAAGAGAATAATCTTCCACCCAGATGAGAGGAGCTGGCGGTGGGGTGGTGACAGGGACACGCGCGTAGCTTTGCCATATATTTCAGATGCAGAAAGAATTGCCAGTACTTGTGAACAGATTGATGTGGAGAATGAGTAGGAGGAGAAATCAGGGTGTAATTCAAAGATCCCATTCACAACAGAAAACAAACAAAACATGAGATGTCTAAAAATAAATTACACGAGAAATGTCCAAAACCTATGTGAAGAAAACTATAAAAAATCTGCTGAGGGACTACAGAAAAAAGGGAAAAAGGATTTGCATAATGGAGAAACAATTTTGTTCTCCCAGAGGGTATCAGTGCAATCTCAACAAAAGTTGTTTTTTTTTTTTTTTTAATATGACAGAATGATACCAAAGTTCATCTGAAGGAAAAAACATTTATTTGGGAATAACCACTACATTTGGGGGGAAAATAAAAGGGCAGTGACAGAAAAGGTCTCTACCAGCTTCAAAAACGTGAATAAAGCCACACTGAGGAAAACAGGGAGATCCTGCAGGTAGAGGAATAGACGAGCACATGAAAGGACCGAATGGCCAGTCAAGGAATTGACCCAAATATATCTGCACATTTTCTATATCATAAACCTGGCATAACCATGATGAAAATTTGGATTATTAAATACTCATTGTTAGGCTAGTTAACTAGGCCTTTGAAAAAATAAAGCCGGATCTCTATTCTGCTTTCGACAAAAAGAAATTCAAATGGACTAAAGCTATAAAGGGGAAAAGGTGAATACCTTTAAATTAAATAACTTTAATTTAAGTTAAATTTTAAACTTTAATCTCAGTTAAAGTTTAAAATATAATTGAACTCATAGAATTCTGTGGGTTTATATCCCATCTATTTGCTCGCAACTTCCAAAAGATATCTCCAGCCAAATATTTCCACATCGTTGTGGGTTGAATTGTGTCCGTCCAAAACTATGGTGCAGCCCTAACCCCTGGAATCTGTGAACATGACCATATTTGGAAATAGGGTCTTTGCAGATGTCATCAAGTGGCGGTGAGGTCATCTGGATGAGGGTTGGCTCTAATTCAGTGACTGGTGTCCTTACGAAGAGAAGAAAATGCAGTCGCAGTCATCGGCAAGGAAAGGCAGCCATGCAAAAGCAGAAGCAGAATGATAGTGAGGAAACTACAAACTAAGGAATGCCAAGACTTGCTGGAAGCCTCCAGAAGAAGCTAGAGACATGGAACGATTTCTTCTCTGGAACCTCAGAAGGCATGTGGCCTTGCTGACACCTTGACTGCTAACTTCTGGCCTCTAGAACTGCAAGAGAATACATTTCTGCTGTTTTCAGCCACCTGGTTTGTTGTAATTTGTTATAGCAGCCCTAGGAAACTGATGCACCCATCGATGTCTAGTATTAGGGCGTACCGAGCTTTGTTAAAATGAAACCTATCTGCATAAATAAAACATCGGAAATAACATACATCCAACAGTAACAGTGGCTAACTCTGGAGGGTGGGAATAAAGGGGACTTAAGCTTTATATGTACTTGTATGGTCTGATTATTTTGCAAGCTGCATGTATTTTTTTTTTTTAGTAGGAAGAGATTTTTCAGAGAAAAGCCTGCCACAATGCCATGAATGGAATCCAAAAATTCAACTGGGTAAAAAGGAAAGGTCATGTTAGTGGGGGATTAATAGACTAGGATGGACATGAGCAGCTAGCCAGCTAAGAGTTCTGGGTGTCCAGCTGCTCATTCCAAGCCCAACTTGGACCCAGCCGGGCCTTGTTGCCGTGATGGTGGTTGTCTGGATATGTTGCTTAAATATCCGTGGGGCTGATTTAAAGGCTTGGGCTGGCTGGGATTCCTGGAATAATGGCTCCATTCCTGGAATCTCCCAGTTAGTTAGCACCTGTTTCATGCATCCAACTGGGCAGACTGAGCCTGAGGACCTCAGCGGACACAGAGACCCAGACTCTACCTCTCTCCTTCCCAAACTTCACTTCCTACCATTGCCCATTGGCTTGGCTCCCTGATCCCTCCACTCCTCTCTCTGAAGCCACAGGTACCAGAGCCTTAAGAACCTCAGCCTATCCCCTTTGGGAAGTTGGAATGCCTAAAAGTCAGGAACCAACAGCCAATCTCAATACATATCTGAGTTTGAACTTTGACAGGATATACTAAGGAAGTGTGTGTACTGTGTTATATATTATACCATGACTTGGATAAAGAATAATATAAAATAATAGGAAATTATTGTGTCTCATATGATTCTAAGCTCCAGTCCCACCATCTTAATATTTTAGGATTCTTGTTTTAGACTCACTTTTCTTTTCTTCTTTTTTTTTTTTTAAGATTTTATTTATTTATTTGGCAGGAGAGAGAGACAGTGAGAGCAGGAACACAAGCAGGGGGAGTGGGAGAGGGAGAAGCTGGTTTCCTGCTGAGCATGGAGCCCGATGCGGGGCTCAATCCCAGGACCCTGGGATCATGACCCAAGCCGAAGGTAGCTGCTTAATTGACTGAGCCACCCAGGCGCCCCTACACTCACTTTTCACAAATCATTGGTTATTAACTGGATTAATTCTACTGGATTACCATTTGCCTTATATGCTCAATACTTTACCATTTGAATTTTTTTGGTCAGTTTGTATACACATACATATATATACATACATATATACACATATATATGTATATATATACACATGATATATATGTGTATATATATACATATATATTTTATATATATGTATGTATTTTTATATACATATATGATGTATATATAGATATGTATGTATACATTTTTTATATGTATGTCTATATATTTATATATACATATATATAAAAGTATATGTATGTGTATATATATTTCATATATATGTATATGTGTGTGTGTATATATATATATAAATAAATACAATCTCATGTTCCAGAATTTTTTGTTTATCTATTTCAGTTTTGTTGTACATACACCTTACATTGAGCCAGTCAGCGGCGTCCGATAGACGATATGCTAATAGGTTTGGATAAGTTTTCAACCTACTATAATTAGTCTTAAGTAACTGACCATCCAACCGCCCCTCAACAGCAGCAGAATAAAGGGTGTTTCTTTAATGTGCCACTTTGGGCTACCTAAAATCCTGAGAATTCCAACTGCTGACAACTTACTCTTCTTCTGATGGAAATACCAGTTTTGTAAAGCTCTGTGAATGCTTTCCCGCCACAGTTTCCCACCCCATTTTATTTCACATAGCAGGTTCTCTGGAATCTTCTCCACCCCCAGAAAGCTAAGGTCATTTGTGCTGGTGAATTTTATGTGTCAATCTGACTGGGCCATGGGATGACCAGAGAGCTGGTAAGACATCATTTCTGGGTGTGTCTGGGAGGTTGTTTCTGGATGTGATTAGCATTTGAATTAGCGAACTGGCTACAGTAGATGGCCTTCCCCAGTGTGGGGTGGCATCATCCAATCCATTGAGGGCCCGAAGAGAACAAAAAGGTGGCGGGAGAATTCACGCTGTCTGCCTGAGAGCTTGAGCTGGGACATCCGTGTCTCCTGCCCTCAGACTGGGCCTCACACCGTGGGCTTCCCTTGTTGCCAGGCCTTCAGACTCAGCCTTGGAGCTACGTCATCGGCTTTCCTGGGTCTCCAGCTTGCAGATGGCAGATTGTGGGACTTCCCGGCCTCCACGTTGCATGAGTCAATTCCTCATGATATACATATGTATCTTCCAGCGGGTCTGTTTCTCTGGAGAACCCTGACTGATACACCATTCCACAGCTACGGGCCCAATCCTTCCTACAACGTTCAAGCATTCCAACACTTCTCAGCCTTTCCATGTAGTCTTTGAACAAAAGGGAGCCAGAAATACTGGTTCCACCCTTCACCAGGCCAACTTGAGTGTCAAAGCCAAGTCAGAATCCCCAGAGCATCTTCCGAAGCTGAGGTAGGCGCAAGGCAAAGACTGGAAAGCCCATCCTGCCCCGAGAACACGCAGAGTCCCCAACAGACAGCCGGTTCTCTAACAGAGAGGGGATAGGAGGGAGAGACTGCATTTATTAACCGTCCCCTTGGCCTGCTCCTGCCTGACTTCCTCTGGGCTCACCAGACGTGGTTTAGGCGCCAGGCATATATGCATGCATGCTGCCATTTGCATGTCTGAGTTAAAGTGGATTTAATTAGGAGGGCTTACCTCAAATAAATGCTTAAATGAATGCTCTGAGCGGTGTAACATTTTTGTCAACTGACTATCGCAGTGCCTTGTGGCTGAGAAAGGACAGGACGTATGAAGAGTGCAGCCGCTATGAAGTCATGTTTACATGCATTGATGTGCAGGAGGAAGAGAAAATGGGACTGGGGTCGAGCGAACTCCTGTAGGATAAATAGAGATAAATAATTCAGATTCTCATTATAATAGAGGCATATAGCTCTGGTGCATGGGAGCGCCCTGCCTTTGTGTGAATTGGTATGCAGTGGCTGTTCAGAAGCTATAGCATGTAATCTAGCATTAATATTAACATAAATCAGAGGCAGGAATTAGCAATATTTCCAAAGTCTTATAGGATAACTGAATTCACACTATATTGTTTAGTCCTCCTGGGCATTTTAGTAATCGTGTAATAGAAATGTTGAGGTAGTTGAGATATTCTTTATATGACTCTATGAAAGGATCTTAACACAATGTCTTTCGTAGACAGTTTTGATAGAATGTGTTGAACAAAAAGAAATATGCCTATTTTGGTAATATGGGTATGTTTCATTAGCTCAGCCTGCAGCGATACGACATTACATTCTAAAAGGAATACAATTAATAACAATGAGAGATTTTTAGCTCTCAGAGTGTAGCTGGAGGAACCAAGCACGGTGTCAGGGCAATTAAGTGGAGGCCCTGCATTACCTTTGTCTGCACACCCTTAACATCACCCTGTCTCAATGTGTTGAATAGTTATTTCTTGAGCGTCGAATTTGTAATTTATTTTGATGTTTCCTATAATTCAGGCCACCATTGTAAAAAAAATGATTTTTTCCCCCTCTCCTTTTTATTCAGGTAAGAAAAAAAAAATCTTTTATTTATTTATTTATTTTTTAAAGATTTTATTTATTTATTCATGAGAGACAGAGAGAGAGAGAGGCAGAGGGAGAAGCAGGCTCCCAGGGAGCAGGGAGCCCGATGCGGGACTCGATCCCAGGACCCTGGGATCATGACCTGAGCCGAAGGCAGACGCTTAACCATCTGAGCCACCCAGGCGCCCAAAAAAAAAATCTTTTAAAATAACCGGCTAGAAGAAATGAACATTTCTTTGGATTGGCACAGCATCCACTTTTTCTTCTATAAGGGAAATGACTGCAAGGAAGATGTACCGAGTACCCGTTGGGGACGAACAAGGATGGAGCGGCCCTCTTGGTACCAGCAGCAAAGTCGAGAAACACTTTAGAAGCAGGTAGAGTCCGTGCCTTATATAACAGCAATCCGGGGGAAAAAAGTTGCACTTTGAGACGATTAAAATAATCAGCTAGGATATTATTTTATTCAGTGTTAACCTTTATGTTTTATGTTAAATGACAGTGAAGGTTCTGGAACACGGTGATTCCCCAGAGTCTCGGTAGCCGAGATTTCTTTTATTTCTAAAGAGGTTTCATTTCACTCTGCAATGCTGAAATCGCTCTTGGCTCCATTCGCTGGTCAGTTTTAATAGGCATAGCAAAAGATAAAATGCTTTGAAACATGAAAACTCTGGTTTTTAAAAACAGACGATGAAGAGGCTGGTTTAAAATCCCATTTCTGTGCGTCCTGTCTGCTTCAAGCTTTCGGAGTCACGGCTCTGTTTGGGCAAGGGGGGAGCTTGCAGGTAATTGGTGCTGAGGAGAGAGTGCGGGAAGAGGCAGAGAGAGAGAGAGAGAGAGTGAGAGAGGGAGACAGACCCCCACCGATCATTCTCGCTGCCCCAAATTTATCCTGACGGACTTTTCTTGGCGAACATCTACAGTCTGTAAGCAGGTGTCTAGAAATCCTGCTGCTGAGTCTAAGCCTTGGGGGGATTAATACGCAACTCCATTTCCACTCATGAGTAATGTATTAAAATTTTGTAGCTAATAAATTCTTAATCTGAGCGGCTCCAGGTTATTTCTTACTTACACAGCGGCTTGGTTAATGTAACACCAACCTGGCCAAGGCTCCGGCTACCCGTGATTCTCTTGTGCTGTTTTCCCAAGGCTTCCGAACGCAGTCGGCCGGAGCGCCGACTCCCCCTTCCTATGACCACTGCTTAGGTCCTGCATATATGCAGAAGCACACACCTCTTCAGACAATTAAATCACACCAAACTGCTCGGGGACTGCAGACCTGCGAGCGTTATGTGAGCAGTCCCCCTCCCCGGCTAAGTATTATTGACAAATCCATCAAGGGCAGTGATGCATTGGTTTCCACCTTACCTAGAAGGACACTAGGGCAACGGTGACATGCTGTCACCGTGGTAACTGCAGCTGAAGTGAACAGCCTGTTAGGATAGGTGACCTCTCCTGGCACAGCGCCTAGAGATGGAGCACTCGCCTGGCTGCCATGTCATGGGGACCCCAAGGAGCGGCCCAGTGCCCTCAGATTGATTCATTAGGCCCTAAACGTATCGATCGCTCCAATTTGCAGGAATTTATTATATTGATATTGGACTGATTAACATTTTGTGCCAGACTGGTTCGATATGTGCTTGTAACAGCTTTTAATGATTAATTGACTTTTATGATTCCATCTCAGGGCTGTCAGTGAGCTGTGAACTGTGGGCAGGCTCGCTTCTGGGCTGTCTCTCAAGTGGCACAGGGCAGTGATTGAATACCTCGGAAATTAGTGTCCTTGCTGTCTCATTTTATGAAAGATAAATGCTATGACATTTAACGCAGACCTTAATTTAGAACAGAACTAAGCAGATCATTTTGCAATTTAATCATAAACAGGTAAATATCAAAACTTGTTTAGCATTTTATGAGTAAAGCACACAGAAAACAGAGGCAAAGCAGAGCAGGCGACCGGGAAGCCAGCAAAAGGCAAAATAAAATCATATGGGCTGGAGCTGCGCGGCATTTTAATAATCACGTAATTTATGGGGACCAACATCCGAGCCCATTTTTCAGCCCAGAATATACTGCTCTCATTCACTCAGTGGTGAGCCCAGGGCGTGCTGTTTGGCCCGGGCTGAAAAGTTAGCATTTACCTTCCTGGCCGCCGGCGGCCCTGCAATATTGCCTGGTGAGTCGAGGAAAACGTGCTGACTGATGTGTCACAAAAGCAAATAACAGACTAAGGGACAGGCTCTGGTTGAATATGTGCCCCTGACATGCAATAAGGGGAATATCACATTCGGCATGGTTTATGTGTTACCTAAAACAGCCATAAACATTTTGAAAAGGCAGCCCGGGAAGATGAGATTTTATTGTGCTCTCTAACAACAGAGAGAGAGGAGCGTGCAGGCTGGGGGCTGCCAACTCACACCTTCTCGCATTCATATTTAAAGCATATTTCCTTCCTTTCATTTTAATTAAAAGACTTAAGTTAGGGAGAAGCTGTCTAAACATCACGTCAAATTATTCATGTTTGTACATATAAGGAATAAAATAAAATGGTTCTGTGCACGGTTCTTTCTTCTTTTCCCCAACCCGTATTTTTCTATCAAGTGGTGCGGAGAGGAAGGACACTTCTACCTGACGCGCAGTCGCCAGCTGCTAACGTGTGACCCGACATAGGCCGTATACATATTTTGTGGCCCTCTTCTGAGATACGCTCAAACCCCAGCATTGTTATTTGACCCACCCTTCTTGCCAGTGAGAGACATAGGGGGTCAGGAGCCAGGCACCGTATAGACACCAGGAAGTGCATCTTGTTGCTCTGTTCGCTTCCGGCCAAGGCCAAGGCCATCCCTCGTCCTGACCTTGCAGACAGACTACCTGACATCATTTCCACTTGTGCGCGGAGCTGTGGTTTTATTTCCTGATTCTTTTATCTGATGGAAAACAGAGCTTAACTGGGCTTCGTGATACGTGCGTATCTGCACACACACCCATACGGGCAATCTTTCACGTATGTTCTTCACCTCCGTGGTCTGGAGCGCCCTCACTTCACTGTCTGTCCCAAATTCTGAGCCTTGCTTGTCATCAGTGGCCGTGGGCTATGCGTGGCCTCGCGATCCCCCTGTTCAGTGCCCCAAGTGCAGACAGGACCAGAGCATGGGAAAACCTCAAAGGGCCTCTCTCCTGTTTGGAAATTGAGAAAGCAGAAACATAATTGCTTTTGTTGGATCACAGTCCTGAATAGCAAAAGACGTTTTAAACATCTGCCCTTCCTTTGATTGGCTTTACGTCTTCTCTCTTTTTTGGCTACTGTTCATTATTCTGCATTATATTCATTACCAAGAAATCTTTTCCAAGCCAGTATTTTCATATGCTGAAGGACGACTTGGATTTGGGGTATTTAATCCGATCCAGCCCCACACAAACTCATAATAGACTATGACACACCACATATAGATAAATTCTATAGTGAGGGCTGTGTTTCGTGCTTACGGATCTGGTTCTCTCCATTGTGCCAGAAATACCGTATCCTCAGGCACGGGGGGGGGGAAATGGATCTCTTTCCAGTTTCTCCCTTTTATTGCAAAGGGGCGAAAGCAAGAATCTGGTGCTGTCCCAAAGCCCTGCTCTGGGTTCGTGCTGTCGTGCTCCGTAGCGGGGTTTCCTCCGAGTGTGTAAACACACACACACGCCCAGGCACACACTTCAATACCTCTGATCCGTCACTCGTGTCGGTTCTGCCAATCCCCCTCCATCAGGGACGGGTTTTTCCTTTTGGTGTCACGTCGGCATCATATGCTCACTATGCTTCTCAAATTAGAACTCAGATTTCTTAACTTGGTCGAAACCCACTGGTTTCATCTGACTTCCATTCGTTCCACAAGGAGAATTTGCAGGAGCCGCTCACTACGCCCTTGCCTCTTTCCTTCCAATCACTAATCGAATAACTTTCTGTGTCTATTTTATCTTCTGTTTCTGCTGTCAGATACCTGTCATACTATTAGCAGGAATTCCATGAAAAATTTAACAGGAAAAAAAAATGTTGATTCCCCCACGTGGACTACTGGAATACATTCTCTCCACATCCTGTAGTTATTAGCCTTCAAAATGCTTACCTTTTAGTGAGCATTTTAACTCAGGCAGAGGAAGGTACAAGAAGTGTGGGCAATGGTCTTATGCTAAAATCTAACAGCTAAGTAAAATATTCACAAGTAGAACACATTCAAAGTTTCTTATTTAAAAAAAACCATACACACACACACACACATACATTTTCTCCTCCCTACATTTTATTAGTGAGAGTTACCAAAGAACCACGAGGGTATGCTTTCCTTCACAGTCATGCAATTTGCAAACAACCTGTATTAGACATGTAATAGAAATTCTAGTACCAACTATTTTACATTTTTGATACTAGAATTTCAACGAGGTATTGACATTTTACTTAGCAATCATTGCCTTTAAAATTGACGGCCCAATCCATCACAGTGGTATGAAGATTTATTGTTTTACTCTATTCTGTAATCGTATTTGTGTGTCTCTCACGTAGGTCAACAACACCCCCAGTGAAAGGTGCACATGTAAGCATATGTTTACTTCGTGTGTCAGTCAATCTGGGCCACTATGACGAAGTCCCCTAGACTGGGGGGCTTATAAACAACCGGAATTTCTTTCTCACAGGAGGCTGAAAGTCTGCCGTCAGCATGCGTGCTTGGTCGGGTTCTGGTGAGGGCCCCCTTCCATGCTGTAGACGGCCAACTTCCTGTTCTCCCATATGGTGGAAAGAGAGTGACCCAGCTCTCTGTCCTCTTCCTGGAAGGGTACTAATCCCAACCATGAGGGTTCCATCCTCATGACCTAATTAATGATCTCCCAAAGGCCCCACCTCCAAACGTCATCACATTGGGGACTGGATTTCAATGTCAGAATCTGGGGACAAGGGGACACAAACATTCAGTCCACAGCACTAAGGAAAACATACTTTTTCCTGACATAGTTCAGTCGGATTTTTAAATCTAGCTAAGTGTAGCTCTTCATCCTTAGAAGGCCTCAAGAGGGAAGCCTTTGTCCGCTTCCATGTTTTGCTGTCTGAAGGGACCCTGAAAATGTCAATACACGTGCAGTGTGGCTGAATGTCTGCACATTTGGTTGAGACGCATACAGAACACGGGTTTGAGGTGACGTTGCAATTTTTATCTATGTGTTTTGGTGGTGTGCAGACAAAAAGACCCACTTCTGAAATGTCACTGACCAACCCTCTGCTCCTCGCTAGCGCCAGGGCCTGCTTTGCCTGAGGACCCAGAACATCTGGTCACCTCCATGGTTGGCAGGGCCAGGCTGCCCCGGCTCTGCGTTAGTTCTGGCCTTTGGAGGGAGTTTGTGGGTTGACGTGTGGCACCGTGGGTCGGTTTGGTGGCTGTGTGGTGGCTTGCCCCCTCGGCCGCCCCCCACCTTCTCCCTCTTCCAGGTGGGAAAGTAGGAACGGGTGAGCAAAGGGGGAGTTGAGGTGCCCCTTTTTTGTGCCTCTCTCAGGTGCATCTCCACGAAAATGAAACAATCCTAAGCGTCCTTTCTTTCAGCCATGAGTCCCGTCAGCCCTAAGTGCTCCGGCAGCCTTGTCGTCCCCCTGTGGCTCTCATCTGGAGTTTCTGACACAGGGATGCTGGAATGGGAATGGCAAGCTTGTAAGGAGAAAGGAAGAAATGGGAACATTGAGTCCAAAGCAGATGTAGGTCTGGCCCTCAGAGAAGGGTGGCCACCAGCCAGAGTCCAGGGCACCTGACACCTGCACTCCAGCGAGCCAGTTCGGTCGCCCAGCTTTCGTGGCCTGAGATGATGCCCGAGGGGTGAGCCCCTCAGAATTCTACCCAAGTCCATCTTCGTGGAAACAGGCCTCCTTCTAGGAGGTTTTGGGCACAGATCCGTTTCCAGGAGGACATGAGGGGGGGAGGGGGGAGGCAAGAGCAGAGCACCAAGATCAAAGTGAGGAGAGGGGCTGGGGAAGAAATGGACCTTTAACCGGGTCTTGGCTGTAAGCTGGGCTCTGTGCCAGATGATTTGCCGACATCCATGTTTCCCGCGGTGTGCTTCTTGTGTCGCTGATGGATGAGCTGGAAAGGTAATCAAAAAATTAAGTAAAATACAGTTAATACAGAGATGTGGGGAGAATGATGCAGGTGTTATATAATTGGCTGAACGTCGAGAGCCACTACATTAGCTCCTGTCATCATCAAAGCTGTTGGCATCCAGGAGTCTTTGACTTGGGATCATAGGGGAATCTTCAGTCCAGCAGGAATCCAATCCCATCTGGCCTCGGGCCCACATTTTTGGACTATACTGTGCCACCTGGGCAATACCCAGACTGGGAAGAGCAGATGTCATGGGTGTGCAGGTGATGGGGACCAGCATTCCCACGAGACACAGGGCTGAGGCAGCAGGATGAATTCAGGGACTCCCTACCCAGTCGTTTTGGGGTCTGGCATGAGGACTGGGGAGGGCTGAACCACATACAGCCAGACTATCCCAAGTCCTTAGGTCACTGACGTCCTGCCTGCTTCACTGCATAGCAGCCTGTGACTTGTTCTTGCCTTACTCTTGGAACGGACTCTTGCCTTGGCTTTAGGGTTCCTGTTCCCAGCTGTCCAGTCTTCCTAATGCTGACTGTCCATCTACCAAGCTCTCCTGTGCTGAAAGCCAGCATCCCTGATAATCCGTCCTAGCCACCTATCTGCCAGAAGACACTGAGCTGCCTGCCTGCCTATAGGTCAGGGCCGGCCCCCTGGAGACTGTTCTGGAAGCTTCCTAGAGATGCATCCACACTCCCCAAGATTATCTGGCCTTCAGCCCTGTGTCCTGGGTCAGAGGCTTCACTGCCTGGCGAGTGCCGTTTCTGACACGGCAACCCTATGTGGTTACGAAAATGCTCAAGACCCCCGAATGGACAAGCTTTCCCTCCAATGTGTTTATCCGATGGATCCAACCTTTGCCTCTGAGGTTAAAAGGAAGTGGGAATTGACATGAAGAGTGGCAGGAGCCGAGTAGCAGAATTTCTCATTTGAGTTTGTTTATCTCCCGTGGCTCTGCAGCTTTTCCCTGGGTTTGGATATCTGGGAATAAATTCTTCAAATTGCATGTTAATTATCACATTTGTGGCTTCCGTAGTATCAGACATTTGCAGGAAATATTACAGTTATAATTTCCAGATTAATAAAACTGAAGACAAAGTTGACCCAGTGGACATAATTTACTGTACTTTTCAGAAAGCCTCTGATAAGGCCCCTCATAAAAGGCTATTAAGGAAAATAAACAACCATAAGGCAGAGAGTAAAATCCTATAAATTACAGCATCCGAAGGAACTAAACCAAGTGAAGGGATTCACAGTGACCTGGTTGTATGTATTGTGTTATCGAAAATGCATGGGCAATTGGTAGTGAAGAAATAAAACATACCTAAACTAAGCAAAACAGAAAAACAACCTTGAATTTCCACTGAGTCTGATTGGCTTTGAAATTGTCAGACCCTGTAGAGAAATAAACAAAACAGAGGCTCTGAGAAGAGCTCGGTACAGAGGTGCGTGTGAAATAAGAAAGATGCCTGAGGAATGGGGCCAGGGGAAAAAGGGTGCACACACACACACACACACACACACCGTGAAATATCTGTTGTCTGTTCTGTTCTGTGCTGGTGGGTTTACTTATTAGGATTTTTTGGTAACACTCTAGATAAAGTCCCTCCAGAAAATAGCATTAACAGAAAAAGAAAAGAGCATCTTCGGGTGTAAAGATGAGCACAGGCACAGAAAAAAGAAAACCTGAGGCCCACAAACAGACTAAATAGCCCTGGGGGAGGTGCAGGAGCCTCCATGCCCCTGATCCTGCACACACCTGGTGGGGGCCGGGGGGTGTTGCTGAGGCAGAGTCTCTAGGAGGACACAAGATAAGGCCGGCCCCCATCCAGCTCGTCTACTGTGGTAGGACTTTTGGAACCATGTCTCCGTAGATGTTTTAGACAGTCTGCTTCTTACTGAAATGGCCAGATGTCCTCTGTGTTAATTCTGCCAGCTACCCAGCCAGCGCCTTGGAGCACCTGGATCAGGAAGTGACCAAAGGACTGAGCAGGATAAACACCCCTTCCTTGCCCCACATGGAGGCAGATCCAGCTGGTGGCCAACAGAGTGCAGGAGAGGAGGTGGGAGCGGCCCTATGAGCTCTGTGACCAGACAGCTCTCCAGAACTCACCATCTTGGGTTTTCTTCACCTGTAGGTGGAAAATCTTGTTTCATGTGTTTCACAAAAGAGATGGGAAAAAGTAAATTAATCCCTTCCTAGTGGGATGTGAAAGTTCTTTTAAAAGTTAAATCCTTTGATTAAAACAATGTGACAGGATGGTAAATGCAGAGAAGGGTGTCTATGTAGAATTTTATTATTTAATAACAATGCTTAACATGTATTGAGTGCTCTTTGGGGACCAGGTACGGCTAGTGTGCTGTACATATCCGATCCCATTAAAACGTCAGAGATTTCCCCAAAATTCCATTGTACACACAAGGATGATGAGGCATAGAAAAGCTGAGGAATGGCCTCAAGGCAATGGAGTTAACTGGCAGAGGCAGAATCCCAACTCGATAGTCAGCTTCCGGAGCCCACCAGGTGACCTACCATCCTCCACAGCAAACATTCAGCATAATCAATATGCTAATACCTATATCCATATAATTTCATATAATATGTCCTATATATCGTATATGTAACTATGCTGCAAGAGCTCACATTATTTAAGCATTTGTAATTTACCTACTTGGTGTAAATTCCTTTCCATGCACATTTCTCAATCTTCATTCAACTTAGTGAAGTGGGTGCAATTATCATTATTGAAAGCTGTGCAGACAGTCTGTTTGGATAAATCTGGCCCAAAACATTTTCTTTTCCCTAGCTGGAAGGTCAACCATTTTCTCGTGCGGCTCACCCAGAGACGACTTGATTTCCCCGTGTGGTCATACCCCAGCAGCTCTGTTTTGGACTTGCTCTGTTTTCTCTACCGCCCCAGGAGCAGGTCTGAGCAGCACTGTCTTGTGGGTTTGGCCCAGGCCTTTTCAGGGTAAAATCCAGAGCCAGAGTGAATGCAAGGGCAAGCCATCACACTAATGCCATCATAATACCACCCACCGCTGGCGATCATAATCATTTTAGGAGGATTTCCAACTCATCTTTGCCAACATGTGTTCATTCCATTTTCAGAAAGCGAGTGTGAGTGTGGGGACCTGTCACCAAGCACCAGACTCCTGAGCACACCACTGAGTGACTCCGAGGGCCCTGAAATTCAAGCTGTAACCTGGCACCTCTGTGAGTAGGTGTATACATTGTCCGTTGTCTATAAAACTTAAGTCTTCAGGGCCACCCTCTCCTCACACATTTGTTATTTCCTATGAATAAACATACCATTTAAATGTAATGACCTCACTCTTATGTGGATGACCAAGCCCTGGATCTGAACACAGAGTGAAGATGACGCCTGCCGGTAAACTTCTCAGAGACAGCTGTCCTCTTCTGTCTTCATTGTCCTCTTCCACTACCTCAGTCTAAATCTTCACAACTGAAGCTATTAAATGCTGAAATGACTCGAAAGGCTCAAACGCTGCAGCTCCTCCCTAATTCCGGCCCTGGCTAAACCAACAAGCGGGAGGAAGCCATCTTGACACAGTGCAGTCTGTTCTTCCGGTGGCCCTGGGAGGTGAGCAGGCGTTTCCCAGTCCCTCCTCTCTCAGAGGGGCCATCTTCACCTAAGACCTGGTGACAAAGTCACAGAGTGAGAACGTTAGAACATACAGCTCACTCCTCCCAACCTTGCCATTGGATAGGTGAAGAGTCTACCACCCAGCAGCTTACAGAAGGCTCCGGGCACAGTGGGGCGTCCAGCCCAGGGACTCATCTCTTGGCCTAGCAGAGTCCAGATGGCTTTGACCTGAGCAAAGGCATGTACTTCATTCAGTTGCCCAATGGAGAAACGTTGCTGGGGATGATTCTCTCTTTACAGCTCAGCTCAGGAATGCTGTGTTCTTCGGTGAGCCATGTGCATAATGTGCTTTAGGCTGTGTCTAAATGATGTATTTCTCCAACCAAAAGTGAAAAATTCAGATGGTTTGTACCATATTTTTGTATATTTAGAAACAGCTGGTTGATTGACTGAATTTTTAATTTTTCACAGAAATGTTTGCTGTTCTGGAGACTGTGCCTTTAAAGTCCTCTGAGGAAAAAAAAGATTTATATGAAAGTTTCTTTTTCCACAAATATTTTATACTTCACTGAATGACTATGAACAGAAGTTCAGTGCCTGAGATGATCCTTCCTCCCCTCCCCCACCACCTAAAGGTTTGTTTTCCAAAGTCATGGCCACCCACTCCTGCTTTGGGAATTTGCTCCTAAACCCTTCTTCCCTATTCAGCTGACATCAAACCTTTCTATAACATTTTGGAATTGGCTTTCCAATTGATGCTACGGTAATTTTGAATAAACAAGCCTGAATATTCTGTCAAAATACTTACGTCACCTGGGCTGCAAAAAATAGGCCATTACCGATCTTCATGCCTTGCACATAATAGACACCCAATAGATATGCATTAGGTATATATATTGGATCAATATTAAATATTAACTAATTTTTGGGAGCGCTTGGGTGGCTCAGTTGGTTAAGTGTCCGACTCTGGGTTTCAGCTCAGGTCATGATCTCAGGGTCCTGGGATGGAGCCTTGCCTCAGGCTCCACACTCAGCAGGGAGTCTGCTTGGGATTCTCTCCCTTTCCCTCTCCCAACCCCTCTGCCCCTCCCTCAGTCTTGAGCGCATGCACACGTGTTCTCTCTCTTTAATAAATAAATAAAATCTTAGAAATAATAAATATTTATTAATTTTTAACAGACTAAGGTATTAACATATAATTACTTGTATATGGTACTATAATATTCATATAAATCAATATATAATTAATAATATAAAATACATTAAATTGAATCTAATTGCATCCCTCAGGGCTAATATATGTAGATAAGTAAAATGATTCAAAAAGCTACAAGACCCTGAATGGAATGGAGCTCACATTTGCTGAATACTTAAGTAGATGCTAAGTATGGTGCTAAATGATCTCATTTAGTCTTCACAAAAACCTAGGGGGTAGAGCCTACTGTCTCCAGCTTTACCCATTGGGAAACTCAAGGCTCAGAGAGGGGAAGGAACTCACCCAAGACTTCACAGCTAGTAGCTGAAGTAGTCTGAAAGTTAGTGGAGACTCTGGTTCTAAAGGCCATGTCTTTACGTCCTAAATGCTCCCTTGACCCAGCCCTTTCACAGGTCTTCAGTATTGATTTGTCCCCTCTTCTGGAGGTTTTACATTAGGTTCCCTTGGCTGGATTAGAAAGCAGCGCTTGGGCCAGGCCTCCAAAAGTCCACGAGGAACATGCACCCATGTGGCCTGTGAGTAGAAGAGGTGGGACGGGAATCTCTTGGCCTCTTGCACCCTAGGTATTGGATTAACTGGCTGCCCTTGCACACTTGCCAGCACCCAGCAGGTTTGAACTGATGGGATCATAACTTCCCAGAGTAATTTAAAAGGCACAGGATCAGAGGTCACGAGACCTAGTCCAGCCAGAGTGAAGGAAGTGTGAAATATCCAAGTGTCTTATACCAAATACTATTACTTAGAAGTCTTCGGGTGGTAGGAGAGCCTGGGTGGCTCAGGCGGTTAAGCGTCCGACTCTTGATTTCAGCCCAGGTCCTGATCTCAGGGTGGTGGTCATGATCTCAGAGTCGTGGGATTGAGTCCTGAGTTGGGCTCTGCACTCAGCGGGGACTCTGCTTATCCCTGTCCCTCTGCCCCTCCCCCACAGCTCTCTCTCTCAAATAAATAAATAAATAAAGTCTTTAAAGAAGTGTTCGGGTGGTGGCACTTCTTTTCCACAGGGGTCCTTGATGTCACTTACCCATCTCTTGTGAGACTCAGGCTGTTCCTCAGACAGGAGCCGGGATAATGAAGTCCCTCCTCTCTGATATTTTAGTGTGGTCATGGAGAGGACAGGAAAGGGAGGAATGATAAACCTTGAGATGTGAGAGCCCCGCAAGAGTCAACCACTAGTGCAACATGTGCAAGGGCAGCCCCTCATGAAGCAGGGAGGGTGCTCGACACAGTGAGGAGGAGAAGTGCTGAGATGACCTGTCTCCTTATCTTACCTGGACAGGCTTGAAGTTCCAATTTCTTACCTTCCCTTGGGCTTCTGATAAGTTGGTGATTAAAAATCAAAACTCAGGGGCACGTGGGTGGCTCAGTCGGTGGAGCATCTGCCTTCGGCTCAGGATTCCGGGGTCCTGGGATCGAGCCCTGCGTCGGGGCTCCCTACTCAGCAGGGAGTCTGCTTCTCTCTCTTTCCCACCTCCCCCACTTGTGCTCTCTCTCACACTCTCTCTCAAATGAATAAATGAAATCTTTAAAAACATCAAAATGTAAATCAAAACTCATGAGAGAAGATGATTTAAAGATGAAAAGTTGACCCTTGTACAAGGTGGGAGTTAGGGGCAGTTGAAAATCCACATATAACTTTGGACTCCTCCAAAACTTAACTATGAATACCTACTATTGGCTGGAAGCATTACCTGTCACATAAACAGTTGATTAACACGTATTTTATATGTTATATGTATTATATACTGCATTCTCACAATAGAGTAAGCTAGAGAGAAGTATTATTGTTTTTTTAAAAAATATTTTATTTATTTATTTATCTATTTATTTGAGAGAGACGGGGAGGAGCAGAGGGAGAGAATCCCAAGCAGACTCTGCACTGAGCACGGAGCCCCACATGGGGCTCGATCTCATGACCCTGAGACCAGGACCGGAGCTGAAATCAAGAGTCAGGTGCTCAACCGACTGAGCCACCCAGGCGCCCCTAGAGAAAAAAACATGAAGAAAATTATAAGGAAGAGAAAATATATTTACAGTCCCGTATTGTATTTACTGAAAAAAAGGTCTGTGTACAAGTGGACCTGTGCAGTTCAAAGCCCTATTGTTCTCGGATCAACTGTATATTTGCTATATATTAGAATTCTCTATTAGTTTGACATTTCCAACCTCTTCCTCACACTAAAGACTTGGCAGTTTTTGCAGAAGTTGTAAACGCATTCAGTTTAGCATGCCTTTCCCTGCTGCTTGCTATGTGTCCTCCTACGGGTCTTGGTACCGGGTAGAGACAGGAAGGTGAGAACGACCGCTTCCTGCTAGGCAGTTTCACCACAACGGGGCCCCTTTCCATGTGGGTCTCGGGTTTAGAAGTGCGATCATCTTGTTAGAGGGGAGGGGTCCCCCGTATGGAAAGGGTCCCGGCCCGCATGACTAGCTATGGGACCTTGGTCCCAGTCCTTTAATTTCTGACTTTCAGTTTTCTCATTTATAAAGCATCCACATATTATTTCTTTTTTGCACGTCCATTCGAGATCACGAGTAAAAACAGTAGCACGCTCTCTGGCTCCTAGTAGGTGCTCTTATTATCACAGCTAAGAAAGCGGGGTCCCTCTTACGCTGAGCTCCACACGTATCAAACTGAGCAAGGCTTCGACGTATTTATCAGAAGCCGGTTCGGTGTTGTTTTACAGAGCGTTATCAGAATTTGATTAAAGGTTACCAACGAGGACATCTGAAAACAAACACTTCAGGCCTTTGCAGCATTGATGCAAAGAGGGTCCTCCCCCTCCCCCGCCCCCGTGTTTTCAATGGCATAATTTGGGAAGCGCTGACTCAAAGTGTTTGGATCTGCGAGAGGGAGGTGGCATTGGGGGAGAAAAGAGGGAGGTCTCTTCGCCAAGATTTGCAGGTGTTAAATATAAACCCCAAATTGGTTACTGTGACTCTCCTGAGATTGGGGAAGGAAGTGGGTGGGTGGACGGGTGGGTAAGGAGTGGCAGAATCAGGCTGGGAACCAAGGAACTCCATATGATGAGTCTTAACAGATATTCCCTTCATATTTCCTTCCTTCTCCTGGGGGTGGGATTTACATAAGCATTTTCTTGAGTCCAGATCACAAAACCATGCCTTAAAAGACATGTCACTTTGCCTGCCCGTCATCAAGAGGACGGTACCTTCCAAGATGCAGAAATCCTGGATCAACAACAACAAATGCGCTCGCCGTGTTCTGAAAGCCTTCCAAATCACGGCACGAAAAAGAACGAGGCGATGGCAAACCCCACTGCCGGGCTGGCATCCGAACTGCCCTTTTAATCAGGAGTGTTGTTAGCCTGCTGCGTAGCTGTTCACACGCGTCCTATTCAAACCCCGCATCAGCTTCGTGATTCCCTGCACAACAGAAAGTGATCCGCTAAGCCTTCCTAATAAACCTTAACCTTTGGAAAAGTGGTTAATGTTTGCCCCCTAAGAGCCTGTAAAAATATGCCCATTTCACACGCATCTCGGGGCTGCCCATGGAAAGACTGAAGGGTGTGCTTTTCAGATGAACGGTGTCTTTTTCAAGTGCAGCATTGTTACGAAAGGCATATTATATCTGAAATGGATGCACTTTTGGTAGATAATGAATGATAGCACTTCCTTATTGTTGGTACCCACTCTCCACTCTTATGAAAAGTGGGTGCTGTAGAGCTTTTGCAGTGATCCTACAAAAGAAAAATTTTAGATGATTTAAATACCTGACTGTTCCTAATTGTTATTCAGAATAAAAGGTTGCACTTCTTAAGGGTTCCCCCTTTTAACACTGTTTTTAGTTCCTCCATTTAAAGCCTGAAAATAAAAATTCTTTTGCATGTGAATTCAGAGCTAGGTGTTCCTGGGGGCTCTGTCTTGGTGGCTGGGGGCAGGCCCCGGTGTGTGTGTGTGGGGGGGGCGGTCAGGAACACTGTGCATCACCCTCAGAGAAGCACGTGGGCCTGGGGAAGGCCTTGGGGGACCAGGCACTTCGGCCCACATTTCCACATTTACTGGGCATCTATTATGTTCTGGCTGTTTCGAGGCTCTGCGGGGCACTTAACTAATATGAGATTTTTCTGCCTAAATTTCAGGTTTCGCTGGCAAGATATGGTGGAATCATTCCCCTGGTTGTGCTGCCTGATCCAGGCTTGAGGCACTGAGCAATTCCACATCTGAAAACAGCCCTACCCCGGTGGTTCCAGCCTACCTTGAAGGCTTGTAGATGAAAGTTTCCAGAGACTCTTCACCCTTACGTGGAGTGTCCTAGGTGCCTTATGATGCACCCCTATCCTCAGCCGCTGGAGGGAAATTGGGCTGAGTCTCTTCAGTCCAACCAAGGGTGGCTTCACCAAAATGTGGTTAGAGCAATCAAGAGCTAAGAATATTCTACTATTTAGGTCCCTGGACTGCCAGTTTTTAGTAATATATCGTTTGCCCTGAATCCCTTATGCTTAATGCTTATGTCAGTTTTCCTGCCCTAATTAAGGATAGAAACTCATATTTTGTTTTGCTTTGGAACAGCCCGGGATGTGCATTCTTCCTGCATTTCATGTCTGCCTTGCTGCTCTCCTACCTTTCACTCAGACCTGGCAGTTCTCAGCACACACTAGGAATTTAATAAGCATGATTATGCGTCCTGAGCTGCTCAATTTTCAGTGATCCTTAGCTTCCTTGTTCTGCACCAGACATCCTCCATTTCTAGTTTATTCGCCTTACTGTCCCTTGGAATACCTTTAGGCTTTTCCTGTCTTTCTGGAGTTGTGGCTTCCGGGAGGGAAAACCCTCCACAATGAGATAATGATGAAGACTTCCTACCTGCAACCCTTTTAATACATTCTAGAATGGGGCTGGGTCTTTCTGCCATAAAGCAAGGCACAATGGCAGTCTCCTGTCAGCACTTCTGAATCAGACAGGAGTTCATTGCTAGCTTAAGGCACCAAACCCTTGTGGGTTTTTCCAGAGATAACCAGTTTTGCCCAATTCAGCTGAGACATGTGTGCCCCGAAATTATCTCCATTAGCTACTGGGTGCTGGGTATGTTGAAGCTGGGCAGTGTGTTCTAGACTTCCTCAGCAAATGGGTTTCCAAAATACTTCAAGGGCTGGTTTTAGGCTCACAGAGAAGTTCTTGTTCCGTTGGCCCACAGTCATCAGTGGGATGTTTGGAGAACAGCAGAGGGGCTGGTTCCCTGGGGTGGCAAGATGTGCCGACCACCTTCAGGAATCAGCAGGGGACACACAGAGAGAAGCTTCCCTTCCAGCCTCTCAGACTCAAGAGGGTCTCTGCAAGCAGCTTCAAGGTTTAGCAGCATTGAATTCCACAAGTTCTTACGCAGCCAGGCATCCTCTACCATTGGGTATTTTTATCCTCTGGTATACCCCTGAATTGGCTCCCAGCAGAGTTCGGATATCACCCTCAAATAAATGTGTTTGGGTTTTCATTACTGTTCCAAACTAATTTTGAACTTAATTGTATACCATCTCTTATATACTCACATTCTTCTCTGTTACCCCTTCCAGAATCCTCTCTCTACCGATCATACCGGATTGGTGTCATCCCTAACTTAATGAGCATGATCTCTATTCTAATCAGTTCCTACAGGTAAGAGCAATTCGACATCATCTGCAGCAATTTGAAACGGACCACTGAGAAGTCACCTAGGGAAGTGAGAGCTACAGAAAATGTTCTTTCCACCTTCCTCCCATGCCCTGTTTTTTTTCTTAGTTCTGTCCATCAGCTGCTGGCAAGCTTAGGGATTCTGAGAAAGGATCTCTTTAGGAACTGGGCTCTTTACTAGACCTAGTAAATTCTGACTTCTTATTAGTGAAGGGGCAAACATCCCCCTTACTCCTCCCCTCCATCTCCTTCCCAACAGCGAGAACCCGGATGATATTCATTCTCAAATGTTTGCAACTTTACAACACAACATGCCGATTTTCTGACAAGAAACATACGGTTGGTACGGGAGGTCCTGGAAATATGTTTCCCCTCTGTATTGGAAGTAGAGAATTGCATTCGTTAGAGTCTCCCAGGTGCTAAAGGAAGAGAGCTGGGCTGAGAACGGAGAGCTGGACAGAATCCAAAGCTGCTGTGTTATCTTCCTGACTTGCCTTTGCCAGATCTTCTGCAAGCGATAGCACAGTGCACAAAGCTCCGACGGAGGGCGGATCTGCTCCTTCCAGCCCTGCCTAATGACAGACCAACGTGCGTTCATGCCCAGTTTGAAGGGGGGAAAAAACAAACAAACAAAAAACCAAACCCAAAGCTGTCAGTGTGCTGTTTCTATGGCCCAAAGGTAGTCCAGGGGTCTTAAACTGTTTCACAAAGCCCCAGGGCCAAGGCTGCCACGGGCCTGGGGAGGGTGTTGCTCAGACGTGATGCTGCGTTGCTGGGGCATCACACACCGGGGGAATTCCACCTCACTAACGGCCTGGCCCCCTTGGGCTGTGCCTCTCACTGCATGCGGGTTGAAAAATGCAGGCTATTTTTCTCCACTACTTCCCCTTAATCCATTTAGGGGTCATCCCTGCTATTCTCCACAGGAAAGACCTGCTTTCCACAAAGAAGCCAAGCCCATCATCCCCTCCTCTCTGTGAGGGGCTTTGCCTCAGAAACTGATGTGGGGATAACTTTCCCCCCTAGAACCTATCTAGGTACCAAATTACATTTCTATAGCTATTATTTTCTGGATACTCAGTAGTCTTCTTGTTTACTGCTACCTGTCATTTTCACCTGCTGTTCTGGTATTCAATTCTTGCCCTAATCCACTTTGCAAAGCCTTCCCTTTATTCTGTGGTATTTCTTCTTGGTTCTTTCCTAGAGGGAGAGAGTTAAATTAAAATTTAAAAAGAAGAGAAAAGAATCGTGTGAGAAGGTGTACGCACCTCTCAAAGTGCTTTCCATGCGAATATGTTTCTGAATTCAGATTTTGAGTGTTTAAGTCACACAACGTCAGATGAAGATGGTGAGCTCCCCTGGAATACTCAGACCATCAGTGAGTAGGATTTCAAAAGTCAGTGCGGACAATGTCCTAGTTTCAATATCCACTCTACAGAGATGAGGCGAAGTTGAAGGAAGGAAAAGGTAAATGAGACCATCCACGTCTTCTTTGCAACCAGAAAGGTTGTGCTTATTAAGTCAGGCCAATATCTGAAATTTTAAACTCAGATAAGACTTAAAAAAACATACAGACAAACAACCTTTCACTTTGAGATGCTGCATATTTCTTAGAAACCCATTCCCTAACAGTAGATTTTATCTGCTCTAATAATCTTTCGCTGAGTCAGTAACTCTACCAACTGGGCAGTAAGCAAGGTATCAACATGCTTCATTATTTCTCCTATAATTGTGGATTTTATTTCTTCTTCTTCCATTTTCAAAGGGAGAAGGGAAGAACAGCAACCTTGAGATGTAGTGGAGTGGAGTGAACAATAATTATCCAGGGACAAATATCCCAGGTTTGAGAATCCTCCCATCCTAGCCCACAGACCAAGGGACTGGGGGACCCAGACCAAGGGACTGTTCTTTCTTCCTTAGGATATTGTTCAGGCAGCACTGATATGGAGGAGCTCACTGATTCCTGAGAACGTTGGGGGTCCCTCCCCTGGAACCCTCCCAACAAATCACTATAGTTAAAAACTATAAATCAAGATTATTTTACTGAATTCAGGCCAATTTATTGGTTTTTATAGACACACCCACGGCTATGTCAAAAGAAAGTCAAGGCAACTGGTTGAAGGGCCGGCGTGAATTTTATGTCTACATGGTGGGGAATGGCACACTGAATTTCTGTGTAACCACTGTATATGGAGAAAGAAGACTAGATACGAATAGAAGATGCATGAATATCTCTTATGTAAAAGAAACTAGATGTGCTTCATCTTCTAAGAGTCTAAAGTGGACAGGAAAAAATATTTTCGCCCTATTAATATAATGTTGTTTTTGACACACACCCTTTGCCTCATTGACTTTTTAGAGCATTTAAGTGCTAAACTGATAAAAATCCCCCAGTCTTCTGCTCAGGGTCAAAGGCAGACTTGTACTAGTGTATCAAAAGGAACAGTACTCAGCCCACTGGTGCCCAGAACAGATGCATCCCGTCCCCAAGGCTTGGCTCAGGGCAGAGACAGGTACGCTGCTCGCAGGCATCACTCTGGAGCGCAGGATAGTCACAGAGTTCTCAGAGGACCGGGCCAACCAGACACACTCTGATCTTTAGGAGAAAAGAGGAAGGCAGAGGGAAGAGGTATTCTTTCTTTTGTGGGCTCTGGTCCTCCTCCCTTGGTAGGGAGAGGTGAACAAATCAGAATGGATTTGATGGCACTGCCTTGAAGAAGCAGTACTAGACTGCTCCGAACCCTTCCAGGGGAGAAATCAAGGGCACCAGCAGTGAACACAAATGCAGCAATGTATCTTGTATCTCGGTGGGGGCCATGGTCAGGCGCAGAGCCTAACTAGGAGCCTGCAGGAAATGGGAAGGGGTTGGGGGCCCTCAGCTACACGCCCTAGAACAACAGGTCTCTTATGGACATTCACGGTCTCCCTCCAGCCAGCCCCACTGAGTTAATCATGCAGACTACACTCGGTCCAAACACAGAACCTGGAAGCAGAGCCAAGGGAGGGCTTTCTCCTCCCATAACATTGGAGAGGGCATTGTTGTAGACAACGCAGGATGAAGGAGAGAATCTGGCAGGAGGAATCTTTTCTATCCTCCTGGCTGTGGAGTGAACAGGTGGCCCCAAATCTGTCTATGTGGTGGGGGGTGGAGGCGAGTGGGGAGAGGATGAATCTGAAAATATAATGTCCTGAAACTGAAATCCGAACCACAGAAAGGAGGGGGAATAAGTTATAAGGTAGTAGTCTCAAAATGTTCCACCAAAATATCACTAATGTCAGAAGAAAATTCATGTGCTTGGATGAGAAGGGGCAGGTACGTGTCCAAAGCCACCATTTCCAGCCACAAAACGCATTTGAAGTCTTGGTTTTCACCACATGCTATTGCGTAATAATAGATTCATGCTCATTTTAATATAAAGGTATATTTTGAAAGTATCTATCAGTTAAATTACTTGACTTGTCCCCCAAAGAATCACACAGTAAATGGATGCTCCGGGAAGACACACTGTGCTCGTCTGTGACTTGCTTTCTGGAACCCAGACACATCACCTGCACCGCTCAGTAGGGGTGAATCAAAAGGGCACAGCCACAGGACAGGGTTTCTGTTATGAAAACAAAGTCCAGGGGCCACAGTGACAGGAGGGGAGTCCACAGAGAGCAGGGAGACATGTGCCCACTTCCCCATGGCTTCCTCTCGCTTCACCACTCCTGCCCTGTTCTGCTCGCCAAAGGGCTATCTTGAAAAGTCAGGGCCTGAACGTGGAAACAACTTGCTTCTGATCATTTCTCTTAGCCTAGCTGAGATGGGTCATTTGTTATTCAAAAACAAGACTGGGAAGGGGCGCCTGGGTGGCTCAGTCGTTTAAGCGTCTGCCTTCGGCTCAGGTCATGATCCCAGGGTCCTGGGATCCAGCCCCACATCATCAGGCTCCCTGCTCGGCGGGAAGCCTGCTTCTCCCTCTCCCACTCCCCCTGCTTGTGTTCCCTCTCTTGCTGTCTCTCTCTGTCAAATAAATAAATAAAATCTTAAAAAAAAAAAAGACTGGGGAAAAAAATGAGAGAACAAATAGGAAATTAGGGATAAGAAACACAAAAAGCTGGGTCTCTCAACCCTTCCTCAATCTCTCACCTGAGATAATCACACTTCACCTCAGAGGACTGGTGGGGCTTGGCAGCCACTGTTCCCCTGTGGGACCTGGTCTCCCGGATACCCAGAGGAGAAAGAACTGGGTCAGAGCCCAAATGTGATTTAAGATGTGTATGTGTTATGTGTGTGTATTGTCTGTTCTTTGTGTGTTCTGTGTCGTGTGTGTGTGTGTGTGTGTGTGTGTGTGTGTGATACGGTCCCCATTTGGAGACACAGTGCAGTGAATCTTGAGATCAAACAGAGCTCAAGTCTGATCTCTGCCACCCACCTAGAACCCTCCCACTTAGTCGTGCAATCTGAGAGGTCTATTTTTCATCAGGAGATGGTGAGGAGAGGGTGGCTGGCAGATTAAAGAATCCCAACTCTTAGACGAGATGCCAACGCCTGGATACAGGATGTCTCAGCCCTGGATTCTATCAAGTGTAAATAGTACTAGGTTCATGCAATAAATCCAACACTCACATAAGAATTCTAACTGTTGAGTAGTAAGAGTGCAGCCTTATTACAAGAGCACAATGCAGAATAAAAGCCTCGAGCTGCCACTGAGAATATGGAGGAGGTTGAGAATAGTTTGATTTAATTATTTCATTACAGTCTATACTATGGAATATGCAAGGACACAATATTTATATAACAATATTGATGATGTTTCTTAGGCTTTCCTTATATCACAGTAAAAAAAAATGGTAGAGAGGAAAAAGAATTCACTTAGTTGGAAATAACTCATCCTTATTTCCAGACCAAACCCTACAATTGAATTCAGTCTCTGAAATTTGGGTAAATTGCATGATTTTGTTTCCAATCTGACCTTTGGAATCTGGCTGATTAAGGCTCAGTCTGCAAGTGCAGCTGGTCCGTCCTTATACTAAACTGACCCACTAGAAACCAGGCAACCAGCTAATCATCCAGTATCTGGTTAATCTTTACTGCTTCCAAGTTCTCAGATTGTTCAACTGCCTACATTCAGGTGTGTGAAGGAGCTTTTCCCTCTCCTCTTTGTCCTGCCGCACGTGGACATGAAGGACAGTCTTCAGTGGGGAAGGGTTGCTGTACAACTTAGAAAAGATTCCTTGGCAGCGATTGAGCCTCCAGGCAATGGCCTCCCAGCCAAGCCACACGCAGAGGACACACACCAGCTTGCTTCTGATTCTCCTCCGCTCTCCTGTGACTAGAATGGAACCGTGGGAATATGGGTGGCCTTAGCACACACTGTACCATCAGCGGAGAGCCTCATCGCAGACTATAAAAGGAAGACACCAAAATTAACCACAGGGTCCTGTCTGTGGTCTCTGGGTTTATGGGAAGGACATTTTGCAGGGTAACTGTGTGTTAAGGATGTACTTTGGCTATCTCCCCTGGCAGGGTCAGTTGGAGGGAGAGCTAATCACTCAGTAAACAGAAAGAAGAGAGATGCTTATACTTAATAAGCCATTGCAAATGGAAAAAGCAAGCTCCTAACCAATGTGATTCTCTCTAGAAACAAATGGCTTGGATCCAAACACTACAAAGCCCTTTCAGAATGCTGAGGGGTCTCCTGGTCCCAGCGCCCCCAGGACGTAATCCTTCTGCCTCGTCTCTTTCACATGGAAGTAGCTTTAACAAGGCAAAAGGAAATGATTGTGTGTGCATGCGTGTATCACAGCCGTGATTTTTTCTTTTGTCTTAAGTTACGGAGCTCCTGATGTGCAGCGCATCCTTCTCTCTGGGGAGCAGACACAGCAATTAAAGGGGAGTGGCCAGACGAAGCCTCGAGCCGAGGTGCTGGGGGCCGCCTCCGCAGCACCCTTCCCCAAGGGGTTGCCCAGCTCCCTCCCCGCACCCCCAGAACCCGGGAGAGCCACGGTGCTGCCGAGCTGTAGCTGTTCAGCAAGTGGCAAAGTTGGCCTGGTGGCAGAAGGGACGTCGCGGTCTCTGCCAAGCTTGCTGCTCTGGTTTCTCTCATCTCTGGCCTGTGCCAACCCTCCTGTCAGATGGAGGGAACAGTGTGCTTCAGTGGGCCGAGGAGAGCTCCGGCTAGGAGCCTCAGCCACGACCCCACCACCACCGTCCCCTCTCTGCAGCATCTTGAGCTCGCTCTAGATATTTCTACTTAAAATGTGGGCAATAAAAACAGTAACCTGGGGGTGCCTGGCTGGCTCAGTCAGCAGAGCAGGCGACTCTTCATCTTAGGGTCCTGAGCTTAAGCCCCATGTGGGGGGAGGCAGAGTTTACTTAAAACAACAACAACAACAACAACAACAAAAACCACTAGCCTGTTTCCCCAGGCACTACTGTAAAAAAAGAAGAAAGGATAATAGAGCACTTTGTAAATATACTACACATAAGTAATAAATAAGGCTGGCATGAGGTTACTGGCAGACAGGGCCAGGGAAGGAAGTGGAAGGATGCTTTGTGCAAGAGAGAACTCCAAACCAAGGAATTCTGGGACTAGAATGGCAGCTCCCCTGCTTGCACACTTGCTTTTTTTTTTTTCCCCCCTAGGAAAAAGGACTTCAAAGATTTCCACCAGTCCACATGGCCAATGTCTGGGACACTAGCATCTCTTTCAATTGGAAGAAATCAAAGAATCCAGGAGGAAGACAAGCACCATTTCCCCCCTCTCTCCTCTCTTCTTAAAAGAGGGTGATTCTCTGGTCTCCTTCTGGAAACAAAGAAAGGAACAAGGCTTACTAATCTATATCCCCTCCGTGTTCTAGCTTGTGATGAGAAAGTGATGCCAAAACATGGGCATCAAACAGTGTTCGTTTTGTGAGCTCCTCTCTCTTGGCCATTTTTAGAACTGGACTCAAAACTAAAGATCGGAGATTTGAAATAATTACCTGGATATTTCCACTCCGCTAAAAACCTGTGGCTAATTTGTCTGATTAGCGTTATTTCATTATGTGTGTATATTTACACTTGAAAAGAAGTTTTAAAACCACAGCGGTATACCATTTCACACCCATCAGGATGGCTATTATAAAAAAAAAAAAAGAAGAAGAAGAAGAAAAACCCAGAACATAACAAGTGCTGGTGAGGATGTGGAGAAATGGGAACTCTTGTTCACTGCTGTGGGAATGCAAAATGGTGCAGCCGCCGTGGAGAACGTTATATGACTGCTCCTCAAAAAATTAGGTGTAGACTTACCATATGACCCAGCAATTGCACTTCTAGGTATAGACCCCAAAGAATCGAAAGTAGTGTCTCAAAGAGATATTTGTACCCTTATGTTCATAGCAGCATTATTCACAATAGGCAAAGGTGGGCACAGCTCAAGTGTCCATTGATGGATGAATGAAGAAACAAAATGTGGTCTCTCCATACAATAGACTATTATTCAGCCTTAAAAAGGAAGTAAATTCTGACCCGTGCTAGGATACAGATTAACCTAGAGGACACGAAGCTGAGTGAAGGAAGCCAGTCACAAAAGGACAAATACTGGATGACGAGGTACCTAGGGGAGTCAAATCCATAGAGACAGAAAGTACAATGGTTTCCCCAGGGCATGGAGGCAGGGGGAATGAGGAGTTAGTGTTTCAGTGGTACAGAGTTTCAGTTTAAAAGATGAAAATGTTCTGCAGATGGATGGTGGGTGATGGCTGTACCCAATTAGAATGTCCTTAATGTCACTGAAATATACACCTAAAAATGGTTAACAGGATAACTTTATGTGTATTGTACCAGAATAAAAAAATATTAGTCCATCTGATGTCATGGTCTACTCTCATAACATAGTTGAGGGAGGAACAGGCTCTCTGATCTCCATTCTATAAACCCAAGGAAGGCAGGACAGGGGGCTGTCACTGAGATCTACCACTTCCTCCTGGAATCTGGACTCCAGCCCAGCTACCTCCTGTCCGAGGCTGTCCATAGACCCTCCCTGCTTCTGGCCCTTTGCTTGGAGGCACTGGGGACAGGTCACCCCCATTGTTAAACCGCAGGATGGCTGGCAGCTGTGGGATCTCAGGAGAGGGTGAGCAGGCCTGACGGGCACCTCTCCTCCTCATCCTCCTTGTTTCACAGTGGGTCAGACCTATCAGCCCCTCTGCCACCTTCGCAGACTCTGCAGCTCTCCTGACCTGGCAGGAGAGCATGGTCCCCGTTTCTATCTCCTGCGACTGAGCTCCTCATAGTGGCCTGGAACCTTCAGGAGAGGCCTGGAGCTCCTCAAATGCCAGCCACCTCCTGGGTACGTGGGTCCTTCCCTTCCACTCTCCTCCTGCCTTCCTGGACTTCACCACTTGCAAATTCTTCCCACTCTCCAGGACAGCTCTTCAGAACCCAATCCCTCCCTCCCTGGGGACATTAAAGCTCTCCTGAGGGCACCGCAGGACCAAACCTCCCTCCCTTGAGCACTTCTTTGTTGTCGCATTACCATTACCCTCTCTCACCTCCTTTCCCCATCCCTCTGGAAGCTTCTTTGGCTGCTCTTCATTACGTGGCTGTTCTTTTCAGAAAACAGGTGTGCCCTCCCAGGGCTTCTTGGGACTTTCCATCACAGCCCAAAAGGAAAAAGAGAGAACTTGAACAACACCAGGACCCTATTAAGGCAGGTGCAGGACGGTCCGTCCTCTTCTGTGGCCTGGGGGAACCCGGAAGAGAGGAGAGGACAGGGGCGCTGGGGACAGTCGCCGCCCGGCGGCCGGCAGATAGGCGGGCGGGCATCGCTTCCCTGGGAAAGTGGGCTTCAGAGGGGGGCTCCGGAGTTCCAGAGCATGTATGTCTGTGTGGTGCTGGGGGTGGGGCGGGGGGATGTCTAGCCCCGACGTACGAGGAGGGTGGGGGAGAGGACCCTCCACGCCAGGTCCTAACCTCCACCCAGCGCCAACTTTTTGCTGCTCCCGTTAGATGGCGCTCAAGACTTTCTAACCACTTGTGAAAGTGAGCCTGGCCCGGAACAAAAAGCACCGCGGGGTGTGAGTGTGAGTGTGAGTGTGTGTGATTGGGAGGGCGCGCGCGAGGCCGGGCACAGGCGCGGGCGTCGCCCTGGCACCACGCGGGGCCCCGACGCGGGTCAGCTGGGCCTCGGGCGGGAGCGCTCTCCCAGGAGGGCCTCCGCACGGCCAGCCGAGAACTTTCGCCTTCTCCTCGCCCAAGTGGGAAAACACTTGGGTTCGCTGCTGGGGCCCTGGCTGCGCTCCCCGAGAGGAGGCGGGCGCCCGGCCGCTGCCTGGGGAAGCCGGCGCGGTGGGCCTGGGAACGCGGGTGCTGGGTGCGCGGGAGGAGAGGGCCGGGGTCGCGCGGCGGGACGAGCTGGGGCGCAGACACCAACCTCGGGACGCGCTCATCACCACCCCTTCCTCCGCCCGGACTTACGGCCCCAGCTCTCGTTTTAAAAAGAAGGGGGCAGGTGCGGGGTTTGTCGTCTTAACCGTTCAAAGGCAACCGTTTAGTGCAAGGTTTAATAAACTTAGTGCGTGCGTGCGTCACCAACAACCAAGGGCAAACTTTCTTGCTGGCCCCAATGCAGGTTGAGCCCTAGTGCTGCAGTCTAACAGCCTCCTTTTTTAAAAAGGCCCTGGGTACCCTAGGACGTAAGATGCGATCGCTGATTTTAAAATAACCGATTAGTGATCCAGGTGGGAGCTTTGTCTCCACCACCGAGTGCATCTCTCCTTCCACGCCCTCCAAGAAAAGTGACTCGACGAGAAGGCGCTCCCGTCCCCTGATCCTCTCCTTCAGGTCGGTCAGCGGGCCCTGGAGGCGGAGAGGGGATACGTCGCCCCAACCTCGAGAGCACACAGGAGCCGAGACCTTCCTTTGTGCCTCCCCTCGGCCGTGAACTTTGCCGCGCGGTCCGTTCTCCTTTAAGAAAGTAGCGATCTCTGAATATAACGCCAGCGGCGGCCGGCCAGGCGGAGGGGAGCCGGGGAACCCACCGGCCCGGGTCCCCGCGCGCGCCGCGACCCAGGCGCACGGCGAGCGCGTCCACACCCGCGGGCCGCGGCGAGAACCCGGTGCTGGCAGGCGGGGGCTAAAGGGAGCATAGGGCTGGGGAGCAAAGGGGCTAGGGCCGGGGAGATGGGCGCGGGGAGAGCGGGCCGTCGCGTTCATTTCCATAAGAAAGCTGAAATCGCGGTTGGAGGGAGGATTTCTCGCCCCTACCGCCCTCCCCCTAGACCCGGTTTTCTGCAAGAAGCGGGCTTGGGAGATCAGAGCCCTACGTGTGCGCGCTGGTCTTTGATGGTATTGATAAAATGTGGTTTCAAATGTTGCCCCGACTGAGGCCGGTTTCCTGTCGGTGTGCGGAGTGGAAGGACCGCGCCGGGTGAGTCCAAAGCGCGGGGGAGCGGGCAGGAGGAGCAGGGGAAGAGGAGAGGGAGAGCGGCCAGGAGGCGCAGAGCAAGTTCTCCAGTGGGGTTTTCAAAAGGAGAGCCAGGATGAACGAAGATCCGGAGGACAGAGGAGTGTGTGTGTGTTGGGGAGGGAGGGTGATCTGGGAAGAGGGGTTGCGAAGCCGCCAGCCCAGCCGCCTGGCTGGTGGGAAGGTCTGGCCCGCTCCAAAGACCGGGGGAAACTTTTCCTCGCCGCCGCAGACCCTCTTCCTGAGAAGGAATAAAGTGAACTTGCTCAAATACTCGATTCCACGGACGGTTCCGTTGTTCCTGCTTTCGCCTTGAGTCTCTTTTCGGCTTTCTGTGAACAACAGCCATGTGTCCTCAATTCTATAGTGTGTGTATATATATATATATATATATATATAATCTCCTAGGTACTTTATGATCCCATCTGGAGAAATTAAAACCCAGATCTGTAATGTTTATTCTTAGATAGTTTACAAAAGGCAGGGGAAAAAATGTGAGACGCATGTCTGCAAATATAACAAAAGTACTTTCCCTTCTGCTTGAAAAAGTTGCCTGCAAATGGCCTCCCTTTACTGGTTCTGGACCACCTGTACTTCCCTCAAGAAACTAAATGGGGTCAGGGAGAAAGCACCAATCAGATCAAGCAATTCAATACCAGTTATGTCTATTAGTGACTTTATTCCTCATGATGGGAGTGGAGGACTCCAAACCTGCTCAAGGTAATCAAACTGTTTCAAAAGTCTGCTACCTAAGGTTTTTTTTTTGTTTTTTGTTTTTTTTTTTTTACAGCACTGCACCCCAATAAAGGAGGTAAGATACAGGGAATATTTTCAAAAAGTTCTCCAGTAGGTATCCCATAGTCGATGCTGAATATATTTCTTTCAGTAAAGTTTATTGCTACTTCTGATAAATAATGGAGTCCACCTTTCTGGTGGGCATCTAGTTAGGCGATGTGTGATAGCTGATGGGGGTTGCAAGGTTTGGATGCAGAACTGGGGTGGGAAGGGTGTGTTCTCTCAACAGTTACTCTAGGACTGCTAAAAGCCCTAGAAGATTTTAAGGAGCAAGTGTTTTAAGCCTTCAGATGGGGTAATGGATATTGGGATGGCTGGGAGATGAAGAAGTGAGGGATGGTGAACTCAGGGAGCCAAGGAGAAATAAGGAACTTGGCCTAGGTTTTAAGTTTTTTTTTTTTGCTCATGGGTTGAAATGGTTTGGGCCTGTCGAAAGCTGAGCGAGTGTTTGAAAAGTAAAGGTTCGTGAGAAGAGTCTGTTGGTGTAAGGGCTGCTGAGGTTCGGTTTCTTTATTACTGGAGAAGGTGGTCAGGATTCCATAGCAAGAAGAAAGGAGGGGGCAGCTTGCAGGGGCTCTGGTCGCCACCATGAAGCAGGTGGGCAAAGCAGCCAGACCATTTTGGTGTGGGTCGCCTCCACTCATTGCCCTAGAATTCAGCCCCTCATATGGGCCTGTCAGGACGCTGGGTGAGTTGGGGCAATGAATTTCGGGTCTGTCTTGTTTGGGCCATCTCCCCAGCACCTTGGCTCGTGGGGGGAGGCCCACAGCAGCAGCATACATCTGGTTCTGATGTATTTACCAGACTGGTATGGAAATGCCCAGGCTGCGTGGCCGAAACCTGAGCTGCTTGCGACAAGCAAACTCCTCTGCAAAGCGGCGTAAAAGTTTGGATGGTTTCAGAGTGCTGGGTGGCCCCTTCTCTTGATGTGAAGCACATGATCACCCCCTCCCCGTTCTATTTTGTTAGAATTAATTGCCCAGCAGTTAGGGCATCTCACACCTCAGCCAAGGAATACAGCCGAGAAGGACTCCTCCACAGGTAACAGGAGAGCGTGGGATTGTCTAGGACACCTGAGAGGTCCAAAAACCTCACCCGAATGAAATGGGCCTGGGGTGGTCTCCTTCCACTGATGTGCATGCCTCTTCTGCCTGGACCCTGGCTGTGAGCAACCTACAGAAGACCCTGAGTCCTGAGAGTAAAACTACCCTGGCTTCCTTGAGTGGGCAGCGGACCCCAGAGGTAGATCTTCACAGGACAGCCTCATATGTCAACAACAAATTCCCTGCTGACCCCCAGAACATCATGAAAGAGAAGGCCAGGGCTGGCATGAAGCTCCCCTTACTCTCAGCCATTTGGGCCCTGCCTCCCACTGAGCCTGGCAAGGGGGAGAGGGGCAGGGCTTGGGGACAGGGCTAAGAAAACCCATTGTTCCCGGGCCTTGGGTCAGCTGCAGACAAGCCTGAGACAACAATTCCTGTGAGGAGGGGCAAGGGTGGAGGGTGGTGCTGGCCCTCTGGTCCTCTCTGGCTGTACTACCAGGAGTTTTAGGGCTCTGTGCTAGGAAAAAAAGAAAGAAAGAGAGAAAGAAAAAAAGGAAAAGACCAGAGCTCTCTCCCCAAGTGCCCATGTGAACCATAGGAGGTGGCCCGGGGCCGGATACCAGAGGCCCTTTGGAGCTCGGACCTGCCCTGCCTTCCTTCCCCTAACCCCGCAGGACGCTCACATCACTGAGGTCTGGTGGGACCCGCTTTCTCAGCAAACCTAGCTGGGGAGTCTGGTCAGATGTGGAGGCAGCTGTTCAAGATGTGAGGTAGGCTGGGGGAAGGAGTTTGATCTGTCTCCTGCACCCCACTAAATACAGAGAAATCTTGTTCCTTAAAAAGAAATGTTAGAGCTTTAAACTTTTCCCAGCCAGAAACCCACCTAGTTTCATCAAGGTCGCTTGTCAGCAACCATATCCCTTCCTGCCTCTTTTTTCTTTCTTTGTGGCCTAAGGTTGCATTTTAGGGGGCTTTATATAATGCTGCTCATGTCAGCAAGCTTCCCTGTCTCCAGCCTCACCCCATCTCCCTGCATGGAGTTGTAGTCGGAAACCACACGCACACACAAATTCTCGTTAAAATTTTCTGCTATTCTTCCTGACTGGAAGAGTTGACAAGACATAGACATTAAGTTGCATAAAATACAGTGGACTGATCAGCCAGAATGCATCTCATTTGCACTTGTACGGAGCCAGGGGTAGGAGCTGGTGTCACTCACTGTCTCCAGTCCTCTCCGCCATGCTGGGCTGCCTGGCTGGAATTTTCTAGCAGGCCCCACTGCGGAGGCCATTTGTGAGGTCTGAGCCTCCGTCCAGCCCAGGTCAGCCAAGGGGGTGGGGGGAGGGGGCAGGTTGGGGAGGCAGAAGCGTCTGGAAGCCTGGCCTGAGGGCTTGAGCCAGGTTGGGCAGATCTCCCTCTCTGGGCTGCTCAGGGGGCTGAGAGGCCCTGCTGGCTGGGCACAGGATGCCCCAGGTCTGCAGGGGCTCCCTCTGGGTTGAATGAAAGTAAGGGGACACCATGAAGGAGAGGGATGGTCACTGAGCACAGTTTCTACCCACTTCTACCCCTTTCCCCAAGCTTTGTTCTCATTTCCTCCTTTGTCCCCAGTGAAGGGGCGCCTGGGCCTGATAGGTTCCTTCACCTTCTCCTCCTCCTGGCCTCAGAGCCTGGGAGCTTCTCCCTTTTCTTTAGTCTCCCTGAGCTCCACTCCTGGGCCCCAGAGTTACCAGAAAAAAATGCCTCTCTCATCCGCTCCCAGGGGCATGTGGGAGCTGCATGGAGAACCTCAGGATCCCAGTGGGGGCACTAGGGTGAAGTTTGGGGTCTTTATGCTGTTTCCCCTCACCACTCACAACCACCCTCCTGCTTTGGTGTCAACTTTTCTGGCCCAAGATGCTGGGGCTTCAGTTCCTATCCACCAATTCCTACCCAGCGCTTGGGCGCTGGGTCACTGCCAGGGTTTGATGGCGGCAGGAGGCCTGGAGGTCATGGTGATAGAGGAGCCAGAAGAAATGGGGTCCTCTGGGAGCCTCAGTGGGGGTGGCGGGAGGCCCGGGAGTGTCCAAGCTTAGCCTCCGTGAGCACCCCTAAAAGCATGTCCTGCTTGCTTTCCTTGCAAAGGCCACGGTGACTCGGACATCCTCCAACCCCAGAAGCTCCCCTTTCCTCCCGTGCTCTTCTTGCCCAGCAGGGAGGCTTATGGACTGCTTCTGGGCCTCCACCGCCCCGCCCGACTGCAGCCGGTGACCTTCTCGGGGAAAACCAAGGGCGAAGGATGTTGCCCAACGAGACCACCGCCTCACCGGGCCACGGGAGGAACAGCCATCGACCAGGCCCTGCGGACCCAGGCGCAGCCACCCACCCATGCCCGCGGCTGCCTACAAGAGCGCAGGGGCCGAGGCTGTGGGGCTGGGCAGCCAGCCCCGCACCATTGACAGCCAAGGCATGTCTGTGGAGCCCGGGGGAACAATCAACGGACTCTAAGTCCCGGGAGCTGGGGACACGCCTGTAAGGTGTGTGATAATTTAAAGATCCTTGGTACTACTTTTGCACGAATCCTTTGTTACATCTTTGTCAGCTTGCGCGCCTTCAGCAGCTCCCCCTCTCGGGACCTCCCCCCATCCCCTCCTGCCCCCCCACCCCGCCCCCCTGCGGAGGGGACCTGGCACCAGGGATCTGCCCAGATCCACTGCCCAGCTCCACAGCCCCTCCTGCAAAATGCTTGTCCGTTGGTTGCGATCTCCCCTTCGCGCTTGGGGCAAGTGAACGCGGTTCCAACCGCCTTTGCCTTGGGAGGCTCTTCTGGAAGAACAGGCTTTCGGAAGGTGACCTCGGGCTGCTGCAGTGGTGGACTCCTGCTGCTGGCGAATGCGTGGCTCACCTGGCAGGGGCACCTGGGGACTTCCATGGGCACAGCAGGGGGCATGGGGGAAAGGGGGTGTGCTCTCCCAGAGTAAGTGCTGGAGGATTCCTTCAGAAAGAGCAAGGGTGAGGATAACACAGAGCTCGGAATTTACGGCTTCTCCTGGCTTAGGACCACCAGATCCCAGCATCCTTGGGTATGACTGCCCTCCCCTCCAAACCCCAAATTAGGCATGAGTCCTCTTTCGGCCAAAGCACAGCTCTAGGTAGGGTGTAGAGGAGGTGCAGATAAACTCACATGCTTCATCATATATGGCCACGCATTTTCCTATAGATTTCCTCTTTAATTTGTCTTCATTCCTCCTTCCTGGGCTGTTCTGCCTGCGCAGAGCCACTGGGAGAAAAATCAAGCATAAGCACCTCTCCCTGCAGAAGGTTCTGAATGTTATGTAACACTCACACGGGGTTCCTCAGGTTACCATTTTGCTGCAAATCAGCCGGCACATGGTTTTCTGGCCCTGAGGTGGGGGTGAGAGTGTCAGGGTGATGCTAATAGAGAGGTGCGGGGGGGGGGGGGGCTTCATTCCCTGGAGACTTGTATTCCCCTCCTTGAAGCCCAGTTCAAGGCCCAGGAACAAAGTGGGCAAGTAACTGATCTGTCTTTTGGTTTCTCCCCTCCCTTTTAACCCCTCACTTGCAGGTCCTCCTCTTTGATAAATAGAGGAAAGCCGGTGGGATCAGGTACATATGTAAATAGTGCTGACCTCCGTGGCCTCTCCTCCTCATTGAAAAGCAGAAAGCCCATTTCAGGTGCTGGCTGCTCAGTGGCACCACTGATACCCCCCCCCTCCCCCGGACTTCACTGGACCCAAGACTCCTTACTCTGCATCCTTCTCTTGTTGAAAACATCCAGGACAACTATTAAATAGTTCTCGGAAGAGTTAAAGACATTTCTCGGGGTCGAAACCTTTTTAAAGCCCTGGAAGAATCTTCAAGGAGTACAAAGTATAATCAGTAGGCCCACCTGAGCAAGTTTGAAAGACTCCCACCCTCCATCACATGTTAATGTTCATTAAAAATACTTTGTAGACGGCATTGTGTTCATTAATGGGTTTCTCCGCAATGTAACCTACAGATTCTCAAGAGCAAGCTAGGAAGACGTTTATTTTCATTTTGTTAGTTTCTGGGTGATACTACACTTTCTGATTAGACTTATTTAATTTTTTAAAAACTCTGCTGGGGAGTTTTCAACCTTGGAAGTGTAAGTGAAACATAGATGCTCTCCCTCCCAGATTCGTACAGGGGGTGGGGGAGTGGGACAAAACCGACTCACACCTCGGAAGTTGGCCTGTCTGAACCTGGGTAGAGCGAGGACAGCAGGTTTTGGCACCTTTTATTTCGGTGCTGGCACAAAGTGAGCTCTTTGAAATGAATATCTATTCTATTTCAGTGTGCAGTGTTCCAGCCGACTAAATGGGCTTGCCTTCTGCCGAGAGGCAGTCCTGGAGGACACAAGTAGTGTGCAATCTCCCAGGAAGCTCTTCATCAGAACATCCCTTGTCCTTTTGTTTTTGTTTTTGTATTAAAAAGATATTTTTGCTTTCCTCTCAGCGACCGTCCTGTTATTTTGTAGCGACAACAATGAAACACGAACAGTTTATCATCCTTTTTGTCCTTTGTAAACATGTCATGTATTGGGATGTCACAAAGCCCCAGACACACCTCAGCGTGTCCTGTGCTTTTGATGTTTATTTGCTACTCACTGGGTCACCCAGAGACCCACACATGATTCTGCCTTCCCCCCAGATGGTTCTCTCTCCCAAACAAGGCCCCTCTTCCCAACTTGCAGGGACAGGGGATTCACTTAAAGGTAGCTTCTCAAATTAGGAAGGACCAAAGTCAGGTTCTCCAGGGAAGTGGTACTGGTTTATACTGGTAACTGGGCAGCCCTGTGCTAGCATCTCCCCAGGATAACTCCTCTCAAGAAGGAGAGGGAATGGCAGGCGCGTTTCCACAGACATTTCTAAAACTATGGCAACTAAGTGAGTTTTACGGATAAAATTCTGATATATTCCCAGCCAGCTCAAGTCATTTAAATTTTAGTTTTGCTCACGTGTAGGCACGCACACGCCAACTAGGATTATGTTACCAGCGCATTTCCACTGGACAACTCTGGCGACAGCAACCACGGACCAACAAACTTATTTTCTGAAGAGTGAAGAAGAAAAAAAAAAGCACTCCATACCTTTTAAATGGTTATTTTATACCGTTTAACACCCCCACAAACAAGAATTGGCTAGACTTCCCTGCTGCTTTTTCTAGGAACAGGTAACTAACCATGCTCTTTCCCCTCCCCCAAGACCCAGCTATTTTTAAAAGCTAAAATTTCTCTTTTTCAAAGGGAGGAAAAGGAACGAATTCCATTAATGAATTACGTACATGGAATGTGGCTTGTCTGGGGCAATTGTATTTGTAAATAAATGGCTTCCTGTTTATTATGTACGTTTTACTGAAAAAACGAACTCTAATGCCTCTGAGCACTTAACACAGCAAATATTTCAACTTCTGGTTTGATTTCCACTTTTTTTTTTTCCTATTCACTAGAAAGAAATCGGGTAAAACTGAGTCAGTGGCGGAGGGGGAGTGGGGGGGGGTAGGGGGTATCTTTACACTGACCGGGGAACTTTACACCTCTGAAGTTCTCACGTTTGCCAAAGCGCAAGGGGGTTTGGCTCCCGGGGAATGTTACTGGAACCAATCTGGAGAGTTTCACTTTTGCCCCTGGATCTTTCTAAAGCGGACCACCGCCTCCTTTACCGCTTCAAAAGCAAAGCCGGCGCGCGCTCGTCCCTGCCGGCGGACTGGGCACCGACCTGCCGCCTGGCACCCCTGCCTTCCCCTGCGGCCCGCGCTCGCCCGCCGCCAGCTCGGTATCGCCGCGCAGGCCCGGGGCCCGCAGTCCCCGGCCGGAGCCGGGGCCGGGGCGCGGGAGGTGACCGGGCCGGGGCCGGGCACACGCAGCCTCCTCCAGCGTTCTCCCGGCGCTCGAGTTTCCCCACACGCGGGAAGCCGAGGCGCGGGCCAAGTGCCCAGGGTTCACCAAGCACTCCACTGCCGGGAGCGGCGTGCAGGGCCTGGAGGCCCGAAACTTCCACAAAGCCGCCAGCCTCCTCCTGCCCTGCCCCCGCTCCACAGCTCCGGCTTCCTAGATCTCGGCTCAGTCCCAAACAATGCGACCTACCCGCGCACCAGGCCAGTCCTCTCTGACCCCTATTCCCCCCCCCCCCCCCCCCCCCCACGTTCGGGCTGTATGTAGCAAAGGGTTAGAACCTCATTCTGAGCCAGCGCGTCCCCCTCCAGGCACGGCACCCTTCGGGAAGAGACACAAAGTGCCCCCCCTTCTGTAAATCCCAGGCTCTGGGCTGGGCCAGAGTCTTTGAAGACCCAGGGGGTCCAGCTCCGTCTGTACTTTTCTTCCAGGGTTCCGGGGCTTGGGGCAGCAGGGAGGTGGATCTCCGGGAGAGCCGGGGTCAGCAGGCCCTGAACTCAGCCCCTCTGAACTCTGCGGTCCGCTGAGGGGGAGGCGGTAACCGAATTCCGAGGAGAGGAGGCTGGACCCCAGCACGGAAAATCCGCAAATGTGGAACAGAGGTCGACGGGCATTTCTACCTTGAATTCCCCTATGCGTTTCAAAAAGTGTTCGCCAGGACCTCTGGAACCTGAGCCGACCGACCATCCAAGGAAACTTTCGCAAGTTTTCATTTCTCTCTCTCCTCAGTTTCTTAGGTTTTCTCCAGCCACCGGCCTTGTCGATTGCTCCACCAAGTGCCCTTTAGTCTCTAGGGCTCCCAAGGCCTGAGTATTTCCAGAATTATGACAATAATTGTTATTATCAGGCTGGGGAACGAGCGCAGGATCAGAGGACAGGGGACTGAGGGAGAGAGTAGAGATGTTGATGAAAAGAGATATTTCAACCTGTGTTTCAAAAAAGTTTCAGTTGACAATTTTCAGTAACCCCGATAGACAGCTCCATTAAAGAAAAAAATTTACTACTGCTCTTGAAAAGCCGTTATTTTTTACATCGCTTTTAGGAAGATAGATGAACAAAACATCGCGTTTCAAGCCATTTTGATCTGTAATTAAATGGCAGGATCGGTTTGTATTCTCCTACGGCTTTTACAGAAGTTGCAGTGATCCAAAGTCGGGTTGCTGTGTCAGAGTGGCATTTTATTAATGAGAATACAAAAAGCTTGCATATTCTTAGCCCTGCTTGAATTTAGTTGCTAAGCAACCGGTGTATGGTAATTCATCCGCGAAATTTAAATCTTTGAGAAAGGATCGTGCGTTTTGCTGAATGGTCGCCACGAGGAAAACAACTTGTGGGACTGGCAGCAGCTGTTACGGCCGGACCGCCGGCCGGGCCGGGCCGAGCGGGGATCGGGCCACCCCACCGTGACCGCCACCGCCCCACCTCGGCGCCCGGCCGGCCCTGCGTCCCAGAGAGAAGCTGGGCTTCTGCCGCCCGCTGCCCCGGCGCTGCCCTCCTCCGCTCCTCGGGTCCCCATTTCCACTTGAGGCAGGCCCTGCACCTGAGCAAGCCATCTGCATCCCTAGGGCTTGAGAGTCCAGGACGCGGATTTCCGCAGCCCCCCTCCCCTCCCCAGCACCCACAAGCACGCGGCGCGAGGGCGCGCGCGCGCGCACACACACACACACACACACACACACTAGTGCGCACACACCGTGCGGCCGCGAGAATGCCAGTTGCCCTCTTCCCAGACCCCTCTGAGGTCACTTCCAGAGCCAACTCTTCCTTGAGGAAGATCCGACACATAAGACTCATAAAGAACGCAGCCCACAGCCCTCCAGAAGGCCAGGCGGCCGCCGCTGGCCGGCAGTGACATCATAGGCTCCTGCTCGCCACGCTCGCGCCCACATTTTAGGATACAGGAACAAACACGGATGTGAAATCAAGAATGAAAGAGAGTGTAATCTAATTAATAGGCCATGAGCCAGGCTAACAAAATCAAAGAATCTGATTACACAAGTACCCCTCTTGCTATCTCCGCTCCCCCACCCCCACCCAGGTCTTCCAGCCTCCGCACTATTTCCTTTCCTGGACTGGAAAGTTCAGGCAAACCCAGAGCCCTCTGATTTCCTTATTGAAATCAAGATCAAGCCCACGGTGGGGCTCCAGCAGTCAGGAGGTCACGTGGGTGACCTTCAGGCCCTCGGAACAGCCGCCCTGAGGAACTGAGATGACCAAGTGAACTACAGAACCCGGAGAGCAGGAGAGGGGGTCCCCCCACTTCTGACGCGCCTCACTCTCACCAACATCAGCAACAGCAACCTGTACTGATTGCTCATGCTGTCAGTAACGGGACTAGCAGAGAGAGGTTCTTCACTCACAGCCATTTCAAGAACTGCTTTTGAAAAACAAACACAGTACAACTCTTTTTTTCTAATCACCTTGCTTCCGAGTGACTGATAGCCTCAAAGTCTTAACTCTCAACACCTTTCCCCCAGCATAGATGTCTGAGCACAGCCAGGTATTAGGTTTTATCACTGATACACAGCATCTGTCCTAAGCAGTCCAGTCAGTCACGTGCAATTCATGAAAGAAGAGAATTCTTTCATTTCTATCCTTCTGCCTTGAAAAAAACCAGGTCCACCTCCTAAATAATTAATTTCAAGTCTGCATCCAGTGCCAATACTTGTTGCATCCATTTTAGAGTTTGATTAATTACCCTGGAACTTGGGCAAACTAAACTCCATGTGGAGAGAATGTTTCTTCCTTCAATTTAGTTCTGAAAGCTACAAGTTATTGATGGCTCTTACTCTATTTACATACAAATTGGTGCAAATATGCCCATATCTTAAAATGCATTTTGTATAAATATATAAAAGTGTCATTTTTGATTTAGCTTGAAGAGGTTGATCATTTATTACAAAAATAAACGAATAAATACAACAATATATTGTTGCTTCCAACAGGATAAATACTTTACAAATATATAATTTAAAAAACAAATTTAATTGTTAAAATTATTTAAAATATTACACTTATCGATAAAACTATCAATTGTATATACTGCATTTAATATTAGAACCAATTATTCTCTGAATGTTGAAAACCATTCATACAAAACAGATTATGAGCATGGTAATAAGCAAACACTGGAGGCTACAGGGAAGCAGAGGGAATCTCTAAGATCAATAATGAACAGTTCTATTTTGGAACAAAGAAGTAGTCCTTGGCTAAGTACTTAAAAAAAAAAAAAGGCAGAGCAACAACAGTAAAGTGACTATTTTTAAATACACCTTGAATGATTTATCGCCCAGACTTGCAGGGGAAGATGGTTGGGTGAATGAGGTGACAGGGGCTTGGACAACTGATCAGGAGCCACAGGACACTGCAAACTATAAATGGGCCTAGCTCCGGATTAGCCAGATTGATGGAACAGAACTTTGTCACTTTCCTTTGGGTTGGAAGGGGAGGAGGGGGTGGATTGAAATGGAGGAAACAAATGGGCACTTTACGAAGCACAAGACACTTGCGCTGCAAAGGAACACAATGACCAAATTCATTAAAAAGATCTGGTGATATATAACAATATTTTCATTATTTACATGTGTAACAATATAAGCCTTAGCACAAAACCTCTCAGTTATAGCTGCCCTCTTTTGTTTTTCAACCATGAATTTCATTTTGTAAATACATTCAAAGGGTTGATTTAAAAAAAAAATATGGAGTGCAAGCATGAGCTCACTTTTAAAAACGCAAAATGATGAAATAAAATGGGCTTTCTTTCTCATCTTCTCCGGTGAAAAGTTACTCTGCTACTCTTAAATCTGGGCTCCTTCCAAAGTAATCAGCAAAGGTTGCTTTTTAATAGAAAACAGTGTGAAATCTAATGTTAGTTCTTTTGTTGTCAGCCAAATCAAGTAAGCAAATACCTCCTAAAATTTTAAATAGACCCATTCTCTCTCTAATCAACCACTACCATTCCTGTAGGGAAAATAGGATTTCATCTCACATGCCAGCAGTATCCACCATATAAAAACCACCACACCCAATCCTCAGCTTTCTCATAAGGCCTTCTTTGCTTGCCCCCATAGCCCCTCAAAAAAATGATGAAGTTTGTCCCCACTCCCGACCCCCACTCCAGGTTGTAAATTTGCTGGGCAGAGAGATTATAATAGCAAGAGAAAAAGGAAACAAGAACGCAAAGAAAAGTAAATTGTGGTTTCTTGTTTTCATTTTTTTCCTTCTGTTTAATAAATATGGCCTTTTTCAGATTTCACAAATCAAAATGATTGTGATTTTTAGTACGATTTGGTGTTTAAAATAATGCAACCCAATACATGGCCATCTGGCTGGGCTTGATTTATGAAAGTGACACAGGGTCTGTCTGGAAGAAATGACTGTTTCTTGTTGCTCTCACAGTTTTCCGGGCTTTTTAACCCCTGCATCGATATCAGAGGAAGAGAGAGGAAGATGAGAGAAGGCAGAAAGTGAGTGACAGCCAAATGAGATTAAGAGGAAATTAATCCATAAAATCATTGCTTTATCACTCCCAAATACTTTTTTTAAGAACAATACGAAGGGACTCAACTGAGCAGAGCCTTTTGAGTCTGTCTATAGTACTCACAACCTGAGGCATTATACTTTCATTTTCCCACATTGTAAATATTGATACATTAACTTGATAAATGTGACCGCTCTGCAGGGTGTAGCTAAAGAGTGATCAAAAAAAGCTCAAAGCCCCAGCACCAGTAAAGAAGATACAGAATCATACTGGGGAAAGACCGGAACATAGAAATGTGGAGTCTTAAGTCTGAGCTGGTAATCACACTGAGGGTAATGCAGTGTGGCCCATAGTCAGGATTTTAGAACTACATTCTTCCAGTACAAGAAAAACAAACAAAATAAAACAAAAAACCAAAACAGCTTAATAATTTAAACTGAATTGCATATAGTTATTAATGGGAAGTAATTAATATAAAAATATTTTATAGACTTGTAAGCTTTTCTTTACAACTATTAGTCTTCAGAAAAAGAGGAAAGAAACTTAGCAGTATGGTTGGGGGGACGGGAAGGAAAAGAGAGGCTAAACTTGGGTGGGGGGAGAGCTCTGTATTAACCATTAATAACCAGTTGGCACATTTTTACTGGTGCTGTAGTCCAATCTTCTGGGAAAGATGATAAAGGACATCTCCAAGAAAAGGACTAGTCTTTAGACAATCTCACCTAAAAACACCCACTGAAACCAAGGGAGAGAAAAATGTTGTGAGATTTATGGATTAACAAGGAGTGACAACTATGTTAAAGTACTAGCGGTTTCTGTCATGTCTGTCCTTTACTCTCTATTTCCAAATATACCTTAGGTGGTGCTAAGTGCTATCACTTAAGGATTTGCATTAGTAAAAAAATATTTTCTAAAGAAATCTTTTCTTCCCACATAGCGTTTATGCATCAGACACAGACTATTTCATTCTAACAAATTTATTTTCTCGATCAGCTCTTACGGAATCACTACTCAAATTAAATTACAATCAAATGATCACATCAAAAGATACCCTTACTACCTAGCAACTGTCCATATTTTCATTTCATTTTGATTTGTGCTCGTCTGAAAAAAACACGTAATACAAGATCTGGGGAAAAATAAATTACCGTTTTGCAGCAGTTCATAAGTATTCTGAATAAAATATTAAAAGAAGTCATTTAATGAAAATATAAAGCAAATATTTTTAGATCAACAACGGATCTAACAATTCTATATTGCCGTCTTTTGAAAAGTCTGTTTATTAAAACCTACCAAAAACACTGCTTGGAAATGGCAGTATTATATAATCACATCCACAGCACCCATTCAATCAAAGTTGGCAACGGATTGAGGAGAGAAGTCCAGAGAAGTGCATCAGCTGGTGCTCAGTCCTTCTAAATCTCTTTATCTGAGTCAGTCCAGAAATAAAAAATAAAAAATATTAATAAAAAAAATATTAGCGGTGGAATCTTTAGGCCTCATCCACCCAAGTGACCGCCATTAAAGCCGGGGTTGGTGGCGGGGCCTCGCTCCGCGCCCAGTCCGCCCGCCCTGCCCAGGACTCGGCCGGGCCTCTCCCACTCCTCGGAGGACATCCCCTTCTCCCTTGCCCATCCCTCTGCTCTTTCGTGATGCTTTATTTCCAAGGTTACTTTGAGGATACTTTTTCTTTTGGCTTTGCTATTCAGTCTGTTAATTTCAGAAGCTGTGAATATTTCCTTTTTTTTTTCTTCCTGAAGACTGTTCTTTGTTTTCTCCTTCCCATTTCATAGTCAATTTGTCCCCAAATGACTTTAACATGGCCAAGAAAAACAGGGCCCCGAGCACAGAGTCAACCCCTGATTAAACCCGGTGCCTCTGCTTTCTTTCAGGTCGCTCCCAGGAAAGAAAGTTTCGGTAGATCACTTTAGGCAGCCCTTTGGAGGGGGGAGTGAGTGAAAAGGAGAGAGGGGTGCTTTTTTTTTTTTTTTTTTTTTTTTTTTAAAGAGGCGAGGACGAGGCAGGTGCTAGGTGCTGTCCACCGTTGCCGTGTAGGACTTCCTAGGGTGGGAAAAAACCTCACGAGTGCAGTTTTGGTGCGCTAGGCATCTTCACCCTTCTTTAAAAAGAAAAACAAAAACAAAAAGGAAACACCACCACAGTATAAACGAGATCTCATGATCGCCTCCTTTTTCTCTTCCGGTTTTGTTTGTTATATATATGTATATAAAACAGTCTGGGTATTTATTACGCTTTTGTTTTGTTTTGCCCCTCCTTCCTTGGACTTGAGAAATGTCTCCTTGGTTCGTCTCTTTCTCTCTCTTTTTCCTCCAAGGCCGGGCATGTTTGTCTTTGGGCGGAGGGGAGGGCGGCGGACCGGCCCGGGCCCGGCGCGGCCCCAGTGCGGGGTTGGCGCTGCGGCGGCGGCGGCGGCGGCGGCGGCGGCGGCGGGGGTTGGTGGCGGTGCTGACAGCGGCTGCGGAGGCGGCGGCGGCGGCCCTCTTTGCGCTGCGCCCCTTGCCTTCACTGCACGCTCGTCTGCAGTCCGTGGTGCGGCGGCGGCGTGTCGGCGCTCACTGTGCCCACCTGCGAGTAGACGTCGTCGGGCGTCTGCTGTTGGATCCCGGGCGGCGTCATGCGCTTCTCCTTTTGGCGCCGGTTGCAGAACCAGACCCGCACAACCTCCTTCTCGAGCTGCAGGCTGTCGGCCAGGTTGGTGATCTCCTGCGCGGAGGGCTTGGGGCACTTGAGGAAGTGGCTCTCGAGCGCGCCCTTGACGCTGACCTCGATGGAGGTCCGCTTCTTGCGCTTGCGGCCCTGCGCCGCGATCTTGTCGATGCTCGTGGGGCTGCCGGTGCTCGAGTCCGCCTCCTCCAGCCACTTGTTCAGCAGCGGCTTGAGCTTGCACATGTTCTTGAAGCTCAGCTGCAGGGCCTCGAAGCGGCAGATGGTGGTCTGCGAGAACACGTTGCCATACAGCGTGCCCAGCGCCAGCCCCACGTCGGCCTGCGTGAAGCCGAGTTTGATGCGCCTCTGCTTGAACTGCTTGGCGAACTGCTCCAGGTCGTCCGACGTCGGCGTGTCCTCGTCCGAGTGCGGGTCGTGGCTGTTGAGTCCGGGCCCCGCGCCGCCGCCGCCGTGGTGCGGAGGCCCCTGCGCGTGGTGCGGGTGAGGCGGGTGCGGGTGCGCGTGGTGGTGGTGGTGGTGGTGGTGCTCGGCCAGCTCGGGCGTGTCCCCGCGCACCAGCCCCGGGTGCACCAGGCTCTGGGCGCCGCCGCCCGCGCCGCCGCCGCCGCCGCCCGGGCCCGGGGGCGCGCTCAGCATGCCGTTCACCGTGAAGCCCCCGGGCTGCGAGTAGAGCAGACTCTGAGGCGGCGGCTGCTGGCCTCCGGCCATGGACGGGAGGTGTGCGGCAGCGGCGGCGGCGGCGGCGGCTGCGGCTGCGGCTGCGGCGGCCCCCCAGCCCCCCGGGTGGCCCTGGTGCGGGGGCGGCGGCGGGGGCCCGAGGTGTGGCGGCCCGCGGTGGTGCAGCGCGGTGCCCGCGTGCAGGTCGTCGCGTCCGGAGCCGCCCTTCACGTCGGGTCCCTGCGGCGGCGGCGGCGGCGGCGGCTGCGGCGGCTGCTGGGGGCTGCCGGCCATGCCCACGGCGCTGCCAGACCACGGCGAGCTCGCCTCCACGGCGGCGGCGGCAGCGGCGGCGGCGGCGGCGGCGGCGTGGGGCAGGGCTGTGACCCACTGGTGCGCGTGGCTTAGCATATGGCCGCCGTTGCTGGCGGCCATGGCCCCCTGCATGAAGTCGCTCTGGACCATCTTGACGGAGGACGGGTCCCCTCGGTAGGCGCCCGAGGTCACGGCGGCGCTGCCGGGCTGCATGCCGC